>NW_026063253.1:0-336328 GCF_024362695.1 Pectinophora gossypiella | reverse complement strand
TTCATCAGAGAGTTCGGGCACTTTTGATAGGCTCGATTGTTTGATTATGCTGACACTTGCGCCAGTATCAATTAAGAGACACAATGGTTTTTTAGAATACCTTGTGTTTATAAAGGTATGTGGCAATGATATTTTTTTATTAAGGACATTTGTCTCATAGACAGGGACATCCTTGATATCCTTTTTAGACACACTAGGGTTCGTGTCTTGAAGGTTTGTTTCATAAGATGTAGTAAAAGATTTAGGATAAGAATTAGTATAAGATTTAGTATAAGAATTAGTATCATAAGATTTAGTATTATAAGATTTAGTACAAGATTTAGTACTATAAGATTTAGGACAAGATTTAGTATTATAAGATTTAGGACAAGATTTAGCATTATAAGATTTAGGACAAGATTTAGCATTATAAGATTTAGTATAAGAATTAGTATCGTAAGATTTAGTACAAGATTTAGTATCATAAGATTTAGGACAAGATTTAGTACAAGATTTAGCATTATAAGATTTAGGACAAGATTTAGTATTATAAGATTTAGTAGAAGATTTAGCATAAGAATTAGTATGTTTCGTCTCATGTGAGACGTTGATGACCTGTTTAGGCACATCACAAGATTTTGTATTTACCGTGTCGTTTTTGGGACTGGATTTCAGACGACACGCCACTGAAATCCTTTTTAGTTTTTTGATTCATCGAAAATTTGTTCGTCACAATAGTTTATGGGTTTAGGATTTTGTGGAGGACGTGAATTTGTTTGCGCGTTATTATTATTGTTGCCTTTTGCACGAATTTGATTGTAGTAGTTACGTTTGCGGCATTCATTTATATGATGACCTATGTTTTTGCAATAGGCACAGATTTTTTGATTTGACGCGGAAGAATTTGAAGAATTTGAATTAGAGGTGGAAGGTTGGGGCACATGATAAGATTTTTGAAAATTATTCCGTTTTCGATTGTAGCAAACTGATGCTGAATGACCAGTTTTGTTACATATTGAGCAAGATTTTGAGATTTGGTTTGATGTTGTGGGTAACTTAAACAATTTTTCTTCGTCAATTGCATAAGTTACAGCCTCCTTTAGAGACTGAGGATCTCGACATCTTAGGATTGTGGCGAGATGAGGGTGAAGCCCGATACAGAAAGTGTTTAAGGCGAGCTTTTCCATTGCGGCAATCTCACCAGGGAGCAACGTATTGTCGGTACAAGAACAGTGGATATCCGCCTGTATACGTGTTAGGCACGTGTCAAGTCGGATAGAATATTGCGTGACAGTTTCGTTATGTCCCTGTCTGCAATTTTGTAGATCGTAAAGCAAGTGGCTTGAATGTTTTTTTTCTCCAAATGTCGATTTAAGGAATCGTTTGAGTTCATTCCAATTTTCAAATTGTTTTAAGCTACAAACGATTTGTGCCTTGCCCTCAAGTTGTGATAAGATGTATTTGCAGATGATATACTGCTGATCGGGGGTAGCTAGAGATATTGCGCTGTCGCAATTTGTAAGGAAAGCAGGTAATGTGTCCCTGTTTCCGTTATAAGGTTTAATAAATTTTATTAGGACGTTGAGGTTGACTTTTTGAGTCTCAACCTCTGATTTAGTCGACATTATGTCGTTGTTTTGCAAGAAATTAGGTTAAAGTTTTAGGGTATAAGATTTGTAAATAAAATGTTTGTAAAGAGTTTGTAAAGAAATAGTATAAAGATTATAAGATGTAAAGATGTAAAGAATTCGAATAAAGATAAGAATAAAGATATGTAAAGATGTAAAGAAAATAACTTACATTAAAATGATGCTAATACACATTATAAGAAATTGAGTCCTTAGCGTGGATTGTATTTCACCGGTGTGATGAAGGTAGCGGCGGCATATGATCGGCGGAGACACAAAGCGGGAGCTTCGGTTTCGAATTTGACGCCTCGCTGTCCGTCACGATAAGGAGAATGCGTGTGTGGCGGAATACACGATCACGCCAAGTGTCCACTCAGGGTAGGTAGACTGTGTACAGCTTGATGATGACAATGGTGAGTGCAGCCAGAGTTGGTAAAAGATGATGGTGACCACGACGAATTAAATCAATGTGATACAGACTCACGTACAAAACGGAGATATACTGTTGACCACGTTGCAGATGATGTAGTGATGCGGGCTCACGCACAGAGCGGAGGCTGACCGTCGATCACGATGAATATTCCCAAGTAGCAATCAAGAATTGTGGTTAAGTCATATATGTCTAAACTTTAGCTAAAGTGAGATTTATCCAAATCAAATAGGACTTATTAGGACTTCATAAATTCATTTCCTTCTTTAATACTATATAGTTTTCAACAAATCCTACTTTAGATAATTTAGAATACACAAAACCAAGTTAAGTATTCACAAAACTATTTAGTCTTATCTCAGCCTACTGTTAAGTCTGCAAGTATTCTTTTACTTTACTCAGATTATTTAAAGGCTCACTTAACACTAAATTGATTTAGTGAAGTATCAGTTTAGTCTTGTAAAGTAAAAATTGATTGCCTAGATATACTTAAGGCAATTTTTATTATTTGTTGCTCCTATACAAGACTGTTTTATTCGTTTTTGACTACAATAAGTAAAACATAAGAAAAGTCTATTCAATGGACGATAAAATCGAAATAGAAGCAAGCAGAAAGATGGATGAAGTCCAAATAATAAAAGGATCTGGTGGTTTTCGAAGGCAGAATATTAAATACAGAAAATTAACCTGTGATAATGCACATCCCACTGTTTTTGTTAGCGATGCGATATCTTCTTCATTGCCATCATTTTTTTTATATCGATTGGTATAACACAATCATTTAATTTTGGCAAAAAAATCGTAAGTTGCTGTTTTTCAAATCCGATCCAGCGTGTGGCGGCCCAGGTACCTACGTCTCGCACAAATCTTCTCAAAAATGACTAAGCTAGTCTAACCTAGTCTAAGCGCACGGCAACACTACACCATGAAAAATCGAGTTTTATATTAAAACCTGCTAAGTTCAAATATAAAATTAGGTACCTATTAGTCTAATAATAAATAAATCCAATCAAAAACATAAATGTGAAATGAGAGCCAAGTTCAATATTATGATAAATGCTTTGGTTGTTAACTTCAACGACAAAAGAAGTGAGATCTAAATGGGTGCCAGGTTCAATGGTCAGTCCTGAAATTTATTTATAAGTAACAGTATAACATATCATATCTTCTTATAAGATAAGATAATATATTGTAGCCTAAGGTCTGTCTTATTGTAGGTAAGTACATATCTTCGTAACGCGTGGGTCCTTTTAAAAGGACAAATTCAAAACTAAAAGTCGACTTTATAGGTATAAAACATTTGAATACCTATTAAACTCGTTTAAGATTCACGTTAAGTTAAAAAAAAATAATATGCCAGTAAAATGGATGAGAGTTGTGTTGTATTGTGGGCGAAAAGCTGACAACCTATCACCGCTAAACACATGTTCCAACTTGCTTACCTACCCTTAAAGTACTTGTCGAATGTGGCATCAAGTGGTTTTATGATCACTTAATGCTCTGCCTACCCATATAGGCGTGATTGTATGTTATGTTAAGTTAATCTACATACCTACCACAAAAAGACCGGCTGTCATGAGTTTTGATTACTTACTGATTCTTACATCTATAGTTAGGTACAGGCACTAATTAGGTATTTATGTTAAGCGTTCATGATAGAATCTAATTATTAAAAAATTGCCAGTTTTTTATTTTTTCCTTTATATTCATCTAATTACCTATCTGCATACCAAATTTTAACTCTCTAGGTCATCTGGAACTGGGTTAGAGTTTTAATAAAAATGAGTCAGTCAGTCAGTCAATAATAAAAATGAGGATTTTGGACATTAATATCTAAATAACCGTTTGAGATAAGCTTATGAAATTCAGAACACTTATATGTATCTTACAAGTCTCAATATATGAGCCAAATTTGATACGTTTATGTGAAATAGTTTTTGATTTATGAGGGGGTCAAAAGTGGCTCCAAATGGTTCGTGTAATAATACACACGGTGCGGCTCGCCAGTTCTATTTCTTGAACTTGGCTTGACACGCTACCGTGTGTCTAGATACTTTTCTTTCTTCGTTCATTCTTTCTTTTAATAATTTTAAAAATGTACCTATTTTTAACTCTTAAGCTTTATTCACAATCATAAACAAAACATATTATTATCTATTTTAAGTTTTGTGTATGGTTAAATGCATTTAAAGTGGGCATTAGATTCGATTCCTTTATTTTTTTAGCTTGATAAAGACATCGGGAATTTGGCCACCTTTTTTAACAAAATGTTTTAGGTGGGATTAGAAACTACCGCGCACACACACGACGTTAATCAAATTGCAAGGGTTCTTCGTATATACAATATTCAACGGATACTCGTTAATTTTTACAATAATCACATTGTTTCCGTTGGCAATTAGAAGCGCGGTGATCGTACCTACTTTGCGTCAGTGAACCATGTAGGTACCTATGAGAATGTATGCGCAGAGACTCATTAGCAAATTGAGTTTATGTTTGTTAGTTCCAATTGTGATAAATATTAAATAATTAAGTAAATCACATTCCTATCCAAGTAAGAACTCAGCATAACAATATTTTTTTATCTTCCACTAGTCGAAAAACTTACCTCTCAAACAAACATACTTTCCATAGGTTTTAAGCTTGTTCGATTTTAATTGTTACTTGTTACATAGATGATTCTGGCACAGAATAAACAAACATGATTTTACGACATTACTTTACTAAATCAAAATAGAGGATCACTTTAGATATAAGAGTTTTAAGTAGGAATTCACTAAATACTTTTTGTCTTAAGTTGGTATACTCCTAGACAATTGAAGTAAAATTTATCTTAACTAGTACTTGATGAAGTGCAACTTGACTTTACTTTTCTAAACTGATTCTTACGAAATCAATTGTTTCTAAAGTCTTACTTCATTTAGAAAAATATTACTTAATGCCATTTTGCACTTACAGGAAGAAAACATGTAATATATTTTTGACAATATTATCGTCAAAAACTGAAGTAAATTAATATATATTTCTGTTGTAGTAACAATTACTGCGTTTAGCTGTCACATATTAATAGAAAATGAATTTCTCTATACTATATGTCACCATTTTTTTTATTTGCTGAATAATCAATCCAAATTTTATTATTATTTTTCTGGTATATTAAAGGCCCTTCTGTTTTTTAACACTTTCTATCGATTTTACACGAGAAACAATCATGCGTTTATAATTTCCTGTATGTGAAACGGCAGAATAACCTTTTGTTAAAACAACTTAACAAATATTTAAGACGCCATTTTCTTACAGACTTCATTTCTTGTGTTAATATAAATGTTCGCCATTATATTCTAAAATAAAGACGCGTGAAGTAAAAATCGTTTTAGTATGACCTGAAGTTTTACTTCGTTAAGTTACAATTGACTCAGTGCAATTCAATCCTATAGTCTTAACTAAGTATTGTAGATATCTTCAAGTATACATTCTTGGTATTAAGTGATACTACAAGAATTCTAAGTTTAGAATATGCAAGAACATTGTCTAAAGTAGGGTTTAAGTCTGACTTAACGTTGTCTTAAGTCTGTCTTGTATAAGAGTTAAAGTATGTGCCCACTTTTACTAAACTGTATCTTCAAGATATCTTGAGGGATATCTTGGAGACCTATAAGACTTATCCAAGACAAGGGTTTGATTTAGTCTACTTGCCTTCAAGATATCTACAATTCTCTTTTAAGACAATCGGTTGCTACTTGGGTTCTATAATGATGCGGGCTCACGCATAGAGCGGAGACTGACCGTCGATCACGATGCGTTTTTCGTAGGGTGCTGTGGTGCGGGCTCTCCTATGGGATGAGACTTAACGTCGACCACGACTGATGGGGTGCCGTTCCTGGATTCTTTTAGATGCTGAGGGCTCTCTTGACTAGAATCTCCTCAAGCATCCCACTTCTGACACCAATTTTGTTAGGAGCGGCTGGTATCAGTCCTTTTTAAAAAAAACACTTTTTAATTAACTACGATAAAAACACTTTATTATAGAAAATACAAAGAATTATATGAAGCAATTCTCTGATTTCTGACGACTCTATTCGCGCGCGGTTAAAGGCTGACTGACTATCGTATCGATGCAAAAGAGTTTTATTAAAATGAATTTGTTTACGTTGAAGTTCCTTGTGAAAATGAATATTGTCGATGTTGCAATTCTTTAGTATTAAATTAGGATATAACAGTACGTCCGTTTAGGTATAGCGGAATTATAAATAGCAATAAAAACAGGGTCCATTTTTTATTAGGACGTCCAGCACCGCTATTTCGACCGACACCTGTTTTGTTATAACCTCGTAAGGCCCGGATTTCCAGACACAATAGTTAAACAATGGGATTTGGATTATAAAAGGACTTTGGGCCTTACGACTATAAGATATGGTGTAAATTTTAGATTTTATATTAATATAATTACTTATTTTATGTTATTGTATTGTAGCTGTGGCGTCATCTAATAATAAATATTTTCTTTCTTCCTCATAATCGCTGAATCATAAATAGCAACGTTCTAATCGAATTCACTTGTCAAATTGTCAAAACTTGGAGATGGATTGAAGTTTTGACACTTCGACGTACCTATATCTAAATATATTTACTTAAGTGTTATTGCACTTTACTTTTTTATTTAAATAGTATTAAGGTAAATGTCTTGTCTTATAAGGAAGTGAAAGAAGAAATTTAGACAAGAATGGAGAATGCTACACCGACAAGAACGTGGCTCTTAAATTAGGGATGTGATGAAGTATTAATGCAAAAAGAGAAAACATAGAAAAATCTGTACGCAGAAGGGACTCATGCAAAACTCAAATAATGTATTACCATACGAAGTGCTTACCCAGCAAGGTGTACAATACACATGTATTATGTATGTATAAGTAGCCATGTCCCACGTTATGCCAAATCTCTAAACTAAACTTCGCTAAGAAATTTCAACCTTAGTCCAGTGTGTTCTTGTCTCAAAGTCTCGTTAAGAGTAGCAGGTCTCGGATTAAGTTCTTAGACCTCTATTCTGAACTAAGCTGCAGATCATGTTAATAAGGAATGATGAATGGGAAGATTCTTACTTTGTTCCCCTACTCTTTTTAAATCTAGAAGACATTTAATTTAAAAAGAAGTTTTTGATTAAAATTCATACGTTTTAAAGTGTAGTTTTGTTACAGCGCACTATAGTTTCACTTTTTATCATAGAACGTGCTTCTTTTTTGTGTTTATTTGTATGTTTTATAAAACTGACACGTAACCCACAAGAGAAGATTGAAGCAACACGCCTGTATCCCTAAAGAGATAGGCAGAAGTGTATAATATATACACCCACTCCGTGGCATGTTTAAGTCCCACGTAATAGGGGGATTTTTATTTATTTCCTATTCCTATTTCCACACAAAAACAAGACAATAACATCATTTAAAATATCTTTTAGGATATCTATTTATAGGAATGAGTTTTGGGTTTGAGTTTTCGGAGGTATGTGTGATATCGGGTTGTAAAATCAGACAGGCAGTCGCTTCTGTAAAAAACCGGTCCTGTCAAATCTTCAGGTAAGGTAAGCGGATTCTGTGAAAAATGGGATAATGCTTGGGAGATGATGATGATATCTATTATGTTGGATCCAAACATAAATTCAAACATGAAACGTTGTGAATCACGCGTTTACCGAACAGGTCTATCACGGATTCAGAAGATTTACTATACTTATATATAAATGAATAATTTATCACCATAAAATATTATCAAGTCAAATTCCATTCGGTTGAAGAATTAACTTTATTCCCGTATGCATACGAGGTGAAATAACATTGAAGTAATAAATAATCCGTGGAGCGTGTGTAAGGGATCAAAAAGAAAATGGCGACACGACAGAAGGGCTTATTAGACCGGGGTTATCAAGGAGATGAATTAAAAACGAACAGAAATAATGAAGTATGCGTCGCACGTACCATGGCGTCGGGTTCAATTTTTCACACTCGCGTTATGTTTTTTTCACAGACTAACCAGGATGGGATTTGAACATTTCACATGTTTCGTTTTATGAACGTTCATAAAAATGTACGTAGGTACCAACTAATTGCAATACATAGGTTATATTATTGTTTTCTTTTCTTTTTTTCTTTTGCTGCGGTTGGAACCGAAAATACCAGTTAAAATGTAATACATATATGTAAGAGGTGGATACTCCTGACACAGGTAAATTAATTTGCCTACTAGGAAATCCCAATTTATTGTAATTATGTTTATTCGGTTTAAGCATTAAATATTTTTCATTTTCATTTTCATAGGTAGGTAGTGTATTTCAGGGTTGGGTGACATAAATAAATTAAACATCCTTATCAACGAGATGATGGTGTATGGTGTGTGATGGTGACTGATATGTCTGACCGAAGAAAATAATGGATCTACTTACTCCACTCCAATCTCATCAGTCATCCCGTGATCATGGCACTTGCAACAGTGTCGACATATCGGGAGTCTCATATCTCTGATTTAAACGCGGTAAGAACCCATTATTATGTGTTTTAATTGAGATGGTGTAAGTATAATATTATTTTGAATCATCGTAACATTTAACGGCCTCTGTGGTCCAGTGGTTAAGCGTTGGACTCAGGATCCGTAGGTTAGAATCCCGGTGAGGAGATGTCCGAAATTAAGATGATTTGTGTTTCGGAAGGCACGTTAAGCCGTTGGTCCCGGTTACTATTTACTGATGTAAGTGAGTAATCGTTACATGAGCCATGTCAGGGGCTTTTGACGGCTCAATCATAACACTGACACCAGGGTTGATGAGGCTGGTATTCCACCTCACAACCCACAAGAAGATCGTAACATTACATAACATCAAGGATAGAATAGAATAGAAGTTTATTGCAAGTCACAAGTTATACAAGGTGTTGTAGTTAATATACGGCAACTAGTTGCCGATTACTTAAAAATAAATAAATTTAATGTAAAGGAAATATCCTCGAAGGGGTAAGCAGAGCTGTTTAATAAACCTATACACCCACTCCTCGCAAGAATTGTAGCGTTGACAGCGACTTTCCGAACGGCGACCCGCGCTACGGCGACTCTCTTTACGGCGAGTGGCCTTATTTTCCCTTTACGTCGAGCGAGTTTTGACGGGCCAGCCTATTGCCATTAACCGGGCACGAATCCTGGAAAACACGTGATATCAATTATCTATGAACCAAACATGAATTTAAACTCATAAAGTCACTTTCAGTGGCATATAGCCCGAATCGGGATTCGAAACTGTTACACTACGATACATTGTTTTAAGTTTACGCGGTTATTATCATAATTAAAGCACATAATAACGGGTTCTCAATAACGGGTTCGGGTTCGGGTTCATAATATCGGGAGTCTCATATCCCCATTAAAACGCGGTAAGAACCCGTTATTATGTGCTTTAATTACACTACGATATACGTAACGCGTTCTCCGTACAGACCTATCGTGGATTTATTTCAACCATCGTCCCCCATATTTTCATCATCATCAATTTATCAGGTTTAGTACGATCTACTCTGAACCAACGCCTGTGTATGCAAGTGGGGAAAGCAAGAGCAGTGTGTCTAGCTAGATCAAAGCAAATTTATAGAATTTCGTAATCTCTGCTAATCCCGGTGGGAAATAGGCATAAATTTCTGTATCTCTATGTACGTATATGTTAGGTCTTCTTAAAAATGGTTTTTCTTCAAAAGGATTTAAACGGTCATACTTAGCGCACCGACCAAACTACAGCATGACGTATAAAAGAAACAAAAAAATAATAAAAAATATAACCTCCTTTTTTGAAAAGTCGGTTAATAATGATCCCTCCCAAAAAGCTACTCGTGTTAATGCAGATGACCTATTTTTTATTCGAGTACACGTAATATAGAAGGAACGAGAGGGTTCTTAAGAGGGTGAGCATAAAACTCGAGACACTTGAGAAGTTAAGGGTGTATACTCACTTTATGACATTTGATTTATGTCACTCCTGACGCGCAAATTAAAATTACGAGTAAGTACTCACACACATCTGGGGGCACGGGAGTGCCTCCGCCAAGACGAGCAAAGTGAAGCGCAAGGGCAGGACACTACCTACCTCTTCCAATATTTGACATTAAATACTTAAGACAAATAATTATATATATTCTTTGACATAAAGATTTCATACGACGTTTATCTGCACTGCCACGTGCGGCGCGGTTGCTGTGCCTAAGTATCTAACAAAAAGAAGTGAAATCCCAACAAAATCATTTTTATGTAAAAAGTACCAAGACGAGATCTTATCGATCGCAATGTCAAAAAGTTATCAGATCTCAGGTAGAGCCAAGCTTCCAACTCTACATGCCCTATATATACGAACCCTAAGTTTACAAACTCAACATGTTAGGCAAAATATGAGACTTGGCCGTTTTACTACCATCACATGAGCGTAATGTGAAAAAAATATTTCGCTACCTACGTATGTATGGTGACAAATGTTTTGACTGTTCAATGCCATTCTGTTATATACTTCTTGTAGTAACGAAACGGGCAAACCCCATATTTTGCCTAACGTGTAGCGTTTGTGAACTTAGAGTTCGCATAGTTAGGGCGTGTAGAGTTATAAGCTTGGCTCTACTGGGGGGTTAATAATACCACATCGAAGCAATTCATCTAAAAAGCAATATTTTTATTAAACAGTATTGTATAATAACAATATTAAACAATATTGCTTTTTAGATGAATTGCTTAGATTTGGTCTTTTTAAACCCCCAGATAACTTTTTGACATTACAATTGATAAATGATCTCGTCTTGGCAACTTTTTTCATGGACAAGTTTTTGCTGGGTTTATATTATTCTGAAGATGGGTGCTTAATTATTAAGATCCAGCAAATACATATATTTTAATGAATTGACTCAGCACCTTCTTCTGGGTACTCATATGCTTCTTGTATTCTCCTGCGGCTGAATTAAAAATATTTTTGAATATGAATAAGGTTTGAATTTTTAAAGAATATGGTAAGCCATACTCACTTACTCATAGCAAAATAAATTTATGAACTCTCTTCACTGTTGTTGGAGCTAATTTCGAGAGCCATTGATCGAATTTGTGTATGTTTCTATAGAATTAGTTAGGGTGGAAAAATGTTCACCACGCGAAACCAAGTCCACTATCAATAAGTTACTGTACGGTATAACTCATTGTAAAGAGTTGTGGCTACATATAGCACGTAACTAAAGCTCAAAACTTCAACCCCACAGCACACAATCACAATCTTTCCGCTTCACCCGCAAACACTGTCAAAACTTACACGCTACGAGCACGTCCGTCAAAATCCGTGGTAAATCTTAATAAAACTACTAGACTAGGTAAGTGAGTTAGATCCATCCCCATGAGCGAGGCCCAAATTGGGTGGAATTGGGCGGATTTGAGTGGCGCCGCTGAAATATTCAGCGTGGTGTGATGTGGGCCCGAACGAAGGTCGATATCCGGTGTTCGGTGGTCGGAAGGATTAGATCAGCGTGCGCGCGACAGCGAGTTGTTTAAACACTTTTGTTGACCACTGCTTCAGGAAGTGATTTTAGTACTGATTCTTTAAATCGCAAAGAATTCGTTTTCTTTAAAATAACGTATTTAGGACACTGCAATATATAACAACGACAACGTATTTCCGGAGAGGAAATATGATTAGCTACCTGATACGACACCATTCGTTTATAAAAAAAACATCATAGAAGGAAAAATTGAAGGAAAGAGAGGAAGGGGAAAAATAAATAATAGATTGATAATAAGCTGTGCCAAATGCATTTTAATATTGTAAGGTATTATTATGTCTCCTAGCCGATTTCGGCCACAGCGGCTACTGCTTCTTATGTTAACTCTTTTCTTAGGGTTAGGAGCTTTGCTGGTATGCTCTTAAGTGTAGTCTCATCTCGTGACTAACTTTGCTAACTGACATATCTGTAATTTTTTGCTTCGTACCAACAGTGGCTGAAAGTTTAGTGAAATTATTTGTGTCGTGTCCTGATACGACACGATTCATTTATAACAAATATTAAAGAAGGAAAAAATGAAGGGAAGAGAGGAAGGGGTAGACCTAGAAAAACATTTATGAAACAAATAAAATAGAAGGTGCAGGTCGTGTCGTATCAGGTGAAGGATTTGGCGAGAAGAAGACAGGAATGGCGATTACTCCACCGACAAGAGCGCAGCTCTTAAATAAAGAGAAGGGGAGAGAGAAAACGACAAGTTCTTATCAAAGAGTAAGTCTGGCAATTCAATGTTGCCAGCTTGTAGGGTACCATACAACATAAGTTTAATTGTATTCTTTTAAATTATTGTGTGAAAACGGCAAGTTAAGACAATGATCTAGAGTGGAAAACCTTATTGTATGTTTAAGTTTATTTTCACTTTAGAGTTTCCATTTTGGACTGGAAGCGAATAAAAAAAATAGAACATCTTCAGTTCAGAGAGACATAGGGACTGTGATCTTTCTATCATAATGGACAATGGTTATAAGCAATCAGAGTAGGCTGTTTTTACCATATAAGGTTCATCACAGGACTTCGTACCAACAGTGGCTGAAAGTTTAGTGAAATTATTTGTGGCTCTGACCACCCCATTAGGGAAAACAAATGTGAGTATATGTATCTATGTATATAAACAAATCCTCGCAGCGCGGTTTGATACAAAATCCAGCTGTCACAAACACGCATCCAATTCATCGCCTTTGGCTTCAATTTATTGAATGCGAATTATAATTTGTTGACGACCGCTTTGCTCACCCCTAAACCCATAGGCGACCCCTTTAGAAGCTACCGGCCACAACGTAGTTCATCCGACCCGGACCAAAAGGAATGCCAACTATTTAATATGTTTTCTGGTGGAATGCTCCTCGCTACAACCCAGATTCTTACGCAGACGAACTGTACGAACCGTGCTATATTAGCTACTCAATAGGTCAATCTTAGTTATATTGTCAACATACTACAGACTTGCCTGAAATTCCTATCGAACTAGGTGGATACAGTTATTTGTGAGGCGGCTTATATGTAGCTCCTAACCAGCATCACCTTTTCGATGGGTTTTAGACCTACAGTAAATAATAATGAATATAATATATGTAAGTAAATATTAGTCACCCATTATTGTATGTCGTTTCCATATCTCTGGACTATGGAGTCCCGGACTTATACTTACTTACGGAGTAGATATAAGTAAAGTAAGTCTATTTTATTAATTACTAGCTTTTGCCCGCGACTTCGTCCGCGTGGCGTGTTATATAAGAGAGAGATCTTTGTGTGTGTGTGGGAGTGCATATCAAATTTCAAGCATCTAACTTATGCAGTTTAGATTTTTTCATACAATTTTTTTCCCAATAACTCCCATTTTTCAAAATACAGCCAAAAATAAACTTTATATTTACTAAGGTATGCATGCATGCTAGATTGAATCAATTGATTGAATTGATTTTTTTTAAATTGATTGTTCATTGAGTTTTAATTTTAATTCACAATTCCTCTCTTCCCTTCAACGTTGCTGTGCCCTACAGGGTCCATGTTTTAGTTCCTATGCCTATGTAACACCCCATTGTACTACATGGAATGCAATAAATAATTTAATTTAATTGAATTGAAAACATCTATCTTACGCGGTTTCGATTTTTTCATACAAATGTTTTTTTCCCGCTAACTCCCGTTTCCGTGGGAATTTTGCAATATCCTGGTGCAACTAAGGTTTAAGTTAACTAAGGTACCTGCATGCCAAATTTCAAGCGTCTAACTTAAGCGGTTTAGATTTTTCATACAAAAGGATTTTCCCGCTAATTTCCGTTCCCGTGGGAATTCCGGGAATTCCTTTCTTAGTGCACCTCTACGGTACCTAAGCTATGTCCCTTCCAAATTTCAAATGCCTACATTTAGCCGTTCAGGCTATGCGTTGATATGTCAGTCACTGAGTCAGTCAGTTTCTCCTTTTATTTAGATTTGTTTTTTTCATACAAATGTTTTTTCCCGCTAACTACCGTTCCCGTGGGAATTTTGTAATATCCTGTTGCAACTAAGCTTTAAGTTTACTAAAGTACCTGCATGCCAAATTTCAAACGTCTAACTTGAGTGGTTTAGATTTTTCATACAAAAGGATTTTCCCGCTAATTCCCGTTCCCGTGGGAATTTCGGGAATTCCTTTCTTAGTACACCTCTACGGTGTCTAAGGTACCTGCGTGCCAAATTTTAAACATCTTACTTGAATGGTTTAGATTTTTCATACAAAAGGATTTTCCCGTTAATTCCCGTTCCCGTGGGAATTTCGGGAATTCCTTTCTTAGTGCACCTCCACGGTACATACGGTACCTGCATGACAAATTTCAAACGTCTAACTTGAGTGGTTTAGATTTTTCATACAAAAGGTATTTCCCGCTAATTCCCGTTCCCGTGAGAATTTTGGGAATTCCTTTCTTAGTGCACCTCTACGGTACCTATGGTACCTGCATGCCAAATTTCAAACGTCTAACTTGAGTGGTTTAGATTTTTCATACAAAAGGATTTTCCCGCTAATTCCCGTTCCCGTGGGAATTTCGGGAATTCATTTCTTAGTACACCTCTACGGTATCTAAGGTACCTGCATGACAAATTTCAAACATCTAACTTGAATGGTTTAGATTTTTCATACAAAAGGATTTTTCCGCTAATTCCCGTTTCCGTGGGAATTTCGGGAATTCCTTTCTTAGTGCACCTCTACGTTATCTAAGGTACCTGCATGCCAAATTTCAAAAGTCTAACTTGAGTGGTTTAGATTTTTCATACAAAAGGATTTTCTCGCTAATTCCCGTTCCCGTAGGAATTTCGGGAATTCCTTTCTTAGTGCACCTCTACGGTATCTAAGGTACCTGCATGCCAAATTTCAAACGTCTAACTTGAGTGGTTTAGATTTTTCATACAAAAGGATTTCCCTTCACTACTCTGCTCCTATTGATTGTAGCGTGATGAAAAGTATACTATTACCTGCCCAGGAGTGTGAAGAATAATTGTACCAAGTTTCATTAAAATCCGTCCAGTAGTTTTTGTTTCTATAAGGAACATACAGACAGACAGACAGACAGACAGACAGACAGACAGACAGACAGACAGACAGACAAAAATTTTACTGATTGCATTTTTGGCATCAGTATCGATCACTTATCACCCCCTGATAGTTATTTTGAAAAAATATTTAATGTACAGAATTGACATCTCTACAGATTTATTATAAGTATAGATTGCGATTAGTGTATTATTATGTATACATTAATATTATGTATGCTTTTACACGCTATCTGCCCTCTCCTCTCCTCATATTGTCATATTGTGTTTTTGCGTTATCCTGTTTACAATAAATTATTAAATAAATAAATAATTTCCCACGAATTTCTAAAGATAAAAACTACATACTCTACTCCCGATATTCGGCAACACGGATATTTGTTTCTGGTCTTGGATAACCAGTATTTTTTCTGTAATTCCTATCGAACTAGATAAATACTAAAATTTATTTTTGACACGAATTTTATGCGGATTCTCCAAAACCAGCATCACTTTTTCAAAAATGTATAGACCTGCAGTAAAATATAATTCGTACGAATTTTTAAAGATAAAACTAATTTCTAATATTCGTCTCAAGATGGATACTTTGTTTTCCAGTCGCACTTTCCTGTCGCACTGCTGGGCAAAGCCGTTGCTGCTTTTCCATCTCTTTCTGTCCTGAGCAATCTCCCTCCATTTTTGATGACCAGCTCTGCCCCTATCTCTCCGTAACCTGTGATAGCCCTGTTCGGAGAACGCGTGGCTTGCATCATAGTATCGCGGGTTCAAATCCCGACTCAGACTTTAAACCACTTTGATGTATTTTAATTTATGTTTTGGATCATAAGGCTTAGACTCAATAGACAATACATGTAATTAAACATAACTGGCGATGAGTGGATTTATCATACAAACAATAATACTTTATTGCACAACGACATATACAAAGGACATAAACATACGAATAAAAATATAAGCACAATAGGCGGCCTTATAATAAGCCTTAATATATTTATGAAAACATTATGTATGTACGTAAAAATGTATCTCTCCTTCCGAGAAACTGTGAAAGGCATAGGTACTTACAATACAAGGAATAAAAATAAAATTGTTGTTCAAAATTCTAGATTAAGTAAATTAAATTCATCTTTTTTAGGGTTATGTATACGTTTTTACAATAAAATACCAGATAATATTTTAAATTTGTCACAGAATAAATTTAAAGCTCACGTGAAGCTTACTTTATGTAAAAAAGCTATTGTAATTACTATTGTAATTAAAAAGTATTGAATGTGTTCCTCTAGTTATTAAATAACTTGTAATGTACCCTCATTGATTTAAAAGATGTGTTGCTGTTGCAGTTTCTTGTCATTTCTTCTCCTCAGCCATAACACCTTGCGAAATGACGTAAATTCAAAAATGTTACATTGACCTTCAACAAGTTTATCCATGATAATTACGTTGAATAAATGATTCTGATTTCTGATTAGGTCTTTTAATAGGACCGCTTTGGGAATTCAGGCGTCCAGTGTAATTCTAGCCATTATAAATGAGCATTGACTGGTGTCTTAATTCAGTGCATCACGGTTAGTTTACTGAATATAAAAATGCAAAATCTAGTATCCTAAAGCCGAAGAGTAAACCAAGTAGAATGCCACAAGATGCACCCGTTCGCTCTTTAAAATTCAATATGTAAAATTCTGCAAAGCGTACCAGCTTACACCTATGCTCGAGATTTTTTAATCGATTTTCATTGTGCATCCGAGCATGTTGAGTGAAAAAAGAATCCATACAATGTCAGCGTTTATCTGTGTTGGTCGCACTGGTACTTAATAGTCAAACTTACCAACATACTTTTTAAACATCACGATCCGGAGGTCTCGGGTTCGAATCCCGGTGGGGACATATCACAAAAATCACTTTGTGATCCCTAGTTTGGTCAGGACATTACAGGCTGATTACCTTGTTCGAAAGTGAGACGATCCGTGATTCGGAAGACACGTTAAGCCGTTGGTCCCGGTTACTACTTACTGATGTAAGCACGTAGTTGTTACATGAGTCATATCAGGGGCCTTTGGTGACTCAATAGTAACCCTGACACCAGGGTTGATGAGGTTAATAATCCATCTCACAACCCACACGATAGAAGAAGTTGAACGTCGATATTAAACGACATTCCTAATTGTCTAATGTTTGTATAAGCAACATCGCGTCAAATTGCTCCGTGTATTTAATTCAATAATTGTGGTTTAAAGTTACCGATCTGTAAATAAAACTATATCATTCTAAAGCTTACATTACAAGGATTGCAGTGGTGTAATTCATCATCATCATCAGCCGTACGACGCCCACTGCTGGGCATAGGCCTCCCCCAAGGATCTCCACGACGATCGGTCCTGCGCTGCCCGCATCCAGCGGCAAAGTGAGTGAGTGAATTCAAGTGAGTAATATCGAAAAAAAATATACCTATTTTTTTATTTATTTATTTATTTATTTTATTAGGTTTGCCAACAGACAAAAACACTTTTACATGTAACTTAACCTATTTACAAATACTGGACTAGTGCTCGTCCAATTATAGGCAAACACAACATGCTACTTTATTAACGCTACAAAGGACGACAATCTACATAAAATAAACAACAGAGAAATAAATTTTAAAAAGATTAAAACAACACTTAATAAACTTAAATGGTTAAAGATCACTCGGCCAAACGAACATTCACAAAATTATTTAATATTTTTTTTAAAAATTACTAGGTAAAGGCCTATATTAAGCACAATAAAAGAGCAAAAGTTCAGTCACTGAGCCCAGCGAATTATTTGTAAACAGTGCTGAAATTATGAACTATCGGTTGTCATAATTATAAAATTTATGTTTTTGTAAGTAGGTGTTTTTGGTCTTTTACCGAAACAACATGTAACAAAGAGGTCTTAAGTGCAACCAGTTAATTTATTACTTTGCAAGAAACTGATTGGGCTTTTGCAAGCTTATCGTTTAAAAACATTTTTTTCAATTCACATAAAGATTCAGTACGATCTACTCTGAACCGGCGTGCGTGTATCAAACGATTGATGGACGCGGAGGAAGCAATAGAAGTGTGTCAGGGTCGAAGCAAATGGAATTCCATAGTCTCTGCTCACCCCGATTAGAAATAGACGTGAGTTTATATATGTATGTAACTACATTTTGCTGCTAAGCCATGTTAGCCCAGTTTGTAGAATGCTTAGTTCTCACTTTGAGGTCACAGGTTCGAATCCAGCACAGGCCTAAACTAATAACTGTCGAATTTGTTTTCGAATTCATGTTTGGATTCACACATCATCCCCGAGAAATTATGTGACCTAACCTGTATTGGGATAGTTTTCCCTTCGCGGGTTGGAAGGTCAGACAGGCAGTCGCTTCTGTAAAAAAACAGACCTGTCAAATTTTCAGGTTAGGTAAGCGGACCCTGTGAAAAACGGGATAATGTTAGGAAGGTGATGACATTTTTTTGCTAAGCAGACAAATATATAAAAAACCAAAACTGACTACCAAACAAAATTAATTTATCTTCACAGAAATAATAGAAAAAATACTCATTAACACGTCGGTCTGCGCTCTGAGATAACGTCAGACACTTAAGGCCTCAATTGGGCCTCACTGGGGCACAGATAAAGGCCCTCTGAAGGCCCCCATTATTTTTCTCATTAGAGAACCGACGATAGCGACCGAGGTGCGAATTGCTACTAATCTCCTCTCTCATTGCGAGTGATTTGAAGATACACTCATAATCCCACCCTTTTGCTAATTTCGTCGTGGAATTTTCTTTTGTTTTGACCCACCAATTTTGTTTCGATAGGGGTGTCATGTTCAAGGTCATTTCGGAATTATACGGTTAAAATATTTCATGCCGTCACGTCAAATTTATTGACTGTTCATTGTCATTCTGTTATATACTTCTTGAAGTTTTATTTTGACGTGACTTATAGTAGTAGTAGATTTGCCGCAGGTGGCATTAACTACTCGGCCGGACAAATGGGGAGCGCTGTAGGCTCTCACCCGATACAACGTTTTAAGACAACAGGCCTGAGGGTGCCCAGTTGGGCGCGAACCTCGGCTCAGGGCGACGTCTGAGAGGAAAAATATTTGAAAGAATTAATCGACCCTAGTGGGTCAGTTCAATGCAACGAAATTTAAAATCGAACATTCTAATTTATTTAAATATTGGCACTTTAAAAATAATCGTTTCACTGATAAATACTGATCAAATCGCAAATCTGTTTACTAATAATTACCGGTTATGTTATCCATCCACAGTAATTCCGATCTAATAATGAAAACGTCACGAAAACGATCGAATGAAAACACGTTTATACCGAAATTCGCTGTCCAATTTAGAAACAGGTTCATCCGATATTAATTAATTCTAGTTGTGTACCAATTTGGACATCGTTTCGATACAATTAACTTGTCTAAACTATTATAATGAGCATGGCATTCGTCCTTTACACGGCCGATTGGTATTCATTAAAACAGTCCCAATTAACAGATGCGACGCTCAATTGAATTGTAAAACATTTTCAGTCCAGACTTAAGGGATTATTTTGGGCAGCGATATTGGGACGACACGTCAGGTTATTTACTTTGTGACGTGGTATTTTATTGAACGTGAATTTAAGCAAAAAATTACATTACTTATTGATATATACCTAAAGTTGTAATTATTACAAAAAGAAACTAATAAAAATGTTTATTTGCATTCATGTGTTAATTTGAATAGCATTGCATGCAAAATTAGACATTGGAACGTTATATATTAGATATATTAGAAACCTCAACGTAACTGAAACCAGAAAAGTTATCGGTTAATTAAACTGTAAACATTTGCGACATCACTCACGTGAACATACTTCGGTATTAATGATTTCATGAATCCCAAATCATCTCGTCGCAATATCGTCCCTCAGCAAATACCTCATAACTTATTTCGTTTATGTTGTGTTGTCAAAGCGAACAATTAGCAATGCATGAATTTTATCGGCCCTATTGAGTAGAGGAGACGCTTCGAAATCGATTTCATTGTCACTATGAAAGGTGAAGAGCTGAACAAACGAAGCCAAAATGAGATTCAAATTGCAGTTAATGTTCGCAAACAAATTAGTGCCGGGTCTATTCAGTATTTGAATATACCTGGCAGGTAACAATTTAAGCCAAGGACGGTGAAATGCTCGATCAAAGTCAGCCACAGAATTAAAGTTGTTATTAGATGCTGCTGATAAAGAAGTTTATAACGCTATTTTCCTTTTGGAGTTTCGGAGTGACTTTGTGGCTTTTATATTGAAAAATTTCTACCTTAATAATGCAGAATATCTCAAGGCTAATATTTTGTAGCTAATATTCTTCTTCTATTCCAAAATTGAGTATTTTATGTATGAGTATTATAATATATATGACCATTTTATGGTGGATGGCATTATCTCTTTGGCATAGCTGTCAAGGAGGATATGTACTTCTATATTATGCTATACACCTCTGTCTTCCTCTTCGGAGATACACGCGTGTTGCTATGTTATGTTACGTGTTATTACCTGTCTTTAATCGACAAAAGCGTGTGCGAATAGTTTTAAAAGAACTGACCAAATCGACATAGATAGCACATCTGACTAGACCTTGCTCTTAGAATAGCTCTTTCTTAAAAAGCTTGATGATGATGTGGTATTAAGGTTCGCTGAACAAAGTTTGTCACACCCCAGGAGACTTCTGGAAGGTGGTAGGTTGGCTTACACAGCCACAACAACGCGCAACACCTTGCAACAGCACGTGTAATGGACCTGACAGTCTAATTGCGCAAAGAAAACTCCACTAACTGGTGGGTGAGAATCTTGTAACAATGTCAACCTCTCTGGTTATCATCGTTTCTGGCGATGAATTCCGTGGTCCAGTGGTTGAGAGTTGGGCTCACGATCTGGAGGCCCCGGGTTCGAATCCCGGTAGGGATATACCACAAAAATTACTTTGTGATCCCTAGTTTGGTGAGGACATTACAGGCTGATCACCCGATTGTCCGAAAGTAAGTTGATCCGTACTTTGGAAGGCACGTTAAGCCATTGGTCCCGGTTACTACTGACTGACGTTAGTACCTACGTAGTCGTTACATGAGCCATGTCAGGGTCCTTTGGCGGCTCAATAATAACCCTGACACTAGGTGGATTACCAACCTCATCAACCCACACGATAGAAGGTGGTTGCCTTACTGAACACGATGCAAATTATCCATATTTTCATGTTCCCTCTCACTTCCTCAGGATATTCAATTCACATCAACACGTACGGGTTTTTATTCTGGAAATAATTCGAGTTATTAATATACTTAATCGAAGAGTTTCTTTATTCGAGGCCTCGCGTCTCAGACTTAAATGTGATGCCTGCATCATGGGACTTGATTTACAGAATTGGACCGCGCAGTGGGAACTGGTAACCCACCGCAGCCGAGCCATGCCACCGCCGGAGCGTGGCTCTCGTTAATTTAATTTGTTCCAAATGAAAACGTGTCCATGTATATAGTATTCGTGTGAAAGCAGGCACGTGACACTCGGGGGAGTATGCTGATGGAATTCATTAATCCGGCGACAGAGAGCTTGTCTGAGCTCATCATTGCCCTGTTGGGGTTAACGTTTTGGATAGGGGCTTAAAGTTTTTTTTTTATAAAAATAGATTATTGTGATTAATATCACGTGGTTCATAGGATTTGTGCCCGGTTAATGACAAAGGGCTCCCCCCTATTACATGGGACAAGAGTGTACTAATACCGCTTCGTTCAGGAATGCAAGCGTGATTCTAGTTATGGTATTTCTATGTGTTCAATTGTATTGACACTTCTTACGTGTCGTCATGTAAAATAAAAGTAAATAAAGGCTTCACCTTCCTATCCTAATATTGTAGGTAAACTTACCACATAGTTGATCAATTTGAGTATTACAGGAAGCACATAAGATAATTGATATTCACATCATGTTTTTCAAACTAAGTCGACATAATATTTGAATTTCAACAGGCATTTGACATTTGAAAATACTCGTAGTTAAAAAACGTTCTTCATGCATATCCACTAGAATTATTTCAACCATTTGCTTTCTGTCGAAACTAAAACTACTCGTCTTCCATCCTAAGACACTCTGAGCCATGAGAATACTTTCACGGCGATTAACCTTGCAACTTTTCCAATTTTTCCGATCCAAACTACCAGCGAAACATTTGTTCAACGACCGAAATTGCAGTCTGTCTGCGACGTAACACAACGTACTCACGAGTATATCCCCATTGGGGTGGGTTACATCTATCGCAAGATAAATAAGTACCCACACCTCACCGAGCTTCCTGTTAGAGCAACGTGGTAGGTGGTGAGCCGTATCGCCGTCTATAATGATCGAGCCAATTGAGTTAGCAAAAACTGCACTTAAGACTGGTGCAAGTTCGGTATCGGAGTTCAAAAAAATGTTACAAAAGACTAACCAACTTACTGCTTATCGTCAACATCATCATCAACAGCCTATATACGTCCCACTGCTGGGCTCAAGTGTTTGGGCTAGTAGCTCGAGACTAACGGTTTACCATGGCTTCCAAAGCACAGAATCATCTTACTTTCTCGGACAATCAGGTTATTCAAGCCTGCAAAGTCCTTACCAAATAAAGAACAGTTTCTCAAAGTGATTTCGACAATGTCCCCATCGAGAATCGAACCCGGACCTCCAAATCGTGGATCTAACGCTCTAAGCACTGGACCTAATTACCTATTACGAATTGCCAAATGATAGTTGTCAAAGCCCAAATCGTCCTTCAGTGATAGTTAATTTCAGACTTATACCGGCAGGCATTAGGTTGATCTTAGGTTCCAAATATCTTTCTGACCTGAATTATGATCAAACGGAGGCCCTACTACCCTTTTGATGATACACTACTCATCGTAACACCACGAAATTCTTATTTACACAATGCCTTACCTCATTGTAATATTTGCAGTTTTGACTAATTTAAGTTAATTTGGCTAATATAAGTTATATATTAATTTTTGTGATAACTTTGGGAAACTTTGTAAACCTAAATTTTAGCATACCTTATTCGTACAAACTCAGCAACCTAATTGTAATTTGGTTCCCCAAGATACAGGCTCTACCTAGTTTGGGGACCTCTGCTCAGTTTTTAAGAGATGGATTTATTTGGGTCTAAGTTTGAATATATCTCTGTATTTATAATTAAATGAATGTACCTAATTAAGCCCTATATCGGATACAATAAACAATATTTTCATTTTCATTTCATTTCACTAAACGTTTTGCCTCTTCCTTTTTGATTCAAACAGCAAAAGACTGGAACTGTCTGCCGTCATCAATTTTTCCAACTCGTTATAAATAATTCAAGGCTAGAGTGAATAGGCATTTGCTAGGTAAGCGTGATCCATCTTAGACTACATCGCCACTTAGCATGAGGCGAGATTGTGGTCAAACGCGAGCCTATATTATTTAAAATGATATCGAGCAAAACGGGAAAAAAAAACGCGTCTGTTGTATGAGAGCTCCTCTAAGTGTTTATTTTATTTTGTTTTTAGTATTTGTTGTTATAGCGGTAAAAGAAATACATAATTTTAATCAATAGTCTAGCTATAGCGGTACTTAAGATACAGTCCGGTGACAGACGGATAGACAGACCATGGATTTTGAACCTTTGGATACGCAATTCTAAAAAAAGACACACGATCTGCTGAAGGTGTCCATGTGTTCGTTAACATTCAATAATTAATATATTTCCACTGTTGTCGGGTGCCATTTGGGAAAATACCGGATAATACCAATTTTTGCGCTTCGGAAAGTTGCTACCATCTGCATAATTAATGGCCATAACAAATTACCTTTACATAATTTTATAGTACTTATAGCTCATCAGTGAAAAGTAATTGTACGCTAGGCATGAACTGATGTTTTTACTTATTAATGTCAGAATTTAATATTGCAGAGAGCAGAAGTTTTATGCATGGAGTCTTTGATGAGAAACGAGAAGACGAAAGTGGTGTGTCAGTATCGCAGTAAGTGGAATTCCGTGGTCTATGACTACCCTCGACGCAATATAGGCGTGATCTTATGTATGAGGTTCCTTCCAGGCGAGCTGAAGAATGTAAAGAAAAACTTTCTTTATTTTAATCATTTCAAATGTGGGAATAATGCAAGGGAGAGAGGGAGAAAGAAATACACTTTATTGCGCAAAACTTCATTTTAACAATCAGACATAACACATGAACACTACTACTGTGTTGTACTGTATTCATGTGTTGAACAGCCTCCGTGGTCTAGTGGTTAGAGCGTTACGCTTACGATCTGGAGGTCCGGGTTCGATTCCCGATGGGGACATTGTCGAAATCACTTTGTGAGACTGTCCTTTGTTTGGTAAGGACTTTTCAGGCTTGAATCACCTGATTGTGCGAAAAAGTAAAACGATTCCGTGCTTCGGAGGGCACGTTAAGCCGTTGGTCCCGGCTATTAGCCGTAAAAACACCTCTACCAACCCGCATTGGAGCAGCATGGTGAAGTATGCTCCGTACCCCCTCCGGTTGATTGAGGGGAGGCTTGTGCCCAGCAGTGGGACGTATATAGGCAGTTTATGTTATGTATGTGTTATGTCTGATTGTAGTAATTTAGTTCTGTGCAATAAAGTATATTTAATTTGATTTGATTTGTTGAACACAGTACAACTGTAACCTGTCAAACGTCTTCCATTCATGCTCCTGAGAACTAACTGCAAAGTAAATTCGTCTATTCACAGACCACACTGAGTAAACAGTGGCAATTCAAGTACGTCTGTAATAACAGTTCCACTGGGCAACGGCCTCTCGTAAAAACGAATGCGTTGTGGTTTTCGCAACGTATTAAATACCCATCGAACTGTGAGAATTTTTCCTCTATCAACATTTTACATACTGGAGCTTTTTAATCCAAACTAAAAAGGAGTTTTCTACACTGTGGTAGCAAAGAGTAAAACGATAACAGTAGCCACAATAATACGCTATAACGCTAACTATTTTGAAAACCATTATTTCTCTAATGTCCACAGGCTAGCTGAGGTTTACATTATTAGGTCAGATTATAAGCTATCAGCTTCTATGTTTTGTAGACTTTGAATATTTGATAGGTCAACATGTCGTCGAAACGTTTTGATTCAAAAGGAACTTGATTCATAACAAACCATGAACATAACATTATCCTAAATAACGGAATTTAGGTAGTTACGAAGATTTTGATCAAAGGAATAGTTAGAATACATCCAAAGCAAGGGGAGATCCAGTCTCTGCCTACCCTTACTATAGATAAAAAATAAATAGAGTAATAAATAGAGTTTTTATAATGTGTATGTTTGTCTGATTATATAGTCATTATGAGTCTGACAGGCACAAAAAGTAAGTAGGCTTATACGGGTGAGATTTAAGTATATTTTAATGTTTGTTTAAATGCAATAAATAGTTTGTAATGTGCATTGTATTGTACGTATTTTATTTTAGCCGTTACTGTTTCATGAGATTATAATCCCACCTGATGGTAACTGACGCTGTACAAATTAACTAAGTACGCCCATTAAATGGTTAAATCACGTAAGCTTCTTAGCGAAAGCCTACTAAATCGATTTATCATCTATGGCACAGCGTTACTCGTGCACACCACCCAATTTTAATCACCAAAAAGAGGGTAAGTAATCTTCCCACCACCTCTTAACACTATGGTGTATAGACCCACCTGTCTCAGTTATTGTTCTAAGTTTCCCACCAACTTACTTACACGACTCCCCCGAACCTTAATTATTGATCTGAAGGGTGATTTTAGGGTGTTTCCGTGTTCATATAAGTTTGGTAATGACACAATACATAAGTTTCTTGGTGGCAACTCCGTAACTAATCGGCTAATGGCTGAAACTTCGCGCTTCCGAAATGAATGTGACAACGACTATGGCACGCGTGAAAATTTAACAGCGTATTGGAAATGGGGTGGAGAATTACTTGGTTTATGCTTTGACGTAACATAACATACATCACAAAGCGCACTACAACTAGGTAAGTAAGATGAACTAACTACCCAAACTTCACCGAGCTGCGTGTGAGGTGACCCGTAATGCAGTCTTTGATGGTTGAGTCAAGTTTTTAGTCTCCTTCTATCATGCGAGTTGTGAGTTGGATTATCAACCTCATCAACCCTGCCATGGCTCATGTAACGACTACTTACTTACATAAGTAAGTAATAACCGGGGCCAATTGCTTAACGTGCTGAAGCTCGGATCATCTTACTTTCGGAGAGTCAGGTGATCAGCCTGTAATGTCCTAATTAAACTAGAGATCACAAAGTAAGATTCAAACCCGGGCGGTCCGGATCGTAAACTCAACGCTCAACCACTGGACCACGGAGGTCGTTAGTGAAAATTGCTATCCATCGATATCCATCTCATAACCCACACGATAGGAGATCCTCGACCTCACCAACCCTGATGTGAGGATTATTCCCGAGCTGCCAGAAGCTTCAGATACAGCTCATGTAACGACCACTACCTGCTTGCTTTAAGCACTCAAAGGACAATCTCACAAATGATTTCAATTTCGGCGTTTCGACCACTCTAACCGCTTGACAATGATGCAGATCGTAACTTGTCAGTCGCTTGTTGATTAATACCTATCGGCCAGGCCAACAGTTGTCTTCTTTTTTTTAAACCTGACCTACTACAAAGTCCGGCCCGTCGTCTGTTTTTCCAACTCGTTATAATCTGAGATCCTCCAACGCTAGAATGAATAGGCAATTGCTAGGTAAGCGTCATCCATCCTAGCCAAACGCCACTTACCATCAGGTCACCTTAAATCTTCCATTTTGACATAACGACTAAACTTCTCGTCCGCCTAAAACTAGCATCTTAGCAGCAGCTTCTCACAACAGGTCCTAGACGAGACGGTCTTAGAAATAACATAGTACAATGTAATAAAACTAAATAAAATTTTCTTTTGCAGAATAAACTACTTATGTTATTACCTAGTATCAAATTAGACACTAAGCTAGAGCGATATTCTTTTTTATGACTGTAAAAAAATAAAAGATCTTTTTTTATTTTTTCGTCGCTGTTTTTCGCAGACGTCTTTGCGTTCATTCAGAATTTCATCTAAGCGGCTTACTACGACAATTTCTAAATTGTTATTACTTGTATTATTTACTGATATAAAATGTCATAACCACGTGAGAGAGTTTCAAAGAAGAAGAAAAATTGTGTTCACCTTCAAGACGTTTCTTTTTGGAACCACAGTTAATTGGTCTTACATGAAGACATACAAAAACTCACAGAGCTACAATTATTCAAAGACAACTTGCAGTCACTGTTGATACGAAGTACTGCGACGGATATGAATCTTTATGCCTATTCTACACTAACGATTACTGTCTGTAACCCTTCTGCAAGTTAAATTCAAATTCAAAAACCGATGTTCGTCGATCATAAGGTAGTGGTGGACGTCCTGAGATAAAAGGGCCTCACTTAGCATAAGTCGCGGCGTGAACCACGATGCGCTTACGGACCAGACAGGATGGCAATGTCGTTGATGTTCGTCTATAAGTGCCCTAAGAAGCCACAATTAAGTTGCAATGGATTAAGAAAAACTAAAATGTATAGGATTCATGTCAAAATTCAAATTCAAATTCAAAATTCAAAAATATCTTTATTCAGTTGGTAACATAGTTACACTTTGAATCGTCAATTTTTACATAACGAAGGTCTCATCCGCCTAAAACTACTGCAGCTTCTCACAACCTGTATAGCCGGCGAGTGCAGTCAAGTATGCCCTTTACACAATATTGCTAGTTTGTAACCGCAGACTGTGAAGAGGAGGCATTATTATGACATTAAGCATTCGTAACAGAAAAACAGTAACACGTTCAACACTAGCTCCCTCGACGAGTAGTTCATTATTTTATTTTAAAAAAATCACGTAAAGAACATGTGCTGGAACATTTAAAAAAATGAAGTAAAGCAACGCTGCATTGAAATGAGACTAGGGAATAAGGGGCGTAGTACGTCAGTAAACTTGAGTTGAGAACGTAACTTTTAACTTCAGTATTAGAAAAAACCCAAGTTTTAAAATTCGAATCAAAACGTAAATCTCAGGAGATGTCGAAAGTTGAGTTTATTTGCTGTCGAAGTTAATTTGAACTGGATTCTTAATTGTTTTGTTGTTCAGATATTTTGGTTTTTTATTGTGAAAGGAAACGTTTATTGCAGAGTCAAGTTCACCGATGCACAAATCAGTGCAATATGTTACGTGTTTTTACTAAAGTTTTACGTAGAAAATGTACACGATTTACTTAATAATAGTGTATTTACTACAAATCACAAGAGTTCAGAATTCAATAATTAATTGGAACGAAATAAACAGAAAATAACTCGCGTACGTAGCAACACGTGGCGTAGCATATTTGCCACCGTAGACCTACTACGCCATGCGTAGCACACCTGAGTTCCATTGTAGCATTATAATAATTACATTTCACAAAATCATTGCTATTACTAACAGTATGATCTAGTTTTATTGTTTTAAAAAGGTTAGTGTAGAGTGCATATTTATTCACTTAACTGAATAACCTTGCCATAAAGATCACACCCCACATCCAACAGAATGATTACTTTTTTTTTAATACAATGAAATAGCATAATTTCACTTTCTACTTCTTCGACTTCGTTTCTTGTCCATTTTTAATTAAAAAATGGTTTGGTTAGGACATAGCAGGCTGATCACCTGATTGTCCAAAAGTAAGATCCGTGCTTCGGATTGGTCTCGGTTACTACTTACTGATGTAAGTACGTAGTCGTTACATAAGTCACATCACGGCCTGTTGACACCAGGTTTATAGAGTTGATAATCAACCTCATAGACCACAGGCTAGAAGATGATTTCAAAGTACCGTGGTCCACCTTTAACTCTAAGTATTATTCACCACAACACCAGTGTACACTATCTAAAAAGATAACAAAATGAAAAGTTATTTCACATGGCAATACTGAGCACATCCGTAACCAAGTTTAAATCGGTAGGGTTCGAGGTATACCATGCTTCATTACAGCCAGGTAGAGGCTTCCAAATTAGTGGGCAATCCAGTTGCCAAAGTGGTTAAGCCGTCTAAAATACACGGTTAAGGTAGGACTGACAATTTCCCGAGCCCTTCTGAGCGGGGTACCACGATGGTGTGCCATAATAATAATAATAATAACGTTTATTGCATGAAATCAGGTTAGGTACATTGCAGATTACAGTGCATAAAAATAGTATCACCAAATTCTACTTTTTCAAGCATACACAATGAAAGAACGGAACAAGTTACATTACGTTAACTACTGCCTATACAATAAATAACAACGGGCACTCAACCATTGTTTCTCAAATCACTTCTCTTCTCTTGGGTTGTGAGGTGGAGTACCAACCTCATCAACCCTGATGTCAGGGTTACTATTGAACCGCCAAAGGCCCCTGACATGGCTCATGTAACGACTACTAACTTACATCAGTAACTAGTAACCGGGACCAACGGCTTAACGTGCCTTTCGAAGCACGGATCATCTTACTTTCGGACAATTTGGTGATCAGCCAGTAATGTCCTGACCAAACTAGGGACCACAAAGTAATTTTTGTGATATGTCCCCACCGGGAATCGAACCCAGGACCTCCGGTTTGTCTTATCCTACCTTAGAGCATATTCCTGTAAGTAAAGTACATCAGTTGAGAGGGCAATATACTTTTTTTGCGTATCATGTGAGTTTGTTTTTATTTACGTTATGCAACTTTAAGAAAACAGCTCCGACGCATCTCTTTCTTTATTTAAGAGCTGCGCTTTTGTCGGTGGAGTAAACGGCTTCATTACTCCATAGATAGGGCGTGTAGAACGGTGGTTGCCCCAATCGCCTTCCGTTCCGCAGTACACCGACCATTTCTCAATCGGTGATGTTCTAGCTAGAGCCCTACCAGAATCCATTTCCTCGGCCTCCAACCACTACTGATACCGCTGCTGCCCGGCATCAGGGGTGCGCTTTTGAAGTAGCGGCGCCTACTCGCTACGACACAAGATCGTCATAGAATCTAAGTATCATTTTATAGGTTAGCCCGACTACGTTCTGCTAATCCTGTCGCTGTTTGGTCGGGGACTGCTTAGTTTTATATTCGCAGCTAACCATCATATCTGATGGCCGTTCCACTATCCGCCACCTGTGGACCCCGTTGACGGCCTACAGCTCAGCGTACTACTATATAATCGCTCCGACGCATATAATCGCTAAATCAGAACTAGTTTGTCTCGTTGCTATGTTTCCAGGCATGTCAATCCAGGACTTTCCAGGTTACTTTCAACTAAAACAAAATAAATGGCATTGTACAGCTTTAACGCGATAATTACCTATTTACTCATTACTCGGGTACATAATTATGACAAAATACAATGTTATGCCATATAACAGCCTCCGTGGTCTAGTGGTTAGAGCGTTAGGCTCACGATCTGGAGGTCCGGGTTCGATTCCCGATGGGGACATTGTCGAAATCACTTTGTGAGACTGTCCTTTGTTTGGTAAGGACTTTTCAGGCTTGAATCACCTGATTGTCCGAAAAAGTAAGATGATTCCGTGCTTCGGAGGGCACGTTAAGCCGTTGGTCCCGGCTATTAGCCGTAAAAACACCTCCACCAACCCGCATTGGAGCAGCGTGGTGGAGTATGCTCCGTACCCCCTCCGGTTGATTGAGGGAAGGCCTGTGCCCAGCAGTGGGACGTATATAGGCCGTTTATGTTATGTGTATGTTACACTGTTATGGCAGAAGCATGTCTAAAAATAATTGCTGCTTGATATTTGGATCACTTTATGTATAGAATTATGTTGCTGCCTATATTGTTTCTCTTTATTTTGATCAGAATAATAATGGTGGAATAAATAGAGTCATCATTTATACCCAAAAACAAAGATAAAAGATGCATATATTTGTTATCGACAACAAAGGTACATCTGTACAGCGCCATCTATATTGTCTTTGAGGAACTTAGCCCGGAAATGCTTTCAGTACCTTCCAAATGAAAAAAGAATATTCTTTCCTTTGTTACGCCACCATGTCCTAGTGAGTTAAGGCAGTCAGTCTCATAGATAAAAAAAGCACAAATCGATTTCAATTCCGAACGCTAGTTATCTGAGTATTCTATTCAATATTCTAGGAACTAATCTATCATTGTCTAGACCAGACTAGAATATCTGTATCGATCGTAGATCACTTTGAACTTGTCGTAGAATTTCCCAACGGACAACAGTAGTATTAGAAGAAAATTGTATTTTGTACTTTCAACGTGGTCTGATACAAAGATATTCCCTCTATATCTCCCAAGATTCCCCAATCTCAGTGTAATACAAAGGTAAATTTGTTTTTCTTATTAGCTCAGCTGTTGAGTCTGAGATTCTGCATTCATTTTCTTATACAACATCTGTTTGTTCAAAAGGAGAAATTGAGCAAAGAAATAATAACCGAATCAGCGTGTAAAATCAAGAATACTCAAACGAAATTGAATTGTTATATATGTATCATATCATGTTATGTAGGTATGTCCACAAATAATAACAAATATATAAATAACTTAAGGCATAAGCCTTCCCTCAATCACCCAGAGGGGTTACGGATCATACTGCACCAAGCTGCTTAAATGCGGATTGGTAGAAGTATTTGTGCCCTCCGAAGCACTTACCTTTTTGGACAATCAGATGATTCAAGTCTACAATGTCCTAACCAAACCAAGAACAGTCTCACAGAGTGATTTCGACAATGTTCCCATCGAAAATCAACCCTGGACGTCCAGATTGTGACCTCAACGCTCAACCATTTGACCACAGAGGTTGTTTCCTATAACAAAAAAATGCGTTAAAATAACAAACTCATAACATCTCCTCCCAAATTCAATGAACTCTTTCCATTAGCCCCAAGTATGATAATTACAGACATCATATGGGCCGGTACGATCATTTACAAATAATTTATTATTAAATTACATTTGAATAATATTGCTGGCTGGTCCACAATCACGCCTCCGTAATGAAACAACTTTATTTCATACGTGAATTCCGAAATCAAAGTTGTGCCTCCCCTAAACTTAGTTCTCACAAAGTAAATATAAAACAAGCCCGTCGAGATCTGAACTTTGCAAAAGCTTTTCTAGACAAAGAGAAAGCTAGAACAGAGGAAAGCTGCTTTCGTTCACTTATGATAGTAAGACTGCAAAGTTTGACAGTAAAAGCTAAGTACCTAGGCGCCCGTTCTATTTTTAAATGGCTTCATAACGCTCCAATTTTCGATATCGTCGCTTTAAAAATAACCGTGAAATATGAAATTTGCGCTCCAATTTTTGCTGTTTGTTTTGTATCGAAAATGGTAGTATGGAAACACCTTCGTATATTTTCTGACAAATTCAATTCTCAGATGCTTTCGTTTTAAAAGGTTTTATACGATGTTAAAGTAATAAACTGTCAATTGTCTTTTTTTTTTGGAATTATGTAGGTAAACTAGCATAAAAGATCTCACTGCCAGGCAAACCGGCCAAGTAGTTAATGACATTTGTCACTTCAAAAACAACTGCCGAGCAATTTCTTTTTTTTCCTATTACCATGAATATATGTCTAATTGGTGTCTGTGAAGACTATGAAATAGCTAATTTTAGTAAGTACCAGAAAAACAACACGTTAAATCTCATTTTAGAAAATGTTTCTTGTCTCGTAACAAAAATAAAAAAACAACTCCATCTCAAGTTTTACGGAACGTTATTTAACTTTTCAGCATTTCCATGCTAAGGTCTATGTTCGTTAGACCTTGCAAAGTATTATTTGATAGTCCCGACCTTTTTTTTTTTTTTTTTTTTTTTTTTTGACGTTGGGAAATGCGTTACGCATACCACGCCGCCCGGGGGGACGACGTGGTTATGTGGGACTCCCCGGGTGTCACCACCCGGTATACCCACTAAAACCCAACGGTGTTCCTCTTTGCCGCCGTGTGGCGGGGATACGGGAACGCAATTGCACACAACCGCGTCCCCGCCGGCGGATGCCCTTTAAGGCCCAGCGCCCATGGGAGCGCGTCAAGCGCCTCCCCCTCCACCGAGTTATTCCCAGCCAACTTATTAACTTTGCTTACGTGCGGTCCAAACTTCAATCCGTGGGTAAGTTCTAGCATGTTGCTTAGTGTTTAAGCAGTTATTAAGTAAGCGGCGCAGTTTAACTCCACTTAGTACCTACGTGGATGCACAGATGACTTCTTAATACAAAGAAACTTTGCGAGGAGTAAAGAAGTAGAGATGAACGCAGTGGTATGAAAACGAGCGAGTTTGAGGCTTCGTTTGAAGAGCCAAGAGAAACATATCCGTGTGTTTTAACATATTATTCCATACTAATATGATAACATACATACTTACATAAGATCACGTCTATTTCCCATTGGGGTAAGCAGAGATTTAGAAGCACTTACTACGATCATAACACACCACCTTGGCTTCCTCTGCATGCATGCTCGCCTGTTTAGAGTACTCTCGATCTGACCTTTTTTAAAAACATCCTGTATCTAATCGTGGTATGTACGCCAATGTTATAAGTGTTAAAGTAAGTACTTAACTTTGTCTGTTACATTTTCACGCTTAAGCCGTTGAACCGATTTAAAAGATGAAATTAGACATAGAGATAGCGAGCTTGAAGTTTGAGACCCGTTGTTTGAGGAAAGGATATTTTTTATTCGAAAAAAAATATTTATTTGTACACAATAAAACATACACAAGACACATACAAAAAAAATAGTACAGGTAAGCTTATATCTAAACAAAGAGAATCATCCCCTAAAGGGATGAAAAAGGGGTGGAAAAAAATGTGCCGCGCGCGATATCCGAATTCTTCGCAGATATAGTCGCGGACGGAAAACTAATACTGTTATTATATCTAGCACTTTTTCTTCTATATTGGACTGACAGTCTGGAAAAGCACCTTTACTTCTTATGTGCCTATTCATTTACATTAACATCTCAGACATAAACAGTGAAACTGTGTAAGTATGTGCACTGAAACCACATATTTAAATAAGAACCTTTTTTAACAAAAACTAAGTGCACTTTTATTAAATGATCACAAAGTAACAAGATCCGTGCTTCGGAAGGTATGTTAAGCCGTTGGTCCCGGTTACTACTTACTGATGTAAGTATGTAGTCGTTAAATGAGTCATGTTAGGGGCATCTGGCGGCTCAATAGTAACCCTGACACCAGGGTAGATGGGGTTAGTAATCCATCTCAGAATCCACACAATAGAAGAAAGATTACTAAATCAGTAATAAAATAATAAAGAGAAGGAGAACACAAAATAGTTATTTAAATTAAAAAAAATACTTTCAATACCGCGGTTGCTACGTGCCGTATAATAAACAAACATAGGCAACGGGGGTTGTTATACATACATACATACATACATACATACATACATACGTTCAATGAGTCCAGCTGCTTCATGATTTTATTTTCTTTAACACGAAGACCATCATCATCAGTTTTAACATTACTTACATTATTAATCTGACTTTCTTTGCATGACACAACCACAACCGAGATAGAACTCATTAATTTATATATTTTTTTAAATTAAATATTTTGTTTTGATATGAAATTGATTAAAAACATTGATAAGAAATTCTTTTTTTGAAAACTGAAATAAATAAAAATTCAAAAACAAAAACGTACAATCAGTGTAAATGCAAAACGCTCGAGGGGACTGAATTTAATATGTCAAAACGTCGCGTTTTAAGGCCCAGTGTGTATCAGCTTGCGACCTCGCATCTGGCATTATTTACATACGACTAAATATCCCCGGGGCACTTCGTTTGTGCGAGAAACTCGATGCAAACTTTCCTTTTATCTCAACACAAAGGTAGGCGTGCAGGTATGCATGTCGTGTGCATCACGACTTAAAGTTTTCAAACTACGACTCTGTAGTGATATTGAAAACTTTGGCAGTTGGCTTGGACAGGTGATATAAGGATATCCCGCGCTCAGCGCGATTGTGTTGGATGCAGACTGAAAAGGTGACCGTACTTCGAGCAAGTTTCGATATCGCTTTTTTTGTTAAAACCTTTCGTACTGGTTCCTCGAAAACGACACGTGCGAAAAACTTATTCTGTGTAGGTAATACTTGTTCGAAAAGTCCTATCTCACTAGGATATCACGGTGTCGCAACCTTCTTTGCATGACGTGACCTATTGTAGATTTAATGGCTTCGGGTCAGGCCTGAAGGTGCCCAGTTTGACGCGAACCTCGGTTCGGGGCGTCGTCTGAGAAGGTTATATTTACAATTAATTGACTCTAATGGATCGATAGCGCTGAATGAGGGAAACCGTCGACCACGCCGGCGCGGTCGGTATCGGGGTCAAATTTAATAAACGTATCTGTATTGTATTCATATAAATTATTTTTATCGCAGTTGGATAATGGATAGTATCCCAAGTCAAAGATTATGAAATTCTGATTACTAAATAAAGACGAATCTAAAACTATTTTTTATGAATTTAACGTAAATCAAGAAAACCGTAATATTAAATTCAACATTTTATCACGTTTTATATGACGTTACTCTGCTTTTACATACAAATTCCATAGTAATTTCGTGTTTTGACATTTAGTAAAAAGTACTCTTTGTAGAAACAATCGCAATTTACCTTGTAATCATCTCTCCATTAGTCTCCATGTCTCTCTAATCACTAATCTTGCAGTGTACCACAGTGTTGTGCCTCTGAACTGAGGCACAGACATAATTCACTCATGATTGCATCCGTTGAAGGCTTATCCCATCCGAGTCCATCAATTGCCCCGCCAACGTCGAGTGATACAGACATTCTGGCGATGGTTACTACCTGTGCAAGGAGGTAGAAATGAAAACACGTATTCAGAGGTCGCAACTATTTCTTCTTTTGTTTAACGACTACACCTACCTGTCCGATAGGCTAGATGCGTCAAGGTCACGGGTGGTTACCATGGTCACTCCCCACCAACACCCGTTTCCCGATCAGATCGTGTAGTCTAATCGGCAAATCGGCGGGGCGTAACCATGGTAACCACGATCTCCAGCGATTTGGTGGGGAGTAACCTTGACGCATCTAGCCTATCGGATAGGTAGGTCTATGAACGACCGTACTAACTCTACCAATCTTTTTTTTATTGTTACAGTAGTGAGTTCCGAGGTTGGAAAGAAGCAACCCACTTCAGTAAGTTCAGTGGGTTTGGATCCCACTTCTCCGTAATATCGTAAAGCCGCCAAAAGTGGCGAAGAACTGAGGTTCTATGCGGTTCTGTGAGCGAATAAAATACAGAACATGACAGCTTGTTTTCTCGGATATGTCGTAAAATCCGACAGAGGGATTGTCATGTACCTTTTCATACTGATCATATATCCATAGCTGCAAGTTGTCTTTGATTACTTATGGCTCTGCCCACCCAATACGTAAAGTATAAAATTAGATAATTAATTTGTGTTAGGAATGTCTAGGAAATAGGTATATGAATCTAAATATACTACTAATGTGTTTGTGTGTGTGTGTGCGTGCGTGCGTGTGTGTATGCGTGTGTGTATATATGTGTGTGTGTTGTGTGTGTGTGTTTTGTGTGTGTGTGTGTGTGTGTGTGCGTGTGCGTGTGTCTGTGGGAGCGTGCGTGCGTGCGTGCGTTCGTGTACAACGACTGCCTTATGTTCTACTATAGAGCCAAAATAGCGCGGCAACTTGAGCCTTAAACGAAGGTCAAGAGTACTAATGTTTCAATTCGACGAAACAACGAAGCCCTTGTATGTGTTTACACATAAATTGGTTCTATGTTTGTGTTTTGTGGTAGTGGTCTTGGGAGGGTCTTGCCTGATTAATAGGTACAACCCCTTTTACTAACCCTGGCGATTATTATTAATATTACGTCAGATTAATATGTGAAAGTTTTGCGGTGCTGAGCTACTCGGTGAACTAAAACGGAGTGCAGCAAAGTTTTGTGAGCTAAGAAACGGGCGCTACATCCTCGTTGTTTACCGCAAAATTAGTGGAAGGGTACGCAGGAAGATATTAAGTATCTATTTATTATTATTTAGTATATAGAAGTAGCTATAATGAGTTATAAATTGATCTTAAGTGCAATTTTCACTAACACAGTTGGCTCGACTATTACGACTCACGACCTATCACTTTTGACTAACAGACAGACGATGTATGTACGGTCACGAGCATTAATATGTATTGTATACACTTTGGTACCATGTAAAATTAACTTTTTTGACAAATTGAACTGTAAGTCTCACTAAATGTCAAATATGTTAGTGCGACAGAGTCCTAAAGTGGGTACATTATATTGCTCATGACTGTACCTCTGACTATACTACCTCTATAATTACCTATTTCCTCGTCGCTCGGATACATATTTATTCGAAAATATAATGTAAAGACAGAGGCATATATAAAAATAAATGTTGCTTGATATTTAGATCAGGTGTGTTGTATAATTATGTTGCTACATCATTATATTGCTTCTCTTTATTTTGATTATTATTATAGCGTATGGCAGACAAAAATAAAATATCCTGCGTGGATCATAATATCCAGCTTAAGCTCTCCTAGCCAAGTCTCTGCCGCATCCGTCACAATGCAGCTCGGCTATGCCACTTGAGAACCGGTAGAGGGCACTCGCCCACTATGTGAGATAGGGTTTGATCTTTATTTAGATCAGAATAATCATCACTAATTTAAGAGACAGGTTCTTGTCGGTGTAGTATTCTCCACGCTACTTTTTAGGAAAAAATAGGGCAGTGGCTTCCTTTTTGCCTTCGGTCTCAGAATCAGAATAATAATGGTTGGAAAATGTGTTGTGCCTGAGTGTAATCACAAGAGACATATCTATACCCAAAAGCAAAGATAAAAGATGCATGAAATCCATGAAATTAGAAGGTTATGCGAAGAATGACAGCGCCATCTATACTTTTATTAGGGGACGTAGCCTGTGATGTACAAACCGCCTGCCAATAGGTACGCTTAAGAATTATTAATTCCTAAGTTACTACCTGACCCTGTATTATTTAAGTCGTACATTTTTTATTATGTTGACTTGTTATTTGACATTAGATTCTAACTGTATACCTGTATAACTTTCAGTATTCTAAAATCAACCAAGTGTTATTTAAGACTATTAAGTATTGTCTGACGTGAACTTGACACACTTTAAGCCCATCAAGGGATTGGATTCAGTGTCGTAATGAATGAATTTCGTGTACTTAATTGCATATTTGGTTTTTAAATAAATAAATCCATGATATAATCGCAAATTCGCGAAGGACATTCCGGTGAGCCAATGCAGTCGAGAACGTTCCCTGGCTTTGACACCAAACGAAAAATCTGGACCTGACGGAACCGGTGTAGGGCCGACCACGGGATGTCGAACCGTCACCTACATAAAGGCTTAAAAGAGTCGCCGTACTGTGAATGTGGTCACCCGGATCAGACCTTATCTTACATAGTGAACGAGTGCCCTATACACCAGTTCCCAGGTGGCATAGCCGAGCTGCATTGTGTGACAGATGACTGCGACTGCGACAGCGACTTGGTTGAGGGAGTTTAAATTAGGTATATGATCTACGCAGGATATTTTACCATCATCATCATCAATTTAAGAGCCACGCTCTTGTCGGTGCAGTATTTTCCATGCTACTTTTTCAGGGAAAAATAGGGCAATGGTTTCCCTCTTGCCTTCCGCCCCGCAGTACTCTGTCTGACGCAAGTGGGATGGCGCCCAGAGTAGTCTATTACAAAGCCATACTAGGACTCCTGTCCTCCGCCTCTGAATAGTACTGACAGTTACTGCTGCCCTCACCGTTTACCATACGCAAAAATATATATTTTTTTAAAGAACGTCTAGGGCCCTGTGCCGAGGTTTTTCTTGCAGCTTCTTTTCCTCTTTTCCCCGGCTATACAGGTTGTGAGAAGCTGCAGCAGTTTTACGCGGATGAGACGTTCGTTATGTAAAATTGACGATTCAAAGTGTAACTATGTTACCTATTGAATAAAGATATTTTTGAATTTGAATTTTGAATTTGAATAAATAAACAAATGTCCTTCATTCGTACATCGATGGTAGAAATGGTTGCGGATGCCGGCACATACAAAGCAGCGAGTCCGATAACTGCGACGCGAGTGCTATCTGATGCTTGTTCACCGCTATTGTAGCTCGTGCCATTGTTCATGAAGTATCACTTCAATCGCTTCAGTTTTATTGGTGGTTGTGAAGAAACATTGTCGATCAATTGATCCAATTAAGCAGGATTAACCGTGTTCGTTCATCATCATCAATTTAAGAGCCACGCTCTTGTTGGTGTAGCATTTTCCATGCTACTTTTTTAAGGAAAAATAGGGCAGTGGTTTCCCTCTTGCCTTCCGCTCACAGTACTCTGTCTGACGCAAGTGGGGTGGCTTGTTTGTTATACTTACAAAATAAGTAGTCAGAAGAGACCTTGCGTCCTGTTTTGTACTACACATATACAAACACGTCCCACCGCTGAGCACAGGCCTCCCCTCCTTCTACCAGAGAGGGTATGAAGCATACTCCACCACGTTGCTGCACCGTGGGTTGGTGGGGGTGTTTGGACTAGTAGCCAAAACCAACGGCTTAACATGCCAAACTAACTAACATGTTTTTAAACTATACATGATATAATAAACTATATTAATTAATATCTCAACTCAATCTAACAAATAAAACAAAGAAACTCTCTCCTCTATAATATTTGGTATAATAACCAACAAAAACAAACAAAAAACCTATTATCGCTACGTAATTAGGTACCTTATTAAAGATATTATGTTTAAAAGGAAAATATTTCAAAGGTAATTTTAATTATAAGAATCTTAAAGCGTCTACTGTTGCCTTTATTCAGCAAAAAGGTATAAAGTAATAATTTGTTTACGGCTTACATAATTAGTTCCAATTTCTTACCTTGTAGTCTAATTACGGCATAACAATATACCTACACACCAGACTTGCGAATCAATTTATTTATCCGAAACTGTAAGCGTTGTCGGGAACATCTGTTACACGAGTAATTCCTTCAAATTGAACTAATCCAGTCTTAACACAGCTTCTTAATAAGACAGTCAAAAGATTAATCAAGACAAGCAAACTGTCGTAGAATCCCTAACACAATAAAGGGGCTCGTAGTGACAACCAAGCTCATTCAAAGTTGGAGACCCAAAAGTTCCGGCACAACTTAATGCGTATCTAATAAACTGTTTATCCGTAAATTAAGACAAATGTGGCCACTTCATTATTCCGGAGTTTAATTTCGAGGTGGGTTGTTGGACCATTCATCCACATTAGCGTGGTCGCGACAAATTGTTAGATTTATAGCGACACTCACGCCGCGATTTGATTTCCTGTGAAAGAAGTTAATGGCATTGTTGTACTTGTACTTTTTTTCATTTCCGTTCGCTCCAACTGTCGGCAATGGTGAAATGGTTATCTTCATACCTTTTCTGTTTGATAAATAGATCTCAGGACCGTGGACGTACATTTTCCTCGCTATGGCACTTAAATATAGGCTGTTTATATCACAATGGTGTTGATTCCAGCACACCATCTAAGTTTATTTTAAGTTATACCTGTCATTTTCTTATCCACCGAAAAGGGTAATTGACAGGCATAAAATTTATGGAACACACGTCAATTTTAAGCAGAAATTAAAAAATCACTTCCAAAATTTTCTATTGGCCAATAACCCGACAGAAATAAGCTGACAACACACGTCAAACAGATTGCATATGAGCGTCATTTTAAAATTAACAGTTGTCAATCATCCATCCCTTTTTTTTTTGACGTGACATTGCAGATTTGTCGCAGATGGCATGAACTACTTAGCCGGACAAATGGGGAGTGCTGAAGGCTCTCACCCGATACAAAGTTTAAGATAACAGGCCTGAGGGTGCCCAGTTGGGCGCGAACCTCGGCTCAGGGCGTCGTCTGAGAGAATGAAATATTTGAAAGAATGACTCGACCCTAGTGGGTCGATGGCGATAAGCGCTGATTAAAGGAAATCGTCGACCACGCCGGATCATCCATCCCTTTTCTTTTCGGCGAATAAGAAAATGACGGAAAAAACTTAAAATAAAGGTCCAGTATGTAACAGTATCCTTCGTCTTCGTCTGACGCCTCATAAAGCTATTACCTGTATGATATTAGTTTTGCCTTTCGTAACACATTTTATTGCGTGTACAAAAATAGCATTCGGTTGTAATTGGCATATTAAAGAACACGAAACATTTAACATAACCAATACTTTAGCGCACAAATAGGAAATATAAAATACGAAACAAAAGAAAAAATAGAAAGAGTACAACAGGCGGCCTTGTTGCTAAGCAGCAATATCTTCCAGGCAACCTTTTAGTACAGGAGATATTTAATACAAAACGTTATTTAAATAAAATGAAAATATTTAATCAAAATACCCAGTACATTAACTATTGTTACACTTAATAGATACTTTGTATTAAACCTATTTACTTAAAATATTGTGTCTAAGGAATGTTTTATAGTAAATCGTAACCGTATTTCATATACGCATTTAAGTCGATATTTGCATAAAACCTTGAGCAGCGGCGGATTCCGGGTATAAATTCGAACAATGCCGTATATTGTTTACTTTATTGACTTAGATTTTGATAATGAGCAAAACTTTACAATAGGAACAGTCACGAATTTAAACATTCGTGACTGCTAATAATATTTAAAGTATAATATCCTCCTCCAATTAAATACAAATGAACAAATTAATCAAACTGCTTCCATTAAAATGCCAGTGGTCACGCCATGCCTATCTTGGGTTTGATTTTAAAACCGGATTTTGATTCATGACGTTTTATACCCCACCATTCTTTGTTCATTCCCTTATCTTTCCAATAAAAGTGAATTATTGGCTACCACAGTTCGAGTCACGGAGTATATTTCAAAAAGATTGTCTAATTTAAAACTGTTCCAACACTGTCTGTTAATTCTGCCTCTAAATTACTTTTCCATTTCCAAGAATTTAACAAAGCCTCTGAATAACAAAAGCATTAAAAAAGATTCAATTAGTAAAAAGAAATTTTTGTCAGTGACATTGACAGACTACTAGGCTTTCGTTCTTGAAAATTTATCTCCCAATTTTATAAAGTAAGTGCCTAGTCTCTATTCAAATCATTTCAGTATATCACTTTAATATCCTATTGTCATTTGGTCAATAAAAACCTATCATTATTCATATAAATGAATTGTAAAAAAAGTAAAATCAGTCTTAATCTATTAAATAGCATAAATGCTCATTAAAACCCTGCAGCACTTCCGTTGCTTCGTGGATCGAACGCGCCTTCCATCATTCCATCTGGATGTCTCACCAAAGCTCCGGCCTGTCCTACTAATTCGCTATAAGCTGGTAAATATTCGACGTCATGACCTCTATCTTTCAAATAATTCACAATATCATCTGAGAACCTGCCCTCTACTTTTAATTTATCGTTCTTATCGCCAACCGTGCGACCGTACAACCACCTGGGCAGCGAAACAGATGTCTGTAATGGTATACCTTGTACCACGTATCGATGGAAAATCGCTGCCTGGGTCTGCGGTTGACCATCACCACCCCTAGTGCCATAAATCATAACCCTTCCGTCCTTCAAACGAGCCGCAGGAGGATTCAATGTATGGTATGGTATCTTACCAGGTTTCAAAAACTGCAGGTCATTGTCATCTAAGGTGAATGCGACTCCCCTATTATGCCAAACTATTCCAGTTTTTGGCAAAAGCACTCCACTTCCAAAATGATGGTACAAACTTTGTATGTATGAAACAGAAAATCCCTTGTTATCCATTACTCCTAACCAAATCGTATCACCGGGCCCTTTGCCCTTGCCTGTAGCAGCGCAATCACGATTAATATTTTGAGCCATTTTCAAAATATTGCGTTCAGCAATAAGAGTTTTTGGATCCACTGTCATAAATTTAGGATCAGTAATATATTGATCTCGTAGAGTAAAAGCTTGCTTAGTTGCTTCGACGGTCATGTGTATAAGTTCACCTTCATTTGTGCCATCAATTTTCAATTTATCCAAGATTCCCAGAATTGCCAGTGACACGACTCCTTGAGTCGGTGGTGGCGTATTAAGTATCTCCCCCTGGCTATGAAGTAATCTCAATGGAACTTTTCTAACAGGAGAGTAGTTCGCAAGATCTGCTTCTGTAATAGGCATACCAAGTGTTGCCATATCTTCTACTATCAACTTCGCTAACTCTCCACGATAAAAGCTGTTTAAACCATTTTCAGCCAAATGTTTTAAAGTTTTTGCCAAATTATTTTGACAAAACCTCTCGCCAACAGTCGGTATTTTACCGTCTGGCATAAATACTTCTGCGAATTGACTTAAAACTCCTTGTGTTCTTATATCTTTCAAAGCGTTTTCTTGACTCGCTGTCATGGCATATCCTTTTTCAGCATAGGTTATGGCGTCAGCCAACAGTCTTGATACAGACTTCCTTTGGTACCCACATTCAGACACGTAGTTTAAAGCTTCTTTCCATCCTCCAACGGTTCCAGCTACTGTGTTGGCTGATTTTGGTCCTTGGAAAGGTATATTGTCGTAACCTTTATAAAAGTCGGGAGTAGCTAAGCTGCCAGCCATGCCACAAGCTTCGATTACTATTGGGTCTTCGTGTGGAGGTACGATGAGCCAAAAGCCGTCACCACCAATGCCGTTCATATGAGGGTAGACGACTGCTAAAGTAGCAGCAGCAGCTACAGTAGCTTCCATGGCTGTGCCACCTTCCCTGAGGATGTCAAGAGCGCTCTGAGTGGCAAGATGGTGAGGAGTCACCACCATACCTCGAGGTGCTATATTACTAGTTTCCATTGTAGATGAACGGTTCTCAATGTAAGTTATGTTACCTGAAACAATAAATACATACATACATAAATTAACACATGTAATCCCTATTTAGGTGGACAGAGCCAACGTGTGTGTGTGTATGTGAACGTGTTCTATATTTTTTATTCGCTCCCAGAACAATATAAATAAATACCTGTGGAAGTTAAAATTAACAAAGATACCATTCCCTCCTTAATGGCCTCAAAGGGACGGAACACACTTGACATCAAAGTCCAAAGATTAATATGCATCATAATTATTATGGCAAGCAAATAGGTAATATACTATTTTGCATTCATAATATTGTCTAAAACTTCAAAACTCCAATATGTGCATATTTTAGGAGGAAATACTATCCCCTAACTAAGGATAAATGGCGTACGGCTAAAATCTGAAGCTCGAGCTTTCATATAAATTTTAACGTTATAGCTTCTAAGCCGTCCCGTAAATAGATATGTAGGTTAACCACAAGCATCCACTACCTGAGAAACGGGGACGTAAATTTTTGATAAGAGTAGCGAATGAAGCAGTGGTTTTTATAATTATTAAATGTACTTATCCTACATTTAATAATTATAAAAACCACTGATTATAATAACCAATAATTATAATAACAATAATTTATAATGCAAATATTATTATTTTTTATAATAAGCGAAATTAAAATACTTAATTTGAATTTGTATATTCGAAAATTCCAATAAACATCTATGGGGCACTGGTTAGCTTGTTCAGGCAAACAAGACACCGAAATGAAACTAATATCACTACACTTTTTACGTAGTAGGTGCGTAATTACGTACTTAAATAATGTTTCTTGGCCAAAAAAATGAACCGTAAAAATAGTTCAGTATACACGCCCAGAAAAGTGTCCGGTTCTTAAAATGAAATATGGTGCGCCTAGTATGAGGGGTCGTTCAAAAATTACGCTCTGGGGAATTGGAAGTCCATAAACTCATGTCGATAATATCGTCACTGGAAAGGCAAAATTACGTAAGCGCCAAAAGGCCATTTCGAGAAAAAGCCGTTTAAAGTTTCATTTTTTCGTATTTTTATCATAACTTTTTACCCAATTATCCAATTTAGATGACGTCAAAGTAAGGTTACATTGTTTTTTAATTGTCTATGTCCAGCAATACATATCATAACAGTTAGATTGCTATTTTAGGATATAGTGGCGCTTACGTAAAAATGACTTCAGTTTACAGTAAAGCAAATTTACTTAACCGCCATCTGGTTAAAATATTATTTGGAAGCAAAATTACTTACAGCTCTTACGACAATGCATTCGAGAACGACAATATTTCTTTAAATATAATAATACTGTAATGTTAGCGGAGTAAAATTTACTGTAACGACTTTTACACATCTGCTTTCATTATGTGAAAATTGCCTAAAAAGTGATCGATTGATTATGTCAGTACACCAAAGATTCTTTAAAGTAAGTTTTTGTAATATCTTACATGGGTAAAAAGACGTAAGAGACAAATAATTATTCTTAATACCTCCTTAAATTACTTATTACTTCAATTGATTTATAAAAATAGCTATTAAAATACTGAAGTGCCAGAAATAAAGTTTCATAAAATATAAATAATAGCGTACAACCCGTTATCTGTTTGTAAAAGTTTCTTTTTAACACTTTCAAAGACAGAACGTATACGGACGTTCCGATTCCAAGGTGTCATACTACCTATTATGAACCACCAATGACCCATGGTCTCTGTCCGTGAAAGGGTTAAACGGTTTTATTTAGCTAAACCCGTACGGTATATATTTGTATCAAAATTAGAAATTGCAGTTTAAGTACCTTCCTGTTGTCAGATTGATCTGAAATTTGGTACGCACCTTTAATTCCGATGTCAATACAATATAATAAAATCAATAACATTATAAATCTAAGATGGCAGCCGGTACATAATGGAGGATTACTTACATATTTTTCCAAACCCCCTCAATATGGGTATCAAATGTAATAGCTACACAAGTAGAATACTGTGATTATGTCAAAATTTAAAATCCAAGATGGCCGCCGTTCCAAAATAGCGGACTAGGTACATATTTTTCCACAACCCCCTCAATAGGGGTATCAAATGATAGGACTACACTAGTAGAATACTGTCATTATGTCAAAATTTCAAATCCAAGATGGACGATATTACAAAATGACTGAAAGAAGCATGTTGCCCTTAATTTTGTCATTGGCATCCACCGTCCATAATATGCAGGGCAGCACAGTGGATCGCTGGGTAATGATGCCGCCGACGAACTGGCAAGAAGAGGATCAGACACCAGGGTATATGGACCCGAACTAATTCTGCCGATACCTTTCAGTCAGTTACGCTCGTGGGTACGGGACCATACCCAGCAACTACACAACGACAGATGGGCACAGCTGCCCACATGCAGACAGTCGAAGGATATCATGCCTAGAGATATCCAATTCACTCGCCGACTGCTTCGCTTAAACCGCAATGACCTCCGAATAGTAGTGGGCAGTATAACGGGTCACTGCCCACTCAACAAGCACCTATTTAACTTAGGGATAACGGACAGCCCACTTTGCAGAGGCTGTCTGGACGCAGAAGAAACTGCCCCCCATGTAATCCTGGAATGCACGGGAGTGTCAGCACAACGGGTAAAATCCTCAAAGGAATGGGGTCGCTCCGCGAAGCCTGTGAAATCCCCAGGAGGCTTCTGAGCTTCTGGAAGGAGATAGGTTGGCTTACGTAGTCAACAATTACACGCATAATGGGCCACCTTAGAGTCTAAATGCGGAAAACAGAGCCCACTAACATAACATAACATATGCAGGGCAGCACAGTCGACCATGCAGTAGTATATTGGGGCTCAAAATTGTTTGAATTAGGACAAGCATACGTTGCTCTAAGTCGAGTCAAGTCTCTGGAAGGGTCAAGTCTTTTTAATTCCTCAATAATTTCTAATTCCTCAATAATTCCCCTTATTGTTTTTCAAAGTATTTATCACGAAGTTTAATACACTTTTCCATTCGCTCGAACCAGGTATTATTTAACATTTATTCCACTCCAAAGTAGAGGTGTTCAAAATGGCTGACTTGAAAGCGTTGGCCGCTTCTTCACCGCACTGGAACCTTTGACCGCGAAGAGTTTCTTTTTTAATTTTAGGAAATGTAAAGAAATCATTGGAGCTTAGGTCAGGACTGTATGGAGGATGGTCAAGAATTTCTACGTTTTCCTGCTTCAAATAATCGTTTGACGAGCGGCGTGTGAGCTTGCGTTGTCATGGTGCAGCATCCTGCACCCCTGCGCATCATCATGCGTCGCTTTGGGTTAGATTTTCGAAGTTCGGCGATGACTTGTGGTAAACAAATTGTGGTATACCAATGCGCATTAACCGTCCTACGATCTTCAAGTGCAATTGTCGCAACATGACCGATTTTCTCCACGAAGGTAGCCACCATCTTCTTTGAAGTGCTTCGAGAGCGAACAACTTTAGTCGGCTTTGACTCGTTTTGGAAGACCCAAACTGTGGATTGTTGTTTGGAATCAGGATAATAGCATAAATCCAAGACTCGTCACCACTGATGATGTCGTACACGTGATTTGAGTCTCCTCGGTTGAACCTCTGAAGAGTTTTCTTACACCATCTGACGCGGGCTACCTTATGTTCGTCAGAAAATGCGGGATGTAACGGTAGTTTTCTCACACCAAGTGCCTCATGCAATATCGTTTAAATGGTTGTCCCTGAAATGCCTAATAACGCCTCTATTCTCGGTATGTCACATGACGATTTTTGAGGATTAGTTGTCTCACAGCAACGATATTATCTTCAGTGAAGGCGGATGTCCACGCTCGAATTCTAAATACCAGCGTTCGATGGTCCGCAGACATGGCACTTCATCGTGGAATAGAGATTTTAACTCTTTGAAACACTGAAGTCGAGGTAGGCCTCTTCAAAAGTTATAGAAAATTTTTCTTTGTAAGATTCATTTTCGGACGTGACCTGACAGATTCAAACGAACGCTGTAACTAAACAATTGCATTAATCCTAATGCTTTCAATTGTTTTGATATTCGAAATTCCAACAAATTTGAATTTTGAGTTCTCAATTCAAAATTGGCGCTAAATATGCAAACGACAGAACTTAAAAAGTATAACAAAGTCGCTTTTTCTGTCCCTATATCCCTATGTACGCTTAAATCTTTAAAATTGCGCAACGGATTTTGATGAAATTTTCTTTAATAGATAGAGTGATTCAAGAGGAAAGTTTATAGGTATGTATAATAACACCCAATAAATAGTGTAGAAATACTGTTATTTTTGAGGATTTTAATGTGATGTCGTAAATAATTTAATTTTTCCTCAGCATTGCACCCGAGCGAAGCCGGGCGGGTCGCTAATAAATTATAAAATCAATACTGAAATAGTTTTACTTTTAGATCTATTGTTAAAAAATAACTTCCTTGGAAACTTACTGCTAGCCCACAAACTTGCTTAATAACAGCATAAAAATGCGAAGGCAAATTTACGTACACGCCTTACTTATTCTAAATACTGTAAGTCAAAATTACTTATTCGCCATTCACTGCATAAACATGCTAAGACATTTTTTCTTATACGCCTTACTTATTTTAAAAGCTGTAAATGAAAATGATTTATATATAGTCTATTTTTTATTTTCAGTAGTCCAAAATTACTAATAAAATGATACTTTTCTAACTATAGAATGCCAAATTTACTTAAAGTTAATATGTAGATATTATATAGGAACACAATATTACTTATACACCAGTCACGAAAAAAACACCAAAATCTTGTCGTTTAAGAAACTGGAATTGAAAAAAGTCAACTATTTTTAAATTTACGTAAGCGCCAAAAAAGTGCTCGTATCGCAATGCTACCCAGACAGATCGACGCAGAATGAAACGCTGATTCCGAATATATAAAAAACCCAAAATACCTATTTTGGCGCTTACGTAATTTTGCCTTTCCAGTGACGATATAGATAAAATACTTATAATAAAGATTAGAATGACGGTAATAGATGTACGCTGAGGGCCCTTGTGTGCGGGAAAATTAGTATGCCGCGGTTGTATATGTATGAGAGAGACAGTGATGTTGTTTTTAACCAAATATTGAACCACGTCACTTTGAAGATTGATAAGACGCTGATGGCAGAATATTAATGATGTAACTTCTGTGTATTATACAAAATGTTGAAGATATAATATCATTTCATTTTACTCACGCGATATTCTAAATTCTATTCGTTAAGTACATGGAATGTCATTAAGTAATATGAGTGTAGGTAAATAAGCAATGGAACAAAGAAGTTACATGCATTATTTTGTCTATTAATTAGCGATTAGGTTTATTGTCTGTAGAGAAAATCGAATTGTAGCGTTGACAGCGACTCCCCGAACGGCGACTGCTTGACATCACATCTGTTACAAACATGAACTTATTCTCTTCAACCCGTAAATTCCTTGAAGTTAGAAAACCAATAGACTAATATAGACTTCTCATCAATAAAAACATCATGTAGAAAAATATTAAATGGTTACGAAACAAAAACATTAATAAAAAATAACATTTTACAGAACTTTTTTAAATCTTAATAGGTAATTATTGATCCAAATTCAAAAAAATAAAATTGACATTTGTTGTACAAAAGTTGTATTTTTTTATCGATTAGTAGTACATTTTAGATTGTACATATTAGAATCTACAGTTCATTATCCTCTTAAGACCGAGATTTCCAGACACAATAGTTAAACAATGGGGTTTGGATTTATAAAGAACATTCGGTCTTAGGAGGATATACGTTTTTTTCATCTATATTACGTAACAGAGCGTGAGTTAGTTACCTTAGTATACTTAGTCATTGGTATCTCACAAGCGCTATCCCGTTTCTCATGAGGTCCGCTTACCTAACCTTAAGATTTGACAGGTCCGGTTTTTTACAGAAGCGAGTCCCTGTCAGTCCTTCCAACCCACGAAGGGAAAACCAAGCGTATACAGGTTAGGTCACATACCTCCGAAAAACATTCGTACTTTTGTTTAGTACGACAATAAAATGTTTACGTAAGCTTCAAGGGCAAAGTTCCAAGGTTAAGTTGTCAAATAAAACCCTCCACAAAGCCAGACCCTTACAGCCAATAGATCAACTGCTTTAAGCCCTTTAAGATTAAAAATACCTTCACCATATAAAAGGTTAAGACACTTTTATTTACGGCACTTCTTTTGTTTGCTACCAAATAGAAAGGCCTAAAGATCTATCTTTATTGTCTGTTGGGTGCGAAGTGCGTGCGAAAACAGTGTGCTAGAATAAACTATTTTAGTTAAGTTGGTGCTATGTTCTTCACTCGTGTGGGTAGTAAACTCAATGATCCAATTTATCACCCTGGCTCATGTAACCAGTAGTTCTAGTTTCGCCTATACTGCCCCATAGCTGAGTAAAAGCCTCCCCTTCGTCCACCCTAGACGGCTTTGAACTCGTGTCGCGTCATCTAAATATTATAATCTTTTTCGGGGTCTACCTCGTTTCTGATATCCATCCTGAGAACTCAGAGTTACTCACTGACTGACAATATTGACCCCACGATTGTTAGTCGGTCTCGGTTAATAATAATTAAGTATACACGAGGTATATACTTACCTACTGTTTAACGTGCCCTCTGAAGCACCGATCATCTTATATTTAGGCAATCTGGTGAGTAGCTTATAATGTTTAGCCAAACAAAGGACAGTCTCACAAAGTTATTTTTGACCGTATCCCCATCGGGAATCGAACCCGAACCAACTCCAATGACTAGACCGGGGGGGTTCAAAAGACCACATCGAAGCGATTCATATAAAAAAGTAATATTGATATTTGACATTTGTGTGTATTGCGCACTTAGTTTTATATGCGCAAATGTTAATAAATGTTGTTGCAATATTTTTTTTTAGAAGAATTTCTTCGATGTGGCCTTTTTAACGCCCCCCCCCCCCCCCCCCTGTTGTGAATATAAACGCGTCCAATAATGTTAAAACTTGTCAATATACTATGGTGGGTATGCAATACAGTGTCACCATGATACAATGCCATTATCCCATTTTTTTTTACAGGGTCCGCTTACCTAACCTGAAGATTTGACAGGTCCAGTTTTTTACAGAAGCAACGGCCTGTCTGACCTTCCAACCCGCGAAGGGAAAACCAGCCCAATACAGGTTAGGTCACATACCTCCGAAAACGCATACACAATGACACAATGCCATTTTACACGCATGTATCGGGATTCACAACCTTTCAGGATTAGGTCGTGAAGTTCGGTTAACGCGATAGTAAGTCGTAAACCAGCCTATGACCCTTGACTACGGTACGCGTAAAATATGTTTTAGAATCATACCCGAACCGAAGGACATATTGCCATGGGATAGCCAAAACTTCAGTTCGTTCGGTGAGATATTTTAAGTATTTCGGCGAAAAAGTAATTTTATTATTAATTTTGTTCTTTGTTGAAAAAGAAAAGTGTTAAAGACAAGACTGCTTTTAGTTTCAGTAATGTACACCTAAATAAAAGCCGACTCAGAAACATCTTCATCGTTTATGTTACAAAAAAGTTTGCCTGGAAAAATATTCTTTAATGTATTTATTCTTTAAAGTATAACCACCAATGGCCATGAACGTAGAAAGCCTATCTTTGTAATTGTTTCTGTTTTTCGTGCAGTAAACTATATTCGGTTTTAGTAAGTATGGTAATTTCCTACATTATGTGGCAACAAGTTGAACTTTTTTATTTTTATTTAAATCACTGAAGTCATTATAAAACGACGCGATATTATGAATCATAGAGTCCGCACCACAAAATATGTCTCTCAGATTTTATTACATAACATACATACATAAGCTCATAACTATATCCCACTATGTCCCACTTGGGATAGTAAGATACTCCATCGCAAGATGAACCAAGTACCCACACCTCACTGAGGTCTGTGTTAGGCCAACGTGATAGTTGGTGAGCCGTATCGCCGTCTATAAAGGTCGATCCAACTGTGTCAGTGACAATAATGCGACTAAATTATATTTAAAACTATTTAAAAACTCGAATTTGTCTGACAATTCAACAGAGTAGTTTCCAACTAATCAAATCAGTTACTTTGAAAACACCAAAACACGAAATTACTATGGCATTTGTATGAGAAACCAACCTGTGACGTCATAGAAACACGTGACAAAATGTCGCACTTTTTACTATATTATTAATAAATAAGTTAAGTAGAAGAAGACGTGTTTTTGGGGTGTCTTTGTTTAATAATAAGAATTTCATAATTTATTTTTGGCCTAGGAAACTATCCAATTATACAGAGGCAAAATCAACATTATCAATTTCCACTTTGAACGTTGCGAATTTACAACTTCCACCTTCGGGACTGGCTGACGTGATTCACGTTGACATCCAAACGTTGATATTGAATAGGGCCGTAAAGTTCCGGGATCCGACTTCCAATATCCGGAATATCCGAAATACGTTTAGCATGTGACTTTGAATTTTACACAAACTTTTATTTAGTACGTTGTAAAATTTTGCGCGAAGGTGCCGTTTCGACGAAGTCTGTTCTACGGTTTTGTTGTGGTAGTAACAGTAAAACTTTGACGAAACAACGCAGATAATAAGAAATAGGTACCTAACAAGAGTTTACAAATTCTACTAGGATTTAAGGAATATTTGGTTTTGGAAATAAACATATTCAAGCGTAGAAGGTAGGTCTAACTATTTGTAATATCGATAGGTACTTGTTTAGGTGACAGGTCAGCGAGAATTTTAAAGAACATGTTGTCTGTTGATAATATACAGGGTGTTAATGACATCGTAACGAAATCTTTGAGGGTTGATTCAGACCATGATCAGTTGATATCAAGTGGTATTTTCCGTCATAAAGTCGATTTCAGTGGATGATACATTATAATTTATTCTAAACTCTCTCTATTTATGCCATAAGTATTATGTTATTAACTATGTAATCTCAAAGCAACACTACTTTTTGTAAATGACTATTAATTGTATTTCTAATTATACAGGGTGGCCCAGAAGTTCAGGTTCAAAATGAAAAATTAGAAAGAGGGGCTCATTAGCTACCAGAAACACCCCCATATATGTTCAGCAATTATTTACGGTTTAGGAGATATGACCCATTTTGTACCTTTATCTAGATTTTCTACCTTACTTCAGAAAGAATCATTTTGTCGCTATCCCTTTCTTAATAATTATTTTATTTTACTTCACAACTATGCCTAAGTCTGTGTACCGCTCAATCAAAGATAAATCAAAGTGAAATCAAAGATAAAAAAAAAGTTATCGGAAGTCAAAGTGAGAATTCGACCAAAATTGTTACAGTTGTTAAAACTTCGCCGAAGAATAATAAACACATGAGATTGTCATGGACCCTGAAAGTATTTCTAAAAACTGTTCCATTTAATAGGCTTTTAGAAATATTAATAAAAAGTTCCCTTAATACGGACAAAAAAATAAGTAATTAGCCCTCAAATATTGCACGACAGACAGATTTGAAGGAAAATTTGACATTCTCATACAATGTAGCTGCTACTTTCTAACGTTGTTAAAGGTGCTCAAAGACACATTTTCAATTAAAAGTAAATAAAAATCACGCTTATAATCGCTAACAGGGTAGACATAGCAACAATCCGAAGACAAAACTTGCAGTCACTTTTGGTATTCGTATTTTAATGAAGGTAAGTGTATTTATTTTTATATGCACAAGTATTCCCATGCTGCACTATCCCGCTATATTACTTAATATTCAATATCTCCTATACTTAAAGGTTGCCTGGAAGAGATTTCTACTTAGCAAGAAGGCCGCCTATTGTACTAATTCTATTTCTCTTTTGATTTTTATTTTGTTTTTTCCTGTTTGTGCAATAAAGTATTTGTTATGTTATGTTATGTTGTTATGTACTTACATAGATTACAAGGAAAAGTTATCCCCAAACACAACACACACACACACTCATACATACAAAAACACACACAGAAACTACTCAGTGTCCCTGAAAGTATTTCTAAAAACTGCTCCATTTAATAGGCTTTTAGAAACATCCAAAAAAGTACCCTTAATAAGGGCAAAAAACTAAATAATTAGCCCTCAAAGATTGCAAGACAGACACTGTTGGTGATTCATAGTATCCAATAGTATGAATCACCAACAGTGTTTGGGGATAACTTTTTCCTTGAAATCTATGTAATCATTAAAATACGAATACCAAAAGTGACTGCAAGTTTTGTCTTCGGATTGTTGCTATGTCTACGCTGTTAGCGATTATGATTAGTTTTTTGCCCGTATTATCCTTAATACGGGCTTTTAGAAACATTAATAAAAAGTACCCACTTTTTATTAATGTTTTCTAAAAGCCTATTATTAAATGGAGCAGTTTTTAGAAATACTTTCAGGGTCCATGACAATCTCATGTGTTTATTATTCTTCGGCGAAGTTTTAACAACTGTAACAATTTTGGTCGAATTCTCACTTTGACTTCCGATAACTTTTTTTTTATCTTTGATTTATCTTTGATTGAGTGATTCACAGACTTAGGCATAGTTGTGAAGCAAAATGAAATAATTATTAAGAAAGGGATAGCGACAAAATGATTATTTCTGAAGTAAGGTAGAAAATCTAGAAAAAGGTACAAAATGGGTCATATCTCCTAAACCGTAAATATTTGCTGAACATACATGGGGGTGTTTCTGGTAGCTGATGAGCCCCTCTTTCTAATTTTTCATTTTGAACCTGAACTTCTGGGCCACTCTGTATATACTTTTACTTACGAAATTACTTAGGTACATCAGAAAATTAAATGTTGAATGGGTACCTATTTACTTAGGCCTCAACATGAGAACTTCTGTAAGAGTTTTGCGTACCTACATCAAAACGTAATTAAGTTTTCGAAACGTGAAATTTTCAGTTTAAGTTTTCAAACTTAAACACATCTGCGAAATTAATTCATTAGTGGTTACCTCTCTAGGTTATATTTTAGTACTCTATTTTCATTGTACTGATAATATTATTTACTACTATTAAAATATTCAAAGAAAATAAGGCGTCATATAATAAGGCATACTACTAAGTATAGAACGGCAATTCTCCACTCCCCACCAACGGCTGAGCTACGTTTACCTCACCCCCCAACCCAACCTCGGTCTTACTTTATTCTTCAATCGCAAGGGTGTCAGACGTCACACACTTGGATGCGCGTGTACGATAACGTCAATGTTCAGTCTATGTAAAATGAGGTGTTTTGTACTCCGACATCCTATGAACGTACTTAAACTCGCTAGGGAGTTTTTACTCAAAATCGGCCGTTATACATTAAGTTATGTAGTTAGTATAAGTTCGTTCCCTCAAATTAAGATGTTAACGGCTGTTTAAGGGCAATAAGTTCATCGTTAGTATAGAGTCTTTACACGCCGTCGCTTGTGACAAAATACGCCGCGGACACTTTTTTGTATCTCTGTAGAGATTGATTGTCTATTTCTTTTGCGAGTTCTATCGTTTTATATGAAGTATCTGAGGTGTGCTAGTTTTTAACCCGTCGATTCTTGACACACGACCTCCACCTCACCGTCTTGTGATAACCGCCTATGAGCCATAGGCAATGCATTGTATTATGTTATACTTACAATTTAATTATTTGTCTTGCATGCTTTGATCATTATTTATTAGCTCGTATGTACATGAACTGCCTATATACGCCCCACTGCTGGGCAAAGGCCTCCCCTCAATCAACCGGAGGGGGTATGGAGCATACTCCACCACGCTGCTCCACTGCGGGTTGGTGGAGGTATTTTTACGGCTAATAGCCGGGACCAACGGCTTAACGTGCCCTCCGAAGCACGGAATCATCTTACTTTTTCGAACAATCAGGTGATTCAAGCCTGAAAAGTCCTCTGGAGGACTAGTCCGTCTGGAGGTCCGGGTTCGATGGGGACATTGTTGAAATTACTTTGTGAGACTGTCCTTTGTTTGCTAAGCTCGTATGTATTATGTATAATTTGTTTCTAGCTCTGTAGCCTTGACAGAAAGTGCTTCACTTAGCGACAATGACGTCATAAATCGTCTGACACAGACGTAATAGGTCTCTGATGATGTTAAAATTTGTTTAGTAAAAGAATAATAATGATTCCAATTTAGCAGGTCTGATACGTCGAGATCGGCAGTGTTAACAAGAAGCTCATCCGGTGGGCAGGGCCACAACGCCATACATTTCATAACTACCCCCGATGCATCGCGCGATGTATTGGCTAGTGTTAAGCACTTTCTTTACCTACAAAATAATGTTTTATTCAAGATCAAACGTTTTTAAATATGCCAAACAATATTCCACTGAACCAACTAAAATTATCCTACCGTGTTCTCCAAGGCACACAAGAACCAACACAAACAGAAGACGTAAAACAAACATCTTCCTTTCAGACTAATATTTATCCAACTGGGAACAGAACTTGGACCTTAGTTATTAGTTAGTTTTCAAGCGAAAATGTGCCTAATATTGATAGAAATATTGATTCGTTGTACCAAGGCCAAGTTGCAAACAGTATCTGCATAGAATTAGGCCGTGTAATTTCAAGATAAATTATGAAATTCTGATCCAATCAAAAACATAAATGTGAAATGAGAGCCAAGTTCAATATTATGATAAATGCCTTGGTTGTTGACTTCAACGACAAAAGAAGTGAAATCTAAATGGGTGCCAAGTTTAATGGTCAGTCCTGAAATTTATTTAGTGTTAAAATATTTAGTTCTGATGGTAAGTGACTATGTATAGTTTTTTTTATGAGATTAAAGCTTTTTAAACTGAAGTATTTCCACAAAGTTACAAAACATAGCTTTTATTATATAATTATGTTACATACTGCTTATATAAAAGCGAAACGGAGCACTGAAATAAACCGTTTCCTTGGAGCATTCTTGCAAGAACACCTGCATAAAAGTTATTTTAGTGTTCGGCGACATTTCTGCACTAAGTTAAATTCTTCGATTGCACTTCCAGTAAGGCCATTTATTCACTCCAGGAAATAACAGTTTATTTTTCACATGTATGAACGTGAGTTAAGGTAACGGAACATTTTGAGTAGCGAATCTAGTGAAATGTAGCGAGATTCTTTTTTAAATGAGCTAAATGTACGTACAGCGTTTTCCGTTTAAAGGCTATAATTTATGCGTTGATAAATAATAGATTTCATTCGACTTTAGACTTTGTGTCATTATGCAAAAATACTTTAAATAAATGGACCTAAATGCTTGAATAGAGCAGCGACGTTAAAGTAATATTAAAAATGCAACTCAGATTAAATTATTTAAAGGGAATAGGATTTCAACCCCAAATAGGATAGTTAGTAAACCGCTTCTAGATAGGTTCATTATAGAAACATTTAAGGTGATGCGTGTCAGTCAGCTAGGTAACGCTGCGTCAGCAGATGGCGTTACTTCTGCATTTTTCGTATTTTTTTCCATTTATTCGTTTAGTGTTGAGTTCTGACCCAGTGAAACGTTAGGTGGCGAAATCTTACATACATTATCTTTAAGTTAAGCTACAATTTTGAAGTATTTACTGCAGATATCATATTAAAACATTGCATCAAAAGTTGGTGTCATTTCAATTTGTGTACAAACACGAAGCTGTCACACACACATGCGAACTAGGTTAGCTATTAAAAGAGATGCATAATTTGAAGTCTACTTCTAACTTCTAAATGGCGCATTTGGTAAAGCAGTCGCCGCCATTCTTAAGTTTCACGGTTCAAACCCAAGTGCATGTTTTAATTGTTTTTACTTTTTGTATTTTTTTTACAATTGAATTTGGCGAACCCGTCTATTTGTTACGGAATTTTCAAAAAGTATCACTTTTACCAGTAATATTATAATTATACAATAATGTACTTTGCACTAAAGTACCTTCCGTAATTTCCGTATTTTTTATTTTGTAAAATTCTAACAGGCATTAATCGCATCAGTGAACATGCGGCTAACTAAAAAACTACTGAACGGATTTTCATACGGTTTTCACCAATGAGTAGAGTGATTCATGGGCGTGCTTTAGGGTATATAATTTATACAAGTATTTTTTGTTTGTATAAAATGGTTCAAAAATGATGATGAATATCAAACATAATTATCGTTACAAATATAGCCGACTTGGAGCTTTCGGCGAAAACGCTGCCTGAGCCCATTGAGATATAACAAAACAACGTATGGTTGAATTGTTCCATTTTTGTAGGTCTACCGGAAAGTCCACAATATGTCATAATAATTATATTGTGTATAAAGAATTGTGTATATGTATTGTATGATTTTACAAATAACGATCACAGTACAGTAATAATAAGGTAGATTTTTCCTAAATTGCGTCGGTTCAAACTTTGACGCATCGCGTTTGAAAGATGTAATAGCGCTTCAGGACGTCCCGCAAGCACGGCGCTGATGTCGCAGTATCCGCATATAATTATTATGACTTGTCATTTAGTTCCAATAAAATCCGCAGGACTTCATACGTATGTCAGTGACAGCTGGTGATAGCATGCGGGACACTTAGCAGCTAATCGAATTTTATGTTGTTTTCGCGCCCAGTCCAGACGACTTGCAGCGCATTTCTGGACTTATATTTACGCGTGGTGTTTATTGTTAGGTTAATTAGTTCAGGTTAGGACGTTTTTTTTAACGAGGACGTTAAAAAAAGACGAGACTGGGACGTATTTAAGTAGTATTTCCATATATACGCGGCCTGAAATGGGCTGTTTCGGGGACCTGAACTGGTTGCTGTCGAACTTATTATCACGTTTTCTTGATTAAAATTCATAAATAAGTCAAATAGAAAAAAGAAAAAAGATTTTCGTTAGTTTTAGATCTGTCATGATGTCTGTGATGTTTGTTTATTATACATAAGAATTTCAAAATTTATCTTATTTTTTTTTCCCAAAGGGCAAGGCAAAGGGAACTATGCCCATACAGCCATGTCTTGTGTTTTTTTTTCTTGATGATGATTAATGAAATGATGAAACCTAAGCCCCCACACAGACTCTTACTCCAAACCCCAAACGAAGTAAGCGGCTTGTTGGCGCAAAGCGAAAATAGATAGGTACACTTTGTTTATTGAATATTCCGATTTAATAATACTATCGGGAATGTTTTCCGACTAACTTAATGTGATCATTAACCACAAAACACCACTTCGTATTGATTATTTAGATTATTCAATGAAGAAAGCAACCTTCTCGTTCCCGGTCCCACCAAAAAGTCCGCGGCAAAGAGAATATAAATAAATCTGTATGTTGGATGGAAAAACAATTATAAATGACTACTATTTAGGCCGGCAAATGCAACAACTTTTTTTTTGATTTGGTTTTCCCCGAAGGGTAAGGCAAAGGGAACTATGCCCATACAGCCATGTCATTTTATGTATTGATTTTTTATTATAATAATATGTCCTCTTTTAAAACACGGTACTTACCCATTATTTAAAAATGTTTAAAAAATATGCGTTAAAACAAAAATATTTTTCCAATATTCCTTTTCTCAGATTGTAATATTTTTAGTTTTTTATTTATTCATACAAAATCTCTTTATAAATTGTCACTGACATTCTATTACACTTGTCAAGTAGTCAAAGCCTTTAGAGAAAAAAAAACTATCACGCACACACACTAACATTGACACCACTACACGCTCAGCAAATACACTGTAATCTGCACCACTACAAATGTAGAATTGATCAAAATTGAGGGTCTGAAATATGGTACTTCTCGTATTCGGACCCTAAATTTTTGTTAGTTTGCGAAAATAATACACCAAAATATTACTATTTATCGGTTTTATAACAATATTCCTCTATCCGTTTTCCTGTAGCACTGCATCAACTTTTGTATGGAAAACGAATCACCTTAATAGCCAATACTCGTATAGGGTGTCAGTGACATCGTAACGAAAACTTTGAGGGATGATTCAGATCATGATTCTAAGTTAATATCAAACGGAATTTTTCGTCGCAAAAGTATGGAACTGTAAATAATTAAAAAAACACAAATTTCTATAATTTTCCGTACAAGTACGTACAGGTAGCCATATAAGTAGGTATGGGTATTAGTGACATCGTAACGAATACTGAGAGGGATGATTCAGATCATTATTCTAAGTTAATATCGAGTGGAGTGAAAAAAACTAAAAAAAAACATGAATTATTTTCCACGGAAAATTTCACTTGATATTGGCCCCGATTCCTGCAGACACCGCCTAATTTTATTTTCATATCCGTCGAAAAGGAAAGGGACGGATGATTCACAGCTCTTAATTTTAGTAAGAATGAGTAAATGAATGAATAACCCGGGCGAATCAAAAGGTACGTCGCTGGTATGCAATCCGTTTGACGTGCTGTCTACTTAACTGTGTCGGGTTATTGACTGATGTAAAATTTTTAGACGGTTGGTTTAGATTTGTGCTTAAAATTGACGTGTGTTCCATAATTTTTATGCTTGTCGATTACCCGTCCTTTTCCTTTTCGGCGGATAAGAAAATGACAGATATAACTTAAAATAAAATTAGATGGTATTTACAGGAATTAGCACCATTAACACAGAATCATGGTCTGAAGCATCCCTTTTAGTATTTGTTACGATGTCACTAACACTCTTTATACGTTCCACTACTGGACAAAGGCCTCTTGCCAATCAACCAGAGTATGTAGCATACACTCCACCAAAAAGCTTAATTGTGTATTGGAGCTGTCCGTTTGTGGAATTCTCTGCCTGAAAGCATTAGGAGAGCTTCGTCATTGGAGTCCTTTAAAGGGCAAGTCAAGGCGCATTTCCTTACTTCTATTTCCTCTTTATCTTCATAATCTATCTATTCCTTTTCTTCCATAGTATATGTAGTAGTTTAAGTAGTGATATTTATTTATTATAACAATTATAATTATGTGTATTATTATTATGTAGTTTATGTAGTCGAAAGTGTATTTATTTTTATATGTACAAGTATTCCCATGCTGCACTATCCCGCTATATTACATAATATTCAATATCTCCTATACTTAAAGGTTGCCTGGAAGAGATTGCTACTTAGCAATAAGGCCGCCTATTGTACTAATTCTATTTCTCTTTTGTTTTGTATTTTGTTTTTTCCTATTTGTGCAATAAAGTATTTGTTATGTTATGTTATGTTATGGAGGAGGTGTTTTGTACGGGTAATAGCCGGAACCAACACGGGGGGGTTGCTTTTAGTAAACTTTAAATATTGGTTTTTAGGCAAGTATTATAGATACTTTAGGTATTGAGGCTGGTTACTGGTTAGGTCTTATAGTTCTTCTAGTGCAAACCTAGGTTTACTTGGCAAAGTTTCCAAGGCGGTCAGCCAAGTTATTAGTTTTAATATTTTATTGGATGTACTTATATTGGCTTCTCGACCTGTCTTTTATTCTCTCGAGAGATACTGTATTGAACTGTAAACGGAGTGTTATCGCCTTCCCGACGCTTGTTAGACTTTTACCTACTAGTTTCCGCAAAGTTAGATAGGAATCGTACGTTTATTGACAGTTGGGCGATAATAATTTTATAATGGAAGTCTGTTTAAGTTTGATATTTATTGCATCTTAGACGAAGATTGTGTTTAAAATGTATCGATGAACACTTACCTATCGATACGTAAGTACCGACCTACCTTTTTTTTGACGTGACTTACAGATTTTCCGCATATGGCATTTACTACTTGGCCGGACAAATGGGGAGCGCTGAAGGTTCTCACCCGGTACAACGTTTAAGACAACATGCCTGAGGTTGCTCAGTTGTGCGCAAACCTCGGCACAGGGCGTCGTCTGAGAGGAAGAATATTGAAAGGATTAATCGACCCTAGTGGATCGATAGCGATAAGCGCTGAATGAGGGAAACAGACGGACAGCCGTGGTCTAGTGGTTACAGCGTTAGGCTCACCATCTGGAGGTCCGGGTTCGATTCCCGATGGGGACATTGTCGAAATCACTACGTGAGACTGTCCCTTGTTTGTTAGGGACTTTTCAGGCTTGAATCACCTGATTGTCCGTAAAAGTAAGATGATTCCGTGCTTCGGAGGGCACGTTAAGCCGTTGGTCCCGGCTATTAGCCGGACACACCTCCACCAACCCGCATTGGAGCAGCGTGGTGGAGTATGCTCCATACCCCCTCCGGTTGATTGAGGGGAGGCCTGTGCCCAGCAGTGGGACGTATATAGGCTGTTTATACGTTACGTTTACGTTATGTTATGTTACTACACAAGTCGTCAACCTCTACAAATCATTATATCTATATAACGTCCCGTTCTAGGTAATCAGCAGAAAATAAGTATTCAAACTTTTTCCATTTGTCACAGAACGAGGTAAGTAATATATTATGTATTATTCGCATAAAACAGTTAAGCACCACTGCAAACAACTAGTTAGACTCGCAAACAAAGCAATTAAAGGCTCCACATTTTTCAAGCCTCGACAACATCTGACAAAGCTTCAGGAAATAGTAATGAAATGAAAAATAAATCCGCGTACTCGGAAGTCGTCAACTCTACAACAAATAAATAATATTTTCTCTTCACAATTTATACTAGTTCCACCTAAGTTGTGGCTCGCTGCTCGGGCACCACAAAGAAACTTTGTTCAAGCCAGCAATGGGACAAACAAACAAAATTCTATTTATTTACCAACCCGCAGCTCACAGACTGGCGTCTCTATATAACTCGGACTCTTATTACTTTTTCTTCTGAAGGAAAGCAAAAGCAAAAACATGTTTTCTTGTGATGACGTCTAACTTACGCTGGAGACATCAGGTTACGCTTCGAGGCTACAAAGGCAGCTATAAACACATAACATATTCTATATGTCTGTTTCTTTTTATAAATATAGTTATTATTAAGTACTTTATTTAGATGTAATTATTATATTTTGTATATATCGCACCTTCTATGTTCTCCCGCAGCAATTTTTGTACTACCTCTGAGTTGGCTGGAAAAGATCTCTCTTAGAGATAGGACCTCCGATATCAAAGTCAATTTTAGTTTGTAATGTAACTAGTTGTTAAGTGCAATAATGAATACTATAAATTGCAGCTGCATTTGGTTTTTCACATCAGGTCCTTAACGTAATATCGTATCCACAGGATCCGCTAACCTAACCCAACAATTTAACATTTGACAGGTCCGGTTTTTTACAGAAGCAACTTTACTGGTTAAAAGTTGGTTTGGCTATAAGTATGTGGCTGGTTTTCCCTTCGCGGGTTGCAAGTTCAGACAGGCAGTCGCTTCTGTAAAAAACCGGACATGTCAAATCTTCAGGTTAGATAAGCGGACTTTGTGAAAAACGGGATAATGCTAGGGAGCTTAGATGATGTTGAAGAAAAGATAAACATATTCCTTCACATTTATTCGAGTCGATCATCTCAATCATCAACATAAAGAAAATTCAACAAAGCAACAAAGGAGCGTTATTTCCGAACCAACGACCGTTGAAACTGAGGCACGTTGGTAATGTAACACATTCAGACCAGATGAAGTGAATTCAACCAAACAAATAGTTAACCTCAAACCACTGATATACTATAAACAAAATTAAATAGACAAACAGCCTCTGTGGTCCAGTGGTTAAGTGTTGAACTCACGACCCGGAGGCCCCGGGTTCGAATCCCGGTGGGGACATATCACAAAAATCACTTTGTGATCCCTTGTTTGGTTAGGACATTACAGGCAGATCACCTGATTGTCCGTAAGAAAGACGATCCGTGCTTCGGAAGGCACGTTAAGCCGTTGGTCCCGGTTACTATTTACTGATGTAAGTGAGTAATCGTTACATGAGCCATGACGTGCCTTTGGCGGCTCAATAATAAGCCTGACACCAGGGTTGATGAGGCTGGTATTCCACCTCACAACCTACACGATAAGAAGAAGAGATAGACAAACAGTAGCTAAGGATTTTTTCTAAAAAGGCGTTCGAACCGTGTTATGAATACGTATCATTATTATGTATACATAATATAAGATCGTTCCTACACATTAATTTATTTATTTATTTATTTTAGGGAAATTTACAGCAAAATAACACAAAATGTATACAATTTTAAGTAGCTACATGCCAACAAAAAATTTCCACATATATTTAAGATTTTATTATTATTATTAGCTTGTATGATCCCACTGCTGAGCAAAGGCCACCAATGTCTTTCCAAGTATCCCGGTTCTGTGCGAGCTCTATCCAGTCTTTTCGATTAACCGAAAAGATAATGAATTAAGATTTTATGCCAGTTAAAATAAAAAGCAATATCGTTTTTCCAGTGTCGTCATTACGTCCATTGCGACTAAGTTCGATCTTGACGCGCCGTCCGTTAGTGACAAGATGCACCGCAGACGCTTTTTTACAGAGATTGGTAGTCTATTTGTCTATATAAGACGTCAATGCCTCAAACCTATTGAATAAAACAACCATGCTAACACTGCCGCCGAATCCTGTTAGCCATTGGATTGGAATAGCTTTATGTACGTGGAATTTCTGCATCTGTTCTCAGCTAGAATGGGTACAAGGGTGTTTGCTGCTAAAACCGATTTCATCGCAATACGAACGTATTGAAACTCAATAGAGGTTAGTGAAAGACAAAGTCTGACGTTCGGCTTATTGTTGACTGCAGTTATCGACGGTACAACTATGCAGACGCCTAATGATTGATGTGTCGACATGATTAATTTATAAATGGATAAAGAGGGGAGTGGACGCTGCGTTCTGAATGGCTCAATAAAGATCCTAAAGACGTCGAAAGGTCTTACCACGCCAGCGAGGTTGACAAGTTTCTTCATTCAACGCTTATCCCTATCGGCCCACTGAAGTCGATTAATTATTTCAAATGTAATCCTCTCAGATGAGATTCTGATGCGAGGTTCGCGCCCAACTGTGCTCCCTCAGGCCTGTTGTCTCAAATATTCAAACCGGGTGAGAGCCCCCAGTATTCTCCATTTGTACGGCCAAGTAGTTAATGCATCTAAAAGCACACCTAGGTACATACAACAAGTCACATCAATAAAAAAATACCCGAAAAGTCACGGGCGTCGCTGCGATTGGTCGAACGTTGTCTGAAAGCAGCTTATATATCTGATCTACTCGTAGTAATCAGTTCTCAGAACTCGTTTGTCTATCATTAGGAGTCTAGACCCTGTATAGTCGATGACAGTAAACCTCGGGAACTAAACGGCTTGAGCAAACCCGTATCTTGGAGCATCTTAAGTTGTCGTCCGATCAAATAGGATAAATCGAACGTTATTTCTCCTCTATCTTTAGACTGTTCTAAAGTCAACATTGTAAATTAGACAGTAAAGGTACAGTCTAAACGGATAATTCTGTGATAACGATACTAATAAGTAAGTAGGAAGAAGATAATAGTTACAGATTCTTGAATCGAGAATCCCATCATAAGAATGCATCGATTAACCCCATAGATCGTGACGACGTATGGAATAAGAAAGATAACTTGAAATGATAATGGCTAGACCCGGTAGAAAGAGCAAAAGAAACGAATGATTCCCCAACATAATATCCTCTATTTGCAAAAACTCAACATATTATTCATATTTTCTGCCGAGCCGTCCATATCGCCTGTTAAGACGTAAAAGCGAGTGGTACTCCGCTTATTCTGCAAGTCGGCTTTGCCCCACAGCGTTTACAGAACATTATTATGGAAATTGCATCCAGAAGCCGGCACGCTTATACTAGTGCACTTTACATCGCATGGTCTATGTGAAATTTTAATAACATCATAACAAGTTTGCCCAGCCCATTGTTACGAGCCCCGACTACTCCTCACGTTTACGACCTCCGCGATTGTTTGATAAACCAGCTATTTAATTTACCTTATCGAAATTTTATACTTACTTCTTTCTCCTTTCCAAATAATTATAAATGATACCTACCTGCCTAAACATAGACGAGTGAATATTATAGTGACAGAATAACTAAATTAATTGATAGAACCGAATCCCTAATTGATTGATCGCTCTCGTCTGAAGCGTGGCTTATAAATTGAAATGTATGCACGTTGTGATCACTACTAAATAAAGATGTTATTCAAACAGTATGCAGATGCGCCGCACTCTAAGCAACCGCTTTTAAAAATTTACAAGCAAAATGTTTTCATGGAAAATGTTGTTATGTCCATTACGGCATGTTACGAGTGGAATTGTAAATTCATACTTCGGAATGCAGTCGTACGTTAGTGCGATTTACCATGTAGCTGGCATACCTACAGGCTGATCCGATAAAGGGAAATAAATTTTTGGTGCAAACATTACGATTCATATTGGACTTTACACAGGGCACGTAAAATCTAAATTCGAACGGCAAATAACAAAACGCGGTGCCGCAGTATTTTGCCGCCCGCGGCGAGCTAGTGACATGAATAGGGTTCCCACAAAGTTTTCGAACGGACCTAAATTTGTGAATTTCAGCTGTCAACAAATCAGTTGTGCAACTTTTCACGGTTTTAACTATCTAGTAGGAAAATTTTCGACGGTAATCCGGATCAAACTATACCACACCGCGGTGAAACCTTGCAACGAGAGATTTTAATATAACTTTACTATCTACTTCATAGTATGTACATTCTGAGCAGAATTTTATCGTTCAAAACTGTAGATATCTATAAACCGACACAGTTTTATACTTCTTTTCATACAAATATAGCTGCTACTTACATACCAACCACTTAGCACCCTTTCAAAAAACCTCAAAATAAACTCATCATACTGATGTGTTTCTGCGTCGCTAACATTTCACGTGCATAATGAATACGGAACTGTAAAATAGCAATCCCTTTGTGCTCTTGTTTGGTGGCGCGACCGCAACCGAAAACGCTAACGAACTTATTAAGTATTCGAAATTCGAATGCCAATCCACAAAGCGCAGTCGACCGGCACCATAATGTACAAGTTATATTTACAGTCTGTATTTTTAGCGAGCACTTTCTAGTGCACCTGTCATTAATTTTTTTTGGGACATGGCTAGCCACAAGTTTTCAATAACTTGCAGCCGCTGTTCATGTTCGTGCCATAAAATAGGTTGGTAAGTAGGTTATTATAATAATAAATCGCCTGTTAATTTTATTAATAGAGCTTAGTTTTATTAGGACCTTTCCACGATGTAAGTAAGAGGCATGGAACTTGTTAAATTAACTTTTCATCTCTGATCACGAGTGGAAATGTAAAAACTTAAAAGATGTTTTGAATTATTAACTCAACAGCTTTATAATAGTTGTTTAATGAGAATTTACATAAATTCGTTGAGTAGTCATAAAAGTAGATAGGTTCAATGAAATAAACTTTTAAGCTTTTCATGAAACATTTCGATCTAGGCACTACCTTCTTTTTGTTTAGATAAATTATTTTACCTACTAATTTACTTTTTTGAACCACGACATCTGTGCGTTAGCTAAAACATCAGACACCACACCATCTTCTAATCTCGCTACATTATCTTGTACAATACTTATAATAATCCTGAAAGGTTCCACCGCACCGCCGAGAAAAGCTCTAGGAAAGCTTTTCGATGAAATTCTCTCAATAAATAAGAGATGGCGGTAGGTAAGCTAAAATGTTTTTAAATGTCTATAAAACGATGAAAAATGTCAGACATACATACACATACATTGTTATTAATTCGAATTCTTAATTCCGCTTAGGACAACACCATTTGTTTATATACTGTGGCAAATGTCATGCGGTGTGCGAAAAAAAAAAAATCTTTATGCGACCATGTTGCGAAGTCGGCTATTGTTTTAGTATGCTACAGAGCTAACCGCGAACGTAAATCGTTAGGATTAATCATTGCCGGGCGGATGAGAATACCATGAGAGCCGCGCGTGATTAACTAAAATAGATTTGTATTATTTTTACGTGTCCGTGACGTGTTATCAGGACAAACGAACTTGACATAGTTGTTGCTGACTAAACATTACAGGTTTTTCATTGCAAAAAAATTAGTGTAGTGACGAAAAACACTGTAATGTTCACATCGTTGTTTAGCCCTTTGATAACTAAGGCCAGCTGTGAAGAGGTGGGTAAGTTTTTACTGTGTTCCGATAGGTAATTAACTTGTTAATTGGCGGAGTCGAAGGACATGCTGCATGCTGTTGTTGTTATGCGGCAACTTACAACATTTACACGTTCTGGGTGCCCTTGGAACGTCCGCCCTTGAACTAGTATTGTAACGTCAATTGCCGCAGGTTTTTGGCATATCTGCACGACAGGTACACCCTCACTCTACGACAGCGCGTTTAGAACCGGCATATACAATCATATTATGAATTCAAAATATTCAAATTTTGTAGCAATTAATACAACATATTGTTAGATAATCAGCCAACCTAACCTCTGTGACCCTGGTTACAAACATACAGAAAAACAAGACAAGCAATGTAGATTCTATTTTCAAATAAAACTATTAAAACTCACCTTTAAAAACTCATTAGAAAAAGGAGTGAATTTATTTTGTTAATTTATGTGTACACAAGTCAGTCTAGTAAGAATGATACAGGGAATGTAAAACCCTGTGAGATGTTTAAATTAGTTGAGCACACAAGATAATAATTTTCTTATCTGTTACGTCAACTGTTCCAATAACCATCAATTCAGTTCAATTTGAGTCTTCATGACAAAATGACTTCTCGTCGGGTAATTCAAATATATTTTTTATCTGGTTCTCCTTTTTCAAAAGTTTTTATGTGAACTTTTTGAATATAAAGTTCCTTTTAGAAAAATGTGTGTTAATTTACAAGTGGCCAGTGTTACTGATTATATGTGTTTTTAAGTTGAAGAAATATTGTTTTTAAGTTGCACAGCATTCGGTTCGGAATCTGTTTTAATTTTTATCTTAATTAACTTATTTTTCTTTTTAATTGTTATGCATTGCAATAATTTGCGATATTGAAACTTGTTTGTTTTCAAAACAACTCTATCATTTGAATTAATTAACTTCTTGAATGGAATGTCTAAAGTAGGGAATAGGGACTGAAATTATCCATTTAAATATCATAAGAAGCGTTTTAGTAATTGTTGGTTATATTCCTCAGAAGGAATGTAAATAAATTGTTACATAACCTATATTGGCTGGTATCTATAACTACTCACGCATACTGTGAATGACAGATAAGTTATCATGGTTCGATGCTGTAATAAATACACAGTTTTACCATAACATTAACAATCATTACAATGCCTACGTGCAAGGCTTGTAAATTGCCAGGGAAGGTTGCACAATAATCATAATGTAAGTGTATAAGAAGTGCAATCATGCAAGGAGTATGGATACAATTCAAATTAATGTGAATAAGTACCATAATGTTACTTCTAGAAAGAGTTACTCACTAGAGTTTAGTAACAAATACTTTTTATGATCTTATAATATTGCAGTATTTACCTCAAGGATATAATAAAATCTTACCTTGCACCTTCAATAAGGAAAAGTATCTGCATACGGTTCAGTGGTTTGTAATATACTATAGTGTAAACGGTTAACAATGCCATAATGCTATATTGTTCTTGTGAGCTGGAGATAGGATAGCAGTTGATAGTGAGAAGGCATTGTCACACTAATAGCTTAATATATGTTCCATAAACGCGCGCAGGCATTTCCTCATAGCTTGATTAGACTATGGAGCATAATTCAGTAAGTTTGTAATCAAAATAAGGAATGGATTTCAGTTTCTATGTAGTACCTACTTGAGAACGTAGTATTATCTAATATTACATTAGATATCCTTGAAGGAGGTTAAACTATTGTAGATAACCCCCAGCTATAGTAAATTACTAAGCGTTGAAATCTATAATTAAATTTTTTTCAATAGTGTGAAAACAAAAAGTCTTTCAACATTTTAATAACTTAATTATGTCTTCATTTGTTACATTTAGATTTTATTAACAAAATTAATAATAGGTTTTCCCCATATTAAGAGTGTGCATGTCAAATGCAATTCAATATTTAATTATTTATCTAAAGTTGTGTCTATAATAAAGATTGTACGTGTTTTACAGGGGACTGGTTATTTAAAACGAGCAGATACAAAGCAACTACATGATATATTTCTGAAGTACGCCACCGTCGACCGCAACGGCGAGAAGTATATAACTAGTGAAGATTTCGTCCGGAAGTATCTTGGATTATTCGATGAAGGTAAGAGTTTTTACGCTATACTTCATTGGATACACTAGGCTTTTAGTACATTAGGCTTCTCCAGGCTTCTTCTATTTAGTAATTATCTATTCTATAGCAATGAACCACACCCGAGTGACTGCATTTTTGTTATTCGATATATACTTTTGATTTTGCCCATCCTATTATACCTAATCTGCTAAACTTAGGCCCATAAACTCTAAGGGCATTTTCGCACCTCCTATTCCAATCCTATTCATCCTATTCAAGTCATATAATGAGGGATTTTCCAGGGTACGTTCAGTAAAAGCAATATAGATGGCGTTGTACATATTTTAGTGATAATAACTGTTGCTTGATATTTGGATGACAGTATGTATAGAATTATGTGGCTACCTATATTGCTTCTCTTTATTTTGATCAGACTAATAATGGGTGGAAGATGGAATTGTGCCTGGGTGTAATGAAAAGGGTTATCATTTATACCCAAAAACAAGGATAAAATATGAATGTTAGTGTCTGTTATACATGAAATTAGAAGGTTAAACGAAGAAAAATTTGTAAAGCGACATCTATATTGTTTTTGAGGAATATAACCTGGAAAATCTCTCTTTACTTCTACCACATTCTTCATGTCATTCACAAAAACGCTCTAATGTATAAGCAGAGCCTCAAGTATTCAGAAGACAAAGTCCTAAAAAGGATGTGATGAACCATATTGCACCAAGTGATCACACTATCGGCCGTTTATTGGTCCAACATTTTCGAATGTTTTATCTATTTAGAAATGTTCAACTCCACACCTGTGATAAACTAGACTAGAAGAGATAAGAAATGAACTAGATATTAATTGATTGCACATGCATTTGTACTAGTTCACCTACATTTTATCGTTATTACTTTTCCAAGAAAATTGCAGGTATTTCAGCCTTGATATTATACCTACAAGCATAATGCTGTCTTGCATCAAACAATATTATAATAAGCTTGCCTAACATAAAATTTACTTGAATCTGAAACTTAATATAATAAGGGAGTTTTCAGGCTGTATTCCTCAAAAACTAGATGGCACTGTACATATTTTTCTTCGTTTGACCTTCTAATTTCATGGATAACAGACATATGAATATTTTTCTTAATATTCATATCCTTTTTTTAGAAGTTCTCCATTCTCTTCTTTGCTGTAATGATGACCCTTTTTAGTACACCCAGGCACAATTACATCTTCCACCCATTATTATTCAGGTCAAAATATAGAGAAGCAATATAGGTAGCAACATATTGCAACATATAATGTCATCCAAATATCATCAAACAATTATTTTTATATATGTACCCGAGTGATAAGAAAATAGGTAATTATCTCGTGAAAGCTGTACAGCGCCATCTATTCTATATTGTTTTTGGTGAACGTAGCCTGGAAAGTCCCTTATTGTGTAGGTTACTTCGCATGAGATAGTTATGATAAGAATAGGTCTGTTAAGGTTGTATATGATACTAATCACTAAACACACGCACACGCACACACACACACACACACACACACACATACACACACGCATGTAACTAAAATATAAACCTACCTACATCAAAAATTATAACTTACTTATAAATTAAACACTAACTTATATTAATTAACTTAAATTATCTAAACTTGTTGTTATCTAAATAAAATTAAGAGGCTCAATTATCTGTAAAACTGTACTTACCTAGCCTTAAGGGAAGTTGCGGGTCATTCCCAACACAAGTATCTGATTACTTACTGGGGAGACCTGTCCAATAATTGTAACTGATTTACAGAAATAAATTCATATTTTATTTTTATTTTATTTATTATTATCTAATAGAAACTCGCTAAGAAGATTAATAAATAATGTACGTAGCTCTATATACCGGACTATAGCCATGTTACTTGTTAATAGATGCTCCGATTATTGAATGCCTAGTAAATTCGTAGCAAACAATATTTCCATCAAATGATGTTAATAGAGCCACAGTCGGACAGTAAGATGATACGCGCTTAGGAAGGCACGATAAGCTGTTGGTCCCGGTTACTACTTACTGATGTAAGTAAGTAGTCGTTACATGAGCCATGTCAGGGGCCTTTGGCGGCTCAATAATAACCCTGACCAGGGTTGATGAGGTTGTTAACCCACCTCATAACCCACACGACAAGAAGAAGAATAGAGTAATATATTGTATCAATGCTCCCATAATACTCTATATAAAAGTATGTAAAAAACGCGATAATGCTAGGGAGATGATGATGTATGGTATGATTTAGGGAACGCGAACGTCGTGTCTTAGGGTGGTATTAACCAGAAACCATGGGTCATTGATGGTTCATAATAGGTAGTATGAGAGTATGAGAACTTGAAATAGGAACGTCATTAGACGTTCTGTCCTTGAAAGTGTTAATAAAGTAATCTCAGCTTCGAGACTGCCCTCAAGATCATGTCAATGTGACGTTCTCATATAAAAACAGAGACTTGAGCATGATCTTGAGGGCAGTCTCAGCTGAGATTAGTTTATTAATACCACCCTTAAACAAATGAAAGACTTGAGTTGACCTGAAAGAATGGAGTATGCTTTACTGACAAGGGTGTGGCTCTTAAACGAGTGATGACGAGATTTATGACAGTAAATGATGATTGCTTTTTTCATCCCCAGATGACTACAACAAGGAGTCGGTGCAGCTCATCGCTGGCATCGTCGACATGGACAAAGACGGCTTCATCTCCTTCTCGGAGTTCCAAACGTTCGAGGGACTCCTGTGTGTGCCGGACGCACTGTATAAGACCGCCTTCCAACTCTTCGACACCAACGGCAATGGACTTGTTGGATTTGGTAAGAATTTATCTTTACTGGTGTATGTTCAACGATATCGACTTACATTGAAAATCCTACCAAACTTATACCCTATTTAACATAGCATGTTTACTTAGTTCAGCTTGCGATGGATGTACCTCTGACTACTCTCTCTCTCTCTCCTTGGCATTTATTATTCCCATCTGATGGTGGGGTCTGCTGATTTCTGATTTTGTATGTTTAGATTGGCTGTAACGTTACCCACATAATCTGGAGGTCTTCTTTTTACGTGCCCAAACCAACGGAGCCTGCTCTCTTGTAGCTTTTCGGAGATGTCGCGTACGCCGAGACTGCCGCGCACGTATTCGTTACGGATTTTGTCGAGCATCGTCACTCCGCACATCCACCTAAGCATTTTCATCTCAGCGACTTGAATGGTCTGGACTTGGCGCTGCGTTACTGCCCACGTTTCACTACCAAACGTCAAGACTGGCCTGATCATGCTCTTGTACACTAAGCCTTTGAGCTTAACGGGCATACGTTTGTCACAGGTTACACCAGTTACTTCCCGCCATTTAAGCCAGGCTGCCGCTATCCGATGCTGTATGTTTGTGTCCAGGTTGCCAGACGAGTGTAACATGGTGCCCAAATATTTATATTCGTCACACCTGGTGACTTGTTGTCCGTCAATAATGAGAGGATTGTTGATGGAAGATGGGTCATTACACACCTCTGATGGATGTACCTCTGACTACTATTGTTGTATTATCTCTTGTCCACAGACGAATTCGCCGAAGTCATGCAGAAGACGGCTCTGCACAAGAAACTACCTTTCAATATGGAGAGTACATTCATCCGCCTCTACTTCGGTAAGGATAGGAAACGTCTAGTGACCTACCCTGAGTTCAGCCAGTTCCTTCACGACTTCCACGAGGAGTATGGAGTGGAAGCCTTCAAGAAATGCGACAAAAACGCCTCTGGGTTTATCAGTTCTGGAGACTTCAGGGATATTATGCTGTCCGTGAAGAACCATCTGCTTACTAAGGAGATGAAGACTAAGGTTATAAATGTAAGTACTTCTCTTTCTATTAGAGTCGTAGTAGCCCAGTTGGTAGAACGCTTACCGCTCACTTTAAGGTCGCAGGTTCGAATCCAGCACAGGCCTAAAACCAATGATTGTCGAATTCGTTTTCGAAATCATATTTTGATCATTAGTGATTATCACGTGCTATCAACTTACGGTCATTTAGACTAAAGTAGGACCCAAAGGGGGTGAGGTAAATCTGAAGAGAGTTACCAATCTACCGGTTGTTAATGACATCGTAACGAACACTTTAAGGGATGATTCGGAGTTGACATCAAGTGGAATTTTCCGTCGCAAAAATATGAAACTGAAAATAATACAAAAGAAGCACTAAAACTTTCATGAGTTTTCCGACAAGAAATTCCACTTGATATTAATCATGGCCTGAAATTATCCTCTTCAGTATTCGTTACGGTGTCACTAACACCCGTACGTACTTATGCGGGGTGGAAGTGACATCGTAACGAATACTGAGGGGGGTAATCGGTATTCGTTACGATGTCACTCTCACGCTGTATACGCAGTATTATTCTTTATTCTATACTTGAATTATTATATTTAGTTATCTCATAAAACACTCGACCTTTGTTACTCATCACATCACACGCGATTGTATACTTCGATCAGAGATAAGCAAATCGTACACGCATCAAAATAACGCTTATACTTTGGCCTTTGATAACTTAACAACGCGGGAGACCCTTTCGGGTACACTTACGCATGAAAGTATATCTTGGTTTCTGTTACATTACATTTTACCTTTTTTATCTTTTATTACAAAATAGACTTATAGCATAGATAAATAAAATCTAAAAATCCTTGATAGCCTCTTTCGGACAGCACGTGACTTACACGTCGGGTTCTAAACAACTGAATTCGATTTTTACGAATTTGAATTCATTTTGGATCATAGACAATTGATGTGACGTGGTTTCAAGGATTTATGCCCGGTCAATTATAAAAGACTCGCCCCCTATCACATGGGACTTAGGGTGGTATTAATAAATTAATCTCAGCTGAGACTGCCCTCAAGATCATGCTCAAGTCCCTGTTTTTATATGAGAACTGTCACATTGACATGATCTTGAGGGCCGTCTCAAAGCTGAGATTGGTTTATTAATACCACTCTTAAACGTAGCGGAAGGTAAGAGGGATTTCCCTCTGCCCTATTTTTCTCAAAAAAGTAGCATGGAGAATGCTACACCGACAAGAGCGTGGCTCTTGAATTAGTGATGATGAAACGTAGCTGGCCAGTAGTAGGTTTGTAGGTTTACAATACACAGCGTCGTAATAAAAGACAGAAAATACAGTATATAAACGGGTAGGAGGAACTCTAATCTAAATAGGGTGTTTGACTGGTGTGAAAATATACCTCGAATTTTGGTCATCTTAATAGATTTTATATTTAAAAACCGTTTTCTATGATTTTTTGGTAAAAATATGCAATATTTTAATCAAAAATTATAAAAGAAATTCAATATTTTTTGGTGTCCGGTCATGTGATCGAAAACGCTTGTGATTGGTTGAATCCCCCGACACGTCACAGAGACGCAAACAAATAGACATTGCGAATATTGCCGTACTTACGTCGAGCGTTTTTGAGTATTTTGGCATATCTGAATAAATAAATGAAATAAGATGATTTTCTAAAAGTAGCCGAATAGCCTATTGCCAATTAAAACAAATTACTAGATACATACAAATTAAAAGTAAAAATACTCACTAACAAATCCAACGGGCACGACTAACCTAGTTTCACGATGGGTAAATACTGGAAAACTTTTAAGAAAATATCGGTATGTTGGAAAGCCAATAATGACATTTAAAAACCAAGATACTTAACAGTATTTTCCGACATTTATCCTTCCTGTAAGACCAGCATGTTACGTCATCGTTATCTTAAGTGCTACTTATAGTTGCTAAATTGAGGAAATTCAATATCATAGTGCTTTTTCCTGCCAAAACCACTTTACAAAAATCTACACATACAAACATACATAAAACTCACGCCTATTTCCCACCGGGGTAAGCAGAAACAATAGAATTCCTTTTGCTTCGATCCTGACACACTTCTCTTGATTCCTCGACATTCATCATACACGTACGCCGGTTCAGAGTAGATCGTACTAAACCTTTTCTAAGGACATCTCCAATTTGGTCAATATATTCCTTCTAGGTTCTTCTAGCTTACAAAAATCTAATTCTTACCATATGCGATGGAGACAGATAGTCTGCAGAATACCTGCAGGTATCAATACCATAAGGTACCTAATTAAAATAGGATTACAATTCCTGGAATCACAATAAACATAATATTTCTTACTTTTTTAATTCTTTGCACTCAAAATCTTGCCTAACGGTCATTGAATCTAACGGTTTTTGAGTTCTTTTTTTAAAACTACAACGATTAGATAAAAGTAAATAAGGAACTCTATTGTTTTACTATTATAAAAATTACATTGTAACAAAAAGATCGTTGTTAGTAATTTTTATCTGCGTCCTGTTTTAGGCAATATTGATGTATAATAATGTTACTATAGTAACAACCTATAGTATAGCAACCTCATATCTCTGCTTCATATTTTACTCTTCCAACTCAGTTTATTACTTATGATGTAGATATTATTATTCCTTGTCCAGATCACATCATCATCCATCATCATCATCATCATCCACCTGCTCTTATTCCTCTTTAACATGTATTCCTCTTCCATTCATTTCTGTCAGTCTTCATCTCGGTACTCACACCTAACACACCACACCAGCAGGACTATGATGCGTGCCTGTGACATATTACACGCATGACATGATAAAAATATCAGTCACGGCTATTTTGTCATATTCTCTATGCGCCCCGTCGGATAGAGATAGTTCTCTAATACTACGTGAAATTACATAACTCACCACAAAATATTTTAATATGGGAATACCGAATATATTCATATTTTTTTATTTACTAGATGACCTGGTGAACGTCGTAAAGTAACCGAACGACACTTGACACCAGATTGTGTTTTTCACCCGTTCGCCTTTTTTTTCTTATCCTCGTAAAGCCGAGGTTTCCAGACACAATAGTAAAACAATGGAGTTTGGATTTTAAAAGCACTGTCGGCGTTACGACTTTATGTCAGTACATCTCAAACATAAATATTTGAACCACTAGTGCAGTTCTATTATTTCTCAAAATACCGTTCGATTTTTGACCTCGCTGGACGTCATGGACCTTAAATTCATGTATATAAACACGTTTTAATTTTCAGGCTTCAGGCGGCTTCCCCCAAGGCGAGCGCAAGATCAGTTTCCCCTACTACATGGCCTTCAACTCACTACTCAACAACATGGAGCTTATCAAGAGGGTCTATCTCAACGCTACTAACGGTTCTCGCACGCACGAAGTCACGAAAGAAGAATTCCTTCACTCCGCCCAGATGATGAGTCAAATCACTCCTCTAGAAGTCGATATCCTGTTCACTCTTTGCGACATGATTCATCATTCAAATGGGTGAGTTACTTTCCAATTCACATTATAATCCGATTTAACTCGATGTCTTGCTAGTAGACAGTGTAGAAGCCAGGTATCTAGTTAATTAGGATGGGGTATAGTTGTAGGTATTAATAGAAATGATGAAGATGATTTATGATGGTATGGTTATAGTTGATATTGAAGTCACAAAATAAGCTCACGACGCATAACATAAGCTAACGGCCTAAGTGGTCCAATAGTTGAGCGTTGGGCTCACGATCCGGAGGCCCCGGGTTCGAATCCCGGTGGGGACATATCACAAAAATCACTTTGTGATCCCTAGTTTGGTTAGGACGCTACATGCTAATCGCCTGATTGTCCAAAAGTAAAATGATCCGTGCTTCGGAAGGCACGTTAAGCCGTTGATCGCGGTTACATACTTACTGACGTAAGTATGCAGTCGTTACATGAGCCATGTCAGGGGCCTTTGGCGGCTCAGTGATAACCCTGATACCAGGTTTGATGAGGTTGGTATTTCACCTCACAACCCACGCGATAAGAGGAAGCTCACGACTATAATTGCCAATAACCAATTGGGGTAGTCAGAGGTGAGGTGAGATCATCGCGAGAATCTACACTTCACCGAGCTTCCTGTTAGGTCTGACAGTGCATAACGTAATAGCCAAATAGCCGTCTTTAATGGTTGATAAGATGGTTTACATATTCATATTGTGACTATATATAGATAGGTACATAGATAGTGCTGACCCGCCATAGTACCTTAGTAACAAAGTCTAAATTGATAATTATGTGCGGAAATCAAATGTTTTATAGATAACCAAAACATCTATTGCAATTTTGACTAAAGTAGAAACAGATTAGTTTCTAACATATGGTGCATGTATTATGTTAATTAGATATTATTCTGGGCGCCATCCCACTCGCGTCAGACAGAGTACTGCGGGGCGGAAGGCAAGAGGGAAACCACTGCCCTATTTGTCCCTAAAAAGTAGCATGGACAATGCTACACCGACAAGAGCGTGGCTCTTAAATTAGTGATGTTGAGATGTACCTAAGTAGCTACGGTTTTTAGGATGCAAAATCTAACACCATAATTTAGGGGTAGAGAGACCAGGGATCTTGGTCCAATATGGGGCCTGATAAATTCTATCAAAAAGTTCTAATGATGTAAGTTTTCTTAGCAACCAGGTATTCGCAAATCATTCATAAACAACTTATATCTATCTTTTGCTTATCAGGGTCGATAACGTAATATTGGGAAACCTCCACTGACGCGAATTCGTTGATAAACTACACGAGCCGTTGACCTTAATTCTTGACATTTGTAATAATATCTAATCTAAGGCCGACGATACTACTCAAGTTATAAATGGGTCAGAATCATTGCAAGTAATTTAAAAAAATGAAAGCTAGGTACCATTATAGGCGACAGGATATCAGCCCTACGCCCATAACAATAGCTCATCATATTTATTAGAGTAGATTTAGAATGACCGCACGACAGAGATATGTACTATGTATATCTCAACCAAAAATCCGTCTTGTACGAAAGAGACGAGAGTATATTATTATCTCTTTTGCACTAAAGGTATACATCTTAGTACAAGAGACGCGAGATATGTGACTGTTATCATGTTACGTTTTTATAGTATAGTTAAAAAGGCCACATCGAAGCAATTCACCTAAAAAGCGATATTGCAATTTGTCATTTTTTTTATTTATTTATTTATCATAGATACAATTTAATGCTACATTTTAAATAGTTAACATCGGAAAACCCTAAAAGGGTTTGTCCCGACATTAATCCCACATATTATTATACTAGTACATCTTATACTAAAGACAAGTACAATCAAATTGCGACACCCAACGAAGTTGCTCGCGCAGCATAGACTGCTTGTTTTTACAAACACATGTTTATAGCGATATACCAAAGCGGCAATCTACACCGCAACGAACTGTACCTCCGCTGGATATCACAATATCTTTGTGCTTATAAAAGTAAGTGCGCAATGCCAACAAATGTCAAAAGGCAATATTGCCTTTAGATGAATTGCTGCTATGTGGCCTTTTTATGCCCCGCTGGGCTTTGAAAGAATAAGAATAACGACTAAAATTATATTTTTGCATCTGCCCCTGCGGCACGAGACAATTGTCTCACGCGTTAAACAATAACCGTTCTACGTTTCTTTAAGTAGACATTTGCTGCATCTATTGGTTGAAGGTCGCATTGTTATAATGAGGACACAAGTTATTGTCAGATACATAGGCTTTCGCAAAATTTTCAAATAATCCATGCTACTTATCACCGGGCATTATATGTTCTATCAGTTAGTTGTTAAAAAATAGCTGAAGATTTTGAGGGTAATATTTGACTTAATTGTAGTTTTGTTGCATTGCCGAGTCCAGAGAGGAGGGTTTCCCAGCCAAACTAGGCTTGCGAGGCACTTCAGGGATTAGTCACAGCAAGTCCGTTCTGTTTACCCGACTTTAGCTCTTTTTGCCCCTTGTTACTCACTCTTACCCTTTTAGAACCCTTCTTACTGACTCTTACCCATTTAGAACCCTTCTTACTGACTCTTACTCTTTTAAAACCCTTCTTACTGACTCTTACCCTTTGAGACCCTTATTATTCACTCTTATTGTCTGTGTTAAATAGACTATTAAGTATACATATTTAAGTATACATAGTATACACCCTTAAATAAATATTTTACTCAACTATTTTCATGCTCGTTCCAGTTACCCTTGCTAGTTTTATCCCATGATGTTTGGCATGATTTTCTACGATATTATTACACATTTTGATGCTAAAGCACACTACTGTATGTAGTAGACATTATCATATCGAAAACACAATGTTTTGTGTCTGATGATCTTTTTAATGTTCATCGTTGACATTTAACAGTTCATATTAGAACTGTTGTTGTTTATTTTATACGATCAGACAGTTCTCTAACGTAAGGATACTGGTATATAAGGGCGTTGTTAGTGAAAGTGGTACCTTATGTTAAAGCACTGACTCTACTTTTTAAATATTGAACGGCACTATGAATTGGGCCCTATTTGGACCAATGAAACTTGGTCCAAATATCCACCACTAACGAAACTTACCTATATAACCAAATAGGTTACTAAATACTGAGTAATTTCCACCAAACCTGATCAATAAAAATCATATTTTTTAACATTTCTGTTTCCGAAAATATTTACAAAACAACTTAATATCATAATACAGCAGTTACAGGTCCTACAAATTAAACAATCGAGTATTCTAATTGTATAACATAACAAACATTACGCCGGTATCTCTATGGAGGTAAGCAGATGTAAATAGTTTTAACACCTCGCCAGCTATGATTAGCCATAACTTTTTACTGGCAGCATATTTTTAATGCGGTCTTGGTGTTAATTACTCAGTATTTAATTCCTATTCAAATATATAGGTCCCATTAGTGGTGGACATTTGGACCACTTTTGGTCAATCTCCTTTGAATGTTAAGAAATGTAATTTGTAAGGATTATTTTTTCTTTTTTTCCAGTCGAATCGTGTACAACGACCTCCACACCATCACGCCGGAACAGTACTTCAAACATGTGTCCCGACGCATCGCAGAAATTAAAGCCGTATCCGTAAGTATATAACTATCTCCCTCACCCACACACGAAAATCATACAGCTGTGCTGTTCTAACACTGAATTCTTACAGGAGCAGACAAAAATGTATGTTTAGGATAAGCTAAGTAGCTTTATTAGTCGTTAAACAGCAAAAGTAAAAGAGACATCACTAACTGATAGATATGTGTTTTTCTCTTTCTTACACTGCTGAAAAGGAGGAGGTAAATATGTTAAGAAAATATCGGTTACTAAACCTTTTGGAAATGATATGGGTAAGTGAGGTCGACGATTATGATGTTTCTATGTTTCCTTTTCACTTTATACGGTGAGATTTTGGACAATTGGTATTTTGATATCACAAAGGTTTGGTTTTAGGCAAGTTTTGTAAGTTTGTGCGAAAGATGATAACATTTTTGTAGTTCCGGTGGTGGCTGACGTCGAAGAAATCAATGTTTTATTTTTAAAAAGCCAAAATCTCGCTCCTATCGTCTTTTTAATGTTCTGCAAGTATCACCTGAATGCGCTAGTCGATAAGTTTTTTTCGCTTTATACTAAGCTCATACATAGGAACCACATACAGCAGCGGCAGAGATGGAGTCGATAAAAAAAAAACTTTTACATACAGGACGGAGGGAAACACTAGTTCCTCTATTTTTTTGGGTATCATATGGGTATGAATAAAACACAAGAATGTTTTGAAAATTTAAGGCACGGAATCCTAAAAATAAACATTCATATTTACATATTGCCAATCACTCTTCATTATAATACACTATTTCCTAAACTATTCACAAAGTACATTTCAGTCACCGCTAAAATGTGCATAAGCTAGCTACTTTTGATTGTCCTAGCGTTTAGAAATTTATTGTTACATACATAATTGTACTGATCCAGTATACACCATCTCATTTTATTTTAAGTTATACCTGTCATTTTCTTATCAGCCGAAAAGGAAAGGGACGGGTAATAGTCAGTATACAATTTATAGAACACACGTGTAGGCACAAATCTAAACAGCCCTCTCAATAACCCGAGAAAATTAAGTTGACAGCGCGTGTCAAACGGGTTGCATTTGACTATTCTACCGGATAATTCATTCATTCACTCATTCATTTTAAAACTAACAGCTATCAATCACGCGTCCCTTAACTTTTCGGCGGATAAGAAAATGGTGGTTAAACTTAAAATAAAATTAGGTGTCTGCAGGAATCAGAGTCAATTAATTTATCGTTAATATCGAACATCTGGAGTTAGAAAGTCACATTTAGTATTCATTAAATGACCCTTTATTTCTTCGCTAAAAGCAAGGCTAAAAGTAAAACTTTATCAAGTAGGTACATAGCACTCTCTTATACTTGTGTTTCAAAACGCTATGTATATTGGAAAATATGGTAAATATACGGCGTATGTTTGTTCCAGAGTCCGGAAGAGCGAAGCGTCTTCATTCAGATCTTGGAGAGCACGTACAGATTCACGCTAGGTTCTATTGCTGGTGGTAAGTATAACATAACATCACGCCCATATCCCAGAAGGGGTAGGCAGCGGTCTATAGTATACGCACCCACTTCTAAACCCTTTTATTTCCTACCAACCTGCGTTGCCTTTTCGTAAAAAATAAATTACCCACGACCAATGTTTTTAATTTACTTTGCTAGACAATTTTGAACTTTTAGTAAATCATTAAAACTTTACTTAATGTGACAAGTAACAGTATTTTAATTAAATACATTAGTCAGTAATTCACTTAATTTTCAATAATAAAATTTGCGTCCTTGGATTGTTGGACTAATTTAATGGTAACACAGTGGTGGTGGTAAGTGGTGGTCAGACGGCTAGCAATGGCAGCTTTTCATAGGATTGAGCATACCTGGTTTTGTTATACCATGGTCGCAAAAGTATGGAACTGAAAATAATTAAAAAAAAAAAACAAAAAATATATCATAAATTTTTCGACTGAAAATTCCACTTGGTATCAACTCAGAATCATGGTCTCAATCATCCCTCAAAGTTTTCGCTACGAGGTCACTAACACCCTATTTATCTGTTATGTCAGTACCGTAGGTTACATTAGTAACATAAATAAAGTAACCACTTGTCTTAGTGGCCCTAAAACGTCTTTATTGTATACTAGCGACCCGCCCCGGCTTCGCTCGGGTGCAATGCTGAGGAAAAAATTAAAAAATAACAGTATTTCTCCACTATTTAATGGATGTAATTAGACATATAAACCTTCCTCTTGAATCACACTATCTATTAAAAAAAACCGCATCAAAATCCGTTGCGAAGTTTTAAAGATTTAAGCGTACATAGGGATATAGGGACAGAAAAAGCGACTTTGTTTTATACTATGTAGTGAAGTGTTTCTTTATTATCTGATCGAAATCTTCGTCTCCTAGCCGTTGGCGCGTCAGCGGTATACCCAATCGACCTGGTGAAGACTCGAATGCAGAACCAGCGTACGGGCTCGTTCATCGGTGAGGTGGCGTACCGTAACTCGTGGGACTGCTTCAAGAAGGTCATCCGCCACGAGGGTGTCTTCGGCCTCTACAGGGGTCTCGTGCCACAACTCATCGGAGTCGCGCCGGAAAAGGCTATCAAGCTTACTGTAAGTATATTTATTTATTAAGTATACACAACAGGTCAAAGACATACCTATATCTTATAATTAGGTCTTACGTCCACCACCACTTCAGCTTTAGTAATCTATTTTTTCTTTCAGATGAACGACTTGGTTCGCGACAAATTAAGCGACTCCAAGGGTAATATTTCGATCCTCGGAGAAGTTATCGCTGGAGCATGCGTAAGTATTATCAATTTATCTTCTTATACCTAAGTAGAGTTAGCTGTGAATATTATCGTTTATCAGCATAATCGGGCCTCATACATCTTATCCTGATGATTCATACAGTGTCTAGGAGGCTACACAGAGTGTTAGTGGCATCGTAATATACTAAGGTGGATGATTCAGACCATGATTCTGAGTTAATATCAAGTGGAATTTTCCGTCGCAAAATTCATGTTTTTTTTTTCATTTCTATGCTTTTGCGACGGAAAATTCGACTTGATATCGACTCAGAATCATGGTCTGAATCTGAATCATCCCTAAAATTCTCGTTACGATGTCACTTACACTCTGTATACGCCAATACTACAACGGCAAAGTCTACCACACGCTCTGCCTCTCTCTTTTTCGTGTAATCTAAATTTTAAGGAAAACTTAAAATAAATTTAGGTGTAAAATAGTTTAAATGTGTCATTAGTTTATGTGTGAAGCTCGGTGAGGTGTTCATAATGAGCTTATGCTGTGCTTAAATGTTTTTTTTGTTCTTATGTCATTCACTTTAAAGTTCTATTGAAAGTATTATTTTGTTATTTCAGGCTGGTGGCTCCCAGGTGGTCTTTACAAACCCCCTAGAGATCGTCAAGATTCGTCTTCAGGTCGCCGGCGAGATCGCGGGCGCCAGTAAAGTGCGCGCGTGGTCCGTGGTCAAAGACCTCGGGCTGTTTGGCCTCTACAAGGGGGCGAAGGCCTGTCTGCTTAGGGATGTACCCTTCAGCGCTATCTACTTCCCTGCTTATGCTCATGTTAAGGTAAGTTCCTTTTACTATAACTTATAACAGTTTAGGGCCCCGAAACCAACCTTGCCGTGTGGTCACCCCTTTACGGCCCACTAGGGTATATTAATTCTTTCAAATATAATCCTCAGACGATGCCTTGAGCTAAGGTTCGGTCCCAACTGGACGCCCTCAGGCCTGTTCTCTTACTTTTTTGTGCCGGGTGAGAGCCCCCAACGCTCTCAATTTGTCCAGCCAAGTAGACAATGTCGTCTGAGACAACCAGAAAAGTCTCGTCTAAAGAAAACGGTTTGACTACATACATACATAAACTCAGGCCCGTAATCCCTAATGGGGTGGGCAGAGCCACAAGTAATCAAAGACAACTAATACGGTACGGTAACGGTTTGACTAGATAATGGAGAATGCTATGTAAAAAACGCGCGGCGCGAATTATATCTAGGGCCTCGACGAATAAATGCTGTTGGCAACACCAAGTAAAATATTTAATTCTTAAGGTGGTAACAAGTTTTGTAATCTTGTTTTGTGCGTCGTTTTATAACTGCCTCGGCGGTTTATAAACCAAAAAACTAGCAAGTGTCTCCCTCAAGACACACTATACACTATTATTACTCGCTGAGATACAGCGAATGCTATCTAAGTGGATAGATGTTGTACGGTTATCGGCTCTCGATATAAAATTCGGCGCGGTTGTTCTGCCGTGCGGGTTGGACTGTATTTGGTCCAATATAATAAGTTTTTTTTATTTGTTTTAGTTTGTGTCAGTCTAGGTTGTGATAGTCTAGGAGTCAGAGACTTCATTTCTTTTTGCGCAACTTTTCCAATTAAAGATTATTATTATTCAAAGTGTAGAAAAAAAAGAAAAGGTGTAAATTATAGTGGTAAGCCAATATGTTTGTCCGCAGGCCAAATTCGCGGACGAGAACGGGTACAACCACCCACTGACGCTGCTGGTGTCAGGTGCCATTGCTGGCATCCCCGCCGCCTCGCTCGTCACGCCCGCTGACGTCATCAAGACCCGGCTACAGGTAATATTCGGTTATAAAAATATTAAATTCTGATAACTAAATAAAGATAGATTTAGAACATCAATTTTAAATTTTGAATTTGAATAAGTCTGACATTAAGTCCGGCAGAAATTTAAAGAATCCTCTTAAAATTTTACATGCACGAGTCTAACGGGTTGCATATCAGCGAGGTGCCTATTTTATTCGCCCGGGTTATTCATTCAGTCGCTTATTCATTTTAAAATTAACAGTTGTCAATCACCCGTCTCCTTCCTTTTCGGCGGATAAGAAAATGACAAGTATAACTGAAAATAAAATTACACGGTGTCTGCAGGAATCGGGACCATAAGTAACCTATAAATATAAACCTATAACCTATATATTAAATAGGGTTGATGAAGTCAGTTATTGATCTCACGAGATTAGAAGATCGTTATGTTTTACACTACCATTTACCAAGAGATCCTTTAAATCATTTTAATTCCACCACTTCCTCCGTGGTCCAGTGGTTGAGCGTTAGGCTCACGATCCGGAGGTCCCGACTTCGAATCCCGGTGGGACATAACACAAAAATCACTTTGTGATCCCTAGTTTGGTTATGACATTACAGGCTGATCACCTGATTGTCCAAAAAGTAAGACGATCCGTGCTTCGGAAGGCACGTTAAGCCGTTGGTCCCGGTTACTACTTACTGATTTAAGTAAGTAGTTGTTACATGAGCCATGTCAGGGGCCTTTGGCGGCTCAATAGTAACCCTGACACCAGGGTTGATGAGGTTGGTAATTCACCTCACAACCCACACGATTGAAGAAGATTCCACCACTTCGGTCGCTTATTAAAATTGTTGTTATTTTAAAAAGAAAGGTAAAATAATGAATTACCTTATACATAATTTCAATTACAGGTGGTAGCGAGATCAGGCCAGACGACGTATAACGGTGTGATTGACGCCGCGAGGAAGATCTATGCTGAAGAAGGTGCTAGAGCTTTCTGGAAGGGTGCCACAGGTAACTACTTAACCTAAATATTACGTGCCACCCTCGGCCTCTTTAGTTCAGTGCTTGTGTGATAGACTCACAATCCGGAGCTCCTGGGTTCGAATCCCGTTGAAGACACACAACAATTCTAATTCTTAATAATTAAGTAGGTAACATAGTTACACTTTGAATCGTCATTTTTTACAAAACGAACGTCTTATCCGCCTAAAACTACTGCAGCTTGTCACAACCTGTATAGCCGGGGAAAAGAAGCTGCAAGAAAAACCTCGGCACAGGGCCCTAGACGTTCTTAAAATAATAAACACTTTCTAATCCCTAGTTTGGTTAAGAGTTAGGACATTACATGCTGATCACCTCATAGTCCGATAGTAAGATGACCCGTTCTTCGAAGGGCACGTTAAGCAGTCGGTCTCGGCTACTAATTACTTAAGTAAACCCACTTCCCTAAAACGGGAGGCGGAAGTTTTTACGGAGCATTCCGCAATTTTCAAGGCAGAAAACTAAAAATTGGTATGCGGTCTATTTGTGACTAACAACAAAATGTTGAAATCTGTCCGTAACCCCTTCAAAGAGGGGGTGAAATTCTATATTCTCGCAGTTTTCAAGGTACGAAGCGACAAATTGGTGAATTAGGAAAAGGGAACTGTGTTATCCTGAATTTAACGCGAGCGAAACCGCGGGCAGAAGCTGGTATGTAATAAAACGTCATTGTATAATTCCAGCGCGTGTGTTCCGCTCATCACCACAGTTCGGCGTGACGCTGCTCACATACGAGGTGTTGCAACGTCTCTTCTACGTGGACTTCGGTGGATCGTGAGTATATTACATTAAAAAGAAACACACACACAGAGAGAGAGAGAGAGAGAGAGAGAAAGCTCACAAAGAAAAAAATTAAATCGAAAAAAATCTGAAATAATTTTGCATGGACAGGAGGCAGACAGGATAGGAGGGAGGAGCTCGGTGGCGCAGCGGTAAACGCGCTCGGACTGCGGTTGTTGAAGTTAAGCAACTTTCGCAGAGGCCGGTCATAGGATTGGTGACCACAAAAAAAAGTTTTCATCTCGAGCTCCTCCGTGCTTCGGAAGGCACGTTAAGCCGTTGTTCCCGGCTGCATTAGCAGTCATTAATAACCATCAATCCGCACTGGGCCCGCGTGGTGGTTTAAGGCCCGATCTCCCTATCCATCCATAGGGAAGGCCCGTGCCCCAGCAGTGGGGACGTTAATGGGCTGATGATGATGGACAGGAGGAGGGCCCAGTTGTGTAATGGTTAACACGCTCGTCCCGGCTTGACAAAAGCTGTGGGTTCAAGTCCCGTCCGAGACAGATTTTATTTTTTTCGATTAAATTTTTTTCTTTGCGAGCTTTTCAACTAGTCAGGTCAGTTACCTTTTACGATCTAGGTTTACCCCCCGGACATAGTTTAGTCTTTAATCGTATGGCGTCAGACGTCACACATACTATTACAGATGCGCGTGTACGATAACGTCAATGTCTAAGTTGTCTTTTGGCCCACGCAACCATCTCTAAACTGTAATCTCTTCCCAGACGGCCGGCGGGTTCCGAGTTCCAAGTATCCACATTGCTGGACGAAGCGAAGAAGAAGCCAGACCACATCGGAGGGTACCAAGTAGCCACGCCGGTGCTCACTGGCTTAGAAACCAAGTTTGGCATCGCGTTGCCAAGGTTCGCGCACATCCACAAACCTCAACCTCAGTAGGTTCAACCTCAAATACCCAGTTAGGGACAAAACCACATTTGTCAGCACCGCATTGCACTTTCCTATACTTCTATCCTTTTCTGTTACTCAGAAGTGTCATTTGCCAGAGCGAGAGAAAGCGACTGCACGCGGCAGAATCGACGAGCGTACATAAACGTGCAGTCGCTCTCTCTCGCTCTGGCAAATGACGGTTCTGAGTAACAGAAAAGGATAGAAGCATAGGAAAGTGCAATGAGCGGTTGACAGATGTGGTTCTACCCAAACTTCACACAGGGGAGGTACGGCCACGAGCATCAATGTTTATAATTTTAGTACCATATCACATTAACTTTTATGACAAACTGAACTGTAAGTTTAAGTCATTTTCGAATGTATTAATGCGATAGGGTTCTAAAGTCGGTCTTTGATATGTTTTGCTCGTGACAGCGAAAAAATCCGATTCTGAATGCTTCCGCTGCCACCTCTGTGTGCAGAAAAGTATAATACCCTATAAGAGTTAAATATACAAGCGTCGATCGGGTCGCGTATAAATGCGGTGTCTAGTTAATTCGTACGGGTTGTACCGACCCGCGACTCGAGGTCTGCTATCGACGTAGACGTGACAAATAACACGCGCTATCACTAATGTTAAGCTGAGCTGTCTACGTAGATAAAAACTGCGATATTCATCTCGCGTCTACGTAGCGTAGATGCCGTGGGTGGTGTTTTTATAAGTTATTACTTTTTTGTGAAGTAAAAACATTTTTACATTTGAAATTATTTTTATCCGTCTACGCATAACAGTTGTGGTTTTAAAATGCGTTACATATTTTTTTGTAATCTTTATTTTGTTATTCTTTTTGTGAAGGATCATAAGAAGTGAGCTAAAATCTCTTTTTATGTTCTTTCTTACTGCCGTTCAATTTCCATGTTTTCTCCAGTTTTTAAAACATAGTCATAGTCATAGTCATTTATTGATAATAATAATTACACGTCACAGATATACACTACTTAATGTTTAAATTTTAACCAAGGCCTAGCCTTAAGAGATGTTGATCTTGATAAGTCGGTAAAATTGAAATTATTTTTAGCCGAATGAGAATTAATAAGAGAAGATAACGAACATGAAACTGTGTGCTTTAAGGGTACTTCAAATAGATAAATAGTATTATTGAAATGTGAAATAAAACAGAAAGAGGGCTCGGTAGTGCGAGGGCCATGTTCACGCTCGCGCTGTGCCGAACTCATTTAATTTTATATCTCTTATACGGTCCGTTGGCCACCTCGCAGCATTTGTTTCTATTGCCTTTATTTTCATCAGAGGCGAATACCTTTTAGATTATTTTTCTAATTATAAGCTAAAATCAGAATCACTGAAAGTCGAACGTTTTGTTATTTCTTTTGATTGTTACGTTTTTTGTATGATTTTATGAAAAATTAGGGCTTGTTTTGTCAACTTATTTCTTTCGGTTTTACACTTCGGTTTGTACCCAGTTTGTAAGTGTGGCTACCTTTAAAATAACTATATATGCTAATATCGAACTAGCGGATAAATTTTATTTGATATTTTTGATATAATAATGCTTTTCGTTGTCATATCGGGTTGTCTGAAGTCTTAATCTCGCAAGTTGATGAAACAAGCCCGCCCATATCACGTCTGATGTTCACGAGGTATTTAGTTTTTTGATATATATAATTCAGGAGGTACAAACTTACAAAGCAAATGTTACCTGACTAGCAAGAAACAATTGATATAATTGAACTTATTAAAGTATTCCATAGATAGGATGACTATTGTTATCTTCAATCAGAAATATTTTATATAATAATTATTAGCTTGGGTTCGTCCATAGTATAAAATACATAAATTAATATGCTTAAAAGTAATAATATTATAGCAATAAGAGTTGTGTATACGCTTAATTTTGTAAGCTTATTTTTTAAAATCAAACTAACTTAGCTTCTTTTTATAATGCCCCTTCAGCAGAATGTTATTCAACCTTATTCTATTAAAATACTTCTTCAATACATAGGATATTTTGGGGAAGTATAATAACAAAAATATCTTCCAATTTAATAGCAATATTTTTGTAATACTTAACGTAATAAGTTCTTTTGTGTGAGCTTTAATATTTATTTACTGTAATTATGCATTTTAATGTCTTTATAAGATTTTTTTCTAAATTATTAATTACAAAGCAATAGGAACGTGTTCCGGTATATGATGCTCAGTTGCCAGTCCCTGAGGTTCCGGTTTATGGTCATATTCCTCAGTGCTGGGGGTCGTGACTTCCCTACCCTTTGTGCGGGACTGGACAGATTCTTGGATTCGGCAGATTCAGAATTCTACAGATTAGTTGATTGGGCAGATTAGTGGATTCGACGGATTAGCTATACGGCAGAACTACAGTTGTTAAAAAAAAAACAATCTATCCCATCCCGAATCAGCCCTATTTGGAATATCTAGCCGGACTAATGCATTAGGCTGCGTTCACCAGGCCTTTTCCCGTCTACTTTCCCAGTCACGATTAATCTGAGATTGTCACCCTCTTTTCTTCCATAGCTCGCTGGTTCAGATCCGGCTCGAAGGACCATTTTTATGTGCCCTAACATAAAAAACAGGCGGATTTATAGAATCACGATATTTATTTTTATGGCACGAAAAAACTTACACCATTTTATAACATTGAGTTGTTCTTAACTAACCATAGACAATCCAAAAAACTATTACAGTATAAAAATATTTATGGTTGACTTGGTCATAAACACCAATGTGACCGAAGTATACACCTCCACCAACCCGCATTGGAGCAGCGTGGTTGAGCATGCTTCATACCCCCTCCGGTTGATTGAGGGGAGGCCTGTGCCCAGCAATGGGACGTATATAGGCTATTTATGTATGTTATGTGACCGAAGTATTCAAGAATTCTGCAGAGTCAAATGACACAAAGCAATAATAGATAGGGACATGTTCCGGTATAGGATAACGCCATGCAATATTTTATTTTATAGTATTTTATACTTAATTACTTATTTAATTTATTGTAATACTTTTGTAAGTATGTTAATGCGCATTGCGCAGGCAGAGTGAGAGCAGGGGGGCTAAAACGGCCACATCGAAGCAATTCATCTAAGAAAGCAATATTGCAATTTGACATTTGCGCATATAAAAGTAAGTGCACAATGCAAACAACTGTCAAATAGCAATATTGCTTTCTTAGATGTATTGCTTCGATGTGGCCATTTTAAACCCCCTGATATATTTATATCTTATATTCTGTTGTATGTCTATTCAAATGTTGCTGTAGGTTTGTATGGCGTCGCTCATACAAAATCTTGTCCATGAAAGGAGTTCCGTATACGAGGCTCTAGTATCGAAGTCTACATAAACTTACTACTATTGTGATCGCTTGTTCAAATATTTGACAGCCAAGCAAAATTGTATCCAATTATCAAATAATTCGATTGAGCTTGGCTGTGTAATATGTACTTAAACACATGTCATGGTCACAGCTTGTTTATTTTTTATTGGTAAATAGATCAGTGTTGCCAATTAGAACGCGTACTCCCAAGGGTTTGCTCTCAAACCCAACACATCAATCAAGATATTGATCAATCTCTATTGATTGAAAATGTAAGCTGATTTAAAACGCCTATCGGTACGAGTACGCGAGTATAAAGTGTTTCTTTAAGTAGACTTAAATAAATGGTAACCTTTCGTGTGTTTATTAATTTATAGAACGCCAAACAACGGTGAGCTTGCAAAGGTATGGAGCGATTTTGGCAGCGAATTTAAGAAAAAATATCATTAACTTGTAATAATTATGATAATGGTACCGATTCGGGCGACCACCCACTTAATTTGTCAGGACTAACTAGTTCTATCTCTTTCTCGCACTTATTAAGTGGACGGCACTATTCTAAGTGCTAAAAATAGGTTAAGTTTGTGTGCGCCTGAATAGGCATCAATGTGTTGCACTTTGTATGTAGCAACTAAACTATGGATGACCCAAAACTGCACAATTTTAACTGAACCTATCTTCTGTACAATTACTTATAAGTGATGTTGTAAGACAACATTGTATAAAATGAATCATAGGACTAAAGACAAGTGATAGAGAACCGATGTGACTACTATATTTATTGATATTGTACATTTTTGTGTTAATAATAAAATCGGAATAGATTATTTTTTTGTATTATTTACCCAAAGTATTTACCTCTATTTATACCTCGTCTGTCAAAAATTTAAATTCGTAAAGCGTAAGCGCGATAAATACTAAGTCTATGGTTATAAGTAACTAAGTAGTTATATGCTGAATAGGCTAGCTTCCAACTAGTCAAATCAGGGGGGTTAAAATGGCCACATCGAAGCAATTCATCTAAGAAAGCAATATTGCTATTTGACATTTGTTTGCATTGCGCACTTACTTTTATATGCGCAAAAGTCAAATTGCATTATTGCTTTCTTAGATGAATTGCTTCGATGTGGCCATTTTAACCCCCCAGTTCCTACTATGGAATTTATATGAAAAAGCAACTTGTGACGTCATAGAAAAACGACAAAATATTGCACTTATTATTAAATTTTTCTATATTAAAATCTACGAATAAATTTAAAATTCATAAATAAGTTAAATAGAAAAATAATTGCAATAGTTTTAGGCGGATGAGGCGTTCGACAAATATAAATAGGTACAAGTTGTATTTATACAATAAAATTTAACGATCCAAATCAAAGTAACATGAGACTTCAATAATACAAATTATAACTAAATTACCTACTGAATAAAGCCGAGTTTGAGTTTGCTAAAGGATGATTTGAATAAAAATGCAGATATTGGTGAGGTAATTTTTATTTCAAAACTAGTTGTCATAGTGATGTTTCGTAAAGGCCATGCGGAATAAAAACAGTCTGTAAAAAGGGAAAACGACAAACACTGAAGTTAAGAGAAGAAAAGGACTGCCTATAATATATTAACAATGTTCTAGAGGGGAACAAACAATATTTACGATTAAGAGAAGACGTAAGGAGATATTAAGTTCATATATCTTATCCTGTAATTGCGTTAAAAAATATACCATCTCAAACACTTCATAACTTTGTGACCATATTTACACCAATTGACTGATAAAGCTACTATTACAATTTCAATATTTTATGTACATAGTCTATTGTCAAAGGCATGGATTCGTTGTCCTTTTTATACTTCGGAACTTCAAAGTTACAACTTTCAAACGTCTCTTTCATTTTATATTAAATTGAGCATCTATAAAAATACATGTAAATTGTACATATAAATAAATAATTAAATCTAACAAAACATTGGCAGTGCAATATATTGCTACACTAGATTCATGCGTTGAATCTGTGATAGGGATCTTTTCATAACATTATGAGTAAAATAATTTTAAAAAATTATACTGTACATTAACCTCAACGAACGTAAAAATCGACTCAAGTGTGCATCGAACTACCCGTACTAATTTTAAATGTAATTATATATTATATCAAGCTAACAATGTAAGGCTTATTTAGGAATCTGATAAGTTAGAATATCGAATTATTATCACCTATTTTAATACCATTGTATTGAGTCAATTTCTACAATCGATTTGTTTACTCACTTTAAAAAATCCACTAGCATTCTACTCACGAAAAGAGCCCTAAAATCAAAAGAAATATAATAGTCACGTTTATTATAATTAAATACTTACAAAAACTGTGCTAGATCCAAAATGAATCGTGTCCAATTCAATGTATGTACAAATAAAAACAAACACTTATTATTGCATCATCATCAGCCTTTAATCTTTGCTGATAGTCTAGTCTCTATTGCATATTTTTGCGTAACATCGTAATTGAGTTTTCTTAAATGTAGATATAATTAAAATTGTTATCGACGTGGCAATATTATTATTAAAAAAGAATTTTAAGTTAATTATTCTACAATTAGGAAAAGGACACAATCCACGTAAAATGAAACAGTAATTAATCTATATGTGAACAACTCGATTGAGGGGGAGATGGCGCTGACATTAACCGCGCCCGCTCCCTCTACGCCGCGCACGCACTCAGCGGGCGACGGCTCAAAGGAGTTGTTCACAACTTAAATACACACCTAAAGTAACACTGCTAAACTTCCCCGAAATGCTTGTGCAAGGTCTCCTTCGCGTGCTTCTGGGCTTCCACTTGTCCAGTTAGGAACTTGTCACATACCATACACTTGAGGGTAAATTTGTTAAGGTCTGTAAACTGTCTTGAGGATTTGGCTTCTTTCGCTAATTGCTCAGCTTCTTGGTAGATGTCCATGTCTTCTGCGGGGAATATTGTCTGGATTCCACCCTGGAAATTGAGAATATGTATAGGAGAGACAGATAATTTCTATTAAAACTTGTCACACAATCTTTACATAAAGTGTGAAAAACTAAATTATATAAAAAATTGCGTCATTTGAATTTTTACTGTCCATATAAAATGTGGATTACTTTCAAAGATAAATCAGACATTAGAATGATCATGACCTGAGTCAAATGAACATAAATAAACATGATAAAATTAAGAGAGTTTTTGATAAGAGCACGATACTATATTAGATGACTAATTAAAATAACAGAATTAAAAAGATTCTAATGAAAGTATCACAAAAATCACTTTGTGATCCCTAGTTTGGTAAGGACATAATCCATGGTTCGGAAGGCACGTTAAGCCGTTGGTCCCGGTAACTACTTACTGATGTAAGTTAGTAGTTGTTACATGAGCCATGTCAGGGGCTTTAGGCGGCTCAATAGTAACCCTGACACCAGGGTTGATGGGGTTGGTAAACCACACGATAAAAGAAGAGTAGGCACTAGTTTCTTCTTCCTTAAGGTGCTTAAAAAAATGAACGAATAATTACTCACATCCGACTGTTCCAAATACAAAGGATCATAATGCACTCCGTCAAATAGCAGAAATACTCTTTGACCGTAATTCTTGTCTTCGCCAAATCTATTTATAATTGCATTAAGGGTGTCTACTACTGCCATTTCCAATCCGTAGAACCGGGAGAGAATTGCAACCTGAAACATGGTAAATATAAAATAAGTTTTAAGTGAAATAAGATAACATAATAGTACATGAAGGTCTGCCTCCCATCCTGGATGAGAGTCAGACCTGTCATAAGATGGCCAGATGAACTAAAGGAAACATCTGGCCCACTAAGTCAATCAACTACAAGAGATAGAGGAAGGTGGAAAGTGCTAGGGGAGGCCTTTATGTCCAATGGACAAGCTAGAAGGAGAACTATTTAATGTGTATATTATTTAAATTTATTATCTGTATTCTTTTAGTAAATAAAGGCTTTTGAATTGAATTTGAATAATACATGAAACTTGTTTTATTTTTAATAAAAGTGTAATATTTGTATAGTTTGATATCTCGAAACAGTTCTCAGGCATAAGGTTTACATAGCACATGCTTGGAACATACATGATTAAAATACCAACCTCAATAGCACCACCCCATGAACTAGGTTGTTGTATCCATGCACAATACTCGGCATTGGGCCTCCCGAGAACACCCTCGTTATATGTGTCATGATCACTTGCAACCTCCATTGCTATGATCTGTCGCATTAGAGTGTGAGCTGATGTGTCTACCTGACCATTTAATACGAAACCTAAAAGAGAAAAAAGTTTTATTAAAAAAATATGCATAAATGTTTCTATATTTTAGCATTACTAATGCAGCATTTAATGAGAACTCACAAGCACACAAATACACATAACTTACTTCAAATAATAATTTAAGAGTGATATAGAAATAAATAATATAAAAATAAATCTTGTAAGATTTTTTAAACTGAATTTTGATTTGGAAGTTTTGCTAGTATACCTACCTAGTACCAAGTTTTGGATTTATGAAGATAATTAAAAGTTACACTAACATAACATAAAAATACATTAATGATGAATTTACATTACCTTTTGTTGTGTCATCATGATGATGAAGCATTTTGCAATAATAATTAATTTGACAAATCATACTACTATACTAACATGCTTAAAACAAAGAAATAATGGAACATAAATCTATATTACCTATACTAGTGAAGAGGCAAGAATTATCTGAGGGAACAACTTTTTTCATCAGGATTCCAGGTCTGCAGGCAGCTAGGGTCTCATGTGATGCTACTCCGTTTTCCACAGGCTTCGATTCCTCAGGTTTCGGATCCATAGGTTTCGTTTCAGCAGGTTTACTACTACCAGCACCAACCTTTTCTTCCACTATCAAAGTCTCACCAGTTTTCAAACCAATGTCAACCAATTTCTTATCATCATCACTGATATCCAGCGGCTTGGGCGGATACCCAGACAGAACACAGAGTTTGTCAAAACCCACGTCGGAGATACTACACAAAAACGCCTTTAGTTCGCCCACAGTACTCTCAGAGGTCAAGTCTTTCAATACCTGCTGCCCATTCTTACTTTTAACTTTAAACGCCCAGGATGCCATTTCTACAACCAATCTATATTCTAAATGAATTTTTCAACAAGCTAGAACACTTTCTCGTAAGAATTTCTTTTATTCGGGTCAAAGACGTAAAAGAAAGAAATAAATAAGTTACGCTGCGACTGTTGCGAGGGCTTTGACTTTTGAATGTCAGATTGACGTTTGTGGGGATACCATCGTTACGTTAACATTTATTTTTTAATAAAGTATAAAGATTTTTAATAAAGATTTTTCAAATATATTCAGGCATTTTCAGGTTATCAAATTGACATTAAAATGTACTTATTGCTAGGCACTTGCTTTACAATATTTTGATAATTTGGCACGTTTTATGGCTTCGAACATTGATCTCACAACCCACACGAGAGAAGAAAAGGATGGCAATCAGTTTGATTTCTTTATTTTCGGCCGTCACACTATTGTATTTCCATTCAATTTCGACGTTTCGTAAAAAGTACTCTTATTGGCCCCTTCCTTCCTGCAGACACCTCCTAATTTTATTTTAAGTTATACCCGTCATTTTCTTATCCGCCGAAAAGAAAAGGGACGGATGATTGCCAACAAGTTAATTTGAAAATGACTGAATAACCCGGGCGAATAAAATAGGCATCTCGCTGGTATACAATCCGTTTGACGTGCTGTCTACTTAACTCTGTCGGGTTATTGGCCAATGTAAAATTTATAGATATTTGAGAAAATTAACGTGTGTTCCATAACTTTTATGCCTGTTGATTAACCGTCCCTTTCTTTTTCAGCGGATAAGAAAATGACAGGTATTACTTAAAATAAAATTAGGCGGTGTCTGCAGGAATTAGCACCAATATCTGTTTTAACTACTTAAATTATTAATAGTTCCTATTGTCAAGTAGGTACGGCTAGGTAGTGAAGGATTTTTAATTCTTTGTTTTTAATTAAAACAACAATGAGATTTCACAAAATTTTATTACAAAAATGATGATAACATCGTGACTACGTATAAATATTCTCATGTCTATTTTACAAAACGCTAGTTGTATGTTATGTACCTATTAATTTATAATTACTTTTATTCAAATAACTAAGTATCCATTTTGGCACATTTAATAATTATAACGATATCATAATATTGATAAATTCCATAAAACATAATCTACTTACACAGAGTACCTATTAATTATTTAAACTAGCTTTTGGTATTAATTGTCATTTCTAAATGAATTGAACACAATTATTCATGTCTACAACATTAAGTTTATATTTTAATGTTAAAAATATTGTAAAGTTAGCTGATATTACTGATATGGACCTGACCGAATATTTATTAACAATGAAGTCAAAATCTTATTTTTACATATTGTCACCATAGCTTATTCTAAATTGTGCTTTTATAAATATTGAATAATTGTTGACTGAGTTACTTAATTAGGTATGTCTGGATACAAGATATCATATTGCATTCAATTCAATATGCTATTTTCAATTAAATAACGTAACATTTAAGTACGAAATGTACCTTTAAATGGCGATGTAGGTTTATTCAGCGGGCCAAAATTTTAAGTTTAATTTGACAGTTCCAAAACTAGCATTAACTATCTCTTTCTCGCGTAAGTTTAAGTGGAAGCGGGCATTATTTTTAGATATGTCAAAGTGATTATAAGCTTGCCCGCCAGAATCAACGCTATTAATTATTGTCCCTATAAAATAATTAACACAGAGTAAAACACAAAATTATTACTGTTTAAATTGTAACTTTGATTCGATATGTGAGTATCTACCTATTTACATACCGACATAATTACATAGACATAAAAATGTACTCAAAATCACAAATGGCACTAGAAATGAACAATGATGTTTCATCTTTGGTTGTAAATTAACTTACAATGGTTAAAATTAAAGTTAATGATTACAAGGGTTTCTTTCTGAGTATTTACTTTGGTAACCACTATAATTATCGTTAAGTATTTTAAACCCTAAACTAGACTAGGAATATTTACATTTTCATTCAGTCGTAAAAGATAAGTTTGAACATAATGATAATCCTCGTTTTCTCCTCAATCTACCATTTAAATCTTGCGTAATGTAAAAAAAAAACTACACATACGATGAATTATTTTTATAACATTTTGCCTTTTTTTTCTACTTATTTTTAGTATCCAATGAAGGACTTTCCGTGCTACGTTCCCCAAAAATAATTATAGACGGCGCTGTCCAGATTTAACGTGATAAATACCAATTTTCTCATTACTCTGGTACATAATTATCTATGGTAAGAACTTATAAAAATAACCGTTACTTTAAATTTGCAACGGCTTATGTATAGAATTATGTTACTACATATATTGCTTCTCTTTATTTTGATTAAAATAATAATGGTGTAATAAAAAGGGTCACCATTTATACCAAAAATAAAGATAAAAGATGCATAATGTCTGTTATCCATGAAATTAGAATTTTAAACGAAGGCATTTTTTACGGCGCCATCTATATTGTTTTTGTGGAACGTAGCCTGTAAAATCCTTCATTTGTAAAATACACCAATTTTTTTACTAAAATGGTAACACTGAACAATCGGAATCACTAAAGGTCGTTCTATAAACGTTTTATTTAAATCGGTTGTTGTTGGTGTGCGGTCGCCTGTGTCTCGGGTGTCGTGGTAGCGGCCACCGTCACGTGGGCCTGCGGACGAAGCGTGGGAGTGGCGCGCGGAGCCCTCTCCGGCCGACAACTAGGGGCGGCATCCGCTCATCTTCCTCTTCTTCCTCGTCTTCCCCGCCTTCGGAGCTGTCTTCTCCACTCCACACCTCCGGCTTCACCGCTTGATACGATGCAGAGAATCCTTTGAAAACTATAGAGTCGTCTGTTCGGAATCTTACGATAAGAGCTTCGGTTGTAGATACGATTTCTGGTGGCATCTGGTGATCAAAAATTATGATTACTTAGGTATACTTTTGAATATACTTAGTGGGTACTTCAACATTTGTCAAAGGTGAATAGCACCTGACTCCTCTTCCATAATTACTTGTCCAAACGTACCGGAGTATTACTTAGGTAAGACCTATTTTACGTTAAGATTTTAGCAAGTTATGTACCTATTAGCATTAAAGTCGTAAGACCGAATGTTCTTTCAAAATCCAAACCCCATAGTAGTTTAACTATTGTGTCTGGAAATCTCAGCTTACGAGATTAAATAATTTCCATTACCTTAGTACCACAGAACTTCCCGTAATCACCAGCACTGCCTTCCAAACCACCGAAGACCTGGACATAATCGTAGTCGCAGTTCGCTTCAGGCTCCAACTCGAAGGTGAGGAAGGTGAGCCGAACAAAGTGGCCCGTTGGCGCGACGATGCTCCAGTCACAGTTGGCTCGTGACTCGTAGGAGTCGTCGCCATAGCGGGCGTGAGAGTACAGGTGCTTGACAGACTCAGATGCTGATAGGTAGCCTCCACACGCTGTAAAAAAGGAGATAGGTTTAGAGAGATAGAGATTTCTCTTCATACGTAGGTAACATGATAAACCGTAGGATATGAAGGCGTCCATGATCGAGTGGAGCGCTCGGCTCATGATCGGGAGGTCGGGATTTTCGTAATCGCTTGCAACTTTGCAAATGCCCAGGAAGATAAGCAGCTGAACGTGTTCTATGCATTACTCCCGCTCCCAGTCCAGCATAGAAGTAGCTATAAGAGTGATGTTAATTACCTACATCTTGTAATCATTCGTCAATCATGACTTTAGATTAAAACAAAAATAGACCGTATTATTACTATACGAGTACTGTCAGCGTCACTGTAGAATTATTATGCGGTTTGTGAGAATATTGACAACATGTTTGGTTTTTTGTCAGACAGAATATTTCCTAAGATCATAGTGCAGTTTTTTGGGCACTCAAAAAGGGGGTCGTGACACGCAATCTTCTGGATCCGCCCATCATCCTAATGCTATTATAATCCATGGTCAACTTCAACTTACCAGTGGAATGAGTAGCCAAAAAGCCCTTCCTCTGCACGGACGCATCGGACTTGAAGACCACGTACATCTGGTTCTGGTTGGCCACTACCGGGTGTGGCTGCTTGCTGCCACAGAACCGGCCCAGGGTCTTGTCATCGGCTGACGCGCCATCATAAATGGTTACGTGATCGTATGCGCATTCCTAGGGAAAACGAGAGAAAATGTAGTAAGTTTATCCCAGGGGAAACGGGAGGTGATAGTGAATTTAAGTTATACATAGTATAAAACAAAGTCGCTTTTTCTCTCCCTATATCCCTATATACGCTTAAATCTTTAAAACTACGCAACTGAATTTGATGCGGTTTTTTTAAATAGATAGAGTGATTCAAGAGTTATCAATTATTATCAATTATTTATAATACATACATACATACATAAACTCACGCCCGTAATCCCTAATGGGGTGGGCAGAGCCACAAGTAATCAAAGACAACTTGCAGCCACTGTTGATACGAAGTCCAAAGATGGATATGATGAACCTTATGGTGATAAGGGATCAGCCTATCGCCCATAACATTAGTCCATCATGTTAGAGGACACAATAACATCCACTAAATCTTGGAGAAATACTGATATTTTTGAGGTTTTTAATGTGATGTCGTAAATAATTTCATTTTTTCCTCAGCATTGCACCCGAGCGAAGCCGGGGCGGGTCGCTAGTATATTATAAAGGTTTCTACTTAGCTAGCCGTATTTGAGTTATTAAAATTTGTCGTTTCGATTTTCGGATTAGGTAGGTAGTTGGTGACCAAATCGGTATTGGTAGGTATTAGGAGCCCTTGCAAAATCGTTGCATTTGCAACAAGTCTCTAAAATATTTTTCACTCATACAGAATTTGGCGTAAAATAAAATCTATACGTAGGTAAGTAATAGTAAGTATTCTTAAGTACGTGTTGCTTGACAATTCAAGCAACATAGCCCGTAGATAGCCAGCAACAATGTGAATTTATGTGATACTAATTGAATTTTTATTTACACTTCTCATCAAAAAAATCGAAACACCTTGCAAGTTTACGTTTTGTCAGGATTATCAGAAAAATGTGTACATTTAGGAATAAATGTTAAATGTCGTTTAATAGTGAGTAATATGGGCTTATCAAATCTTAATGTTAATGTTCTAAATTTAAATGAATTTTTCATAGGTTTCGTATTTTGTTAAATGAGTCATTTTTATTCCGTATGGAGTATAAAGGAAATGGATAAAACAACACACGTAAATGAAAAAAAAAGCTAAAAAACGTTTGTTTAATAACTTGTATTCCCTCCCCGAGCTCTAATTACTGCTTCCATACGGTTCTTCATCGATCGGATGAGAGTCACGATCACATGCTGTGGTATATTGTCCCATTCCTCTTGGATTGCATCTTGCAGCTGGCTAAGTGTTTCTGGGGCAGGATCTCTTGCTCGAATTCGTCTCTTTAATTCATCCCACAGATGTTCAATGGGATTCATGTCCGGGCTTCTTGCTGGCCATTCCATAATAGAGATATCGACTTCGTTAAGATAATCTCGTACGACGCCCGCGGTGTGAGCCCTAGCATTGTCGTGCATGAATATGAAGCCGTTGCCAATAAAATGTGCATAGGGCATCACATGAGGCTCGAGACACTCTTCGACGTACCGATGACAGTTTAGTGCAGGCAGACGTGGCCCAGACACGAAAGCAAGCTCTGTCTTACCGTCGGCGCTGATTCCTCCCCAAACCGTCCACGAACCGCCACCATAGCTGACCTTTTCTTCAATGCAGCATTGTGCATAGCGTTCTCCGTCTCTTCTGTAGACCTTGTTCCTTCCGTCGTTACCATACAGCATAATTTTACACTCATCAGAAAAGAGAACTTTGCTCCACTGTAGGTATGACCAATTTAGGTGCTCACGTGCAAAGTTAAGGCGCGCTCTTCGATGGTCTGCAGTTAATTTCGGCCCATTTGCTGGCTTATGCGGTACCAGTCCACGATCCTTCAACCTTCTTCTAATTGTAGAGTCACTTACAGCCACCCTTCGTACAACACGAAGCCGCTGCTGCAGTTGAAAAGCGTTAAGGCGTCGATTTCTTAAAGAAGTTGTTACAATAAATCGATCATCTCGCTCAGAAGTGACCCGATTCCTGCCAGATCCTGAACGGCGCGTGAACAAACCAGTCTCCCGATAACGTTTATAGACTCTATGAACAGATGACAGGCTTAGATGCAGTCTTGCAGCCACAACACGCTGACTAAGGCCAGAATCCAGCAATGCCACAACTCGGGCGGCTTCTGTGGGCGAAGTATCCATACGTTTTAGAAAAAAAACCTTTTTTCTGACGTCCCAAAGTCACAGTATTGAAATAAAAAACAAAAAGTTTAAGGATAGGCGCCAATTTTTAGTTTTTAAACGCTAAATGTACTCCAACCCTAAACACACATTTGTCTCAAAACAGTGATTCATTTCGTTTATAAGATAAACAAATGAAATTCTAATTTTGAATTTAGAATTTTCGCTTATTACTGTAATGGCCAAACTGCCAGCTATACATTTATGTATTTTTTTTCATCGTATGAATTCTTTTTTGTGTTAAATTCGGACAGAAACAATGAAAACGGAAGTGTTTCGATTTTTTTGATGAGAAGTGTATTATCTAAATAAATGAATTATTGATTTATTCATAAATATCCCTTTAGTACAATACAACGAAGTCGCGACACAAAGGCTATCCAATAATCGAATAAGGGTAAACAAGAAACAAGTCATTAATCAGAAACAAAAGTTGTAGCAATCGCATACGTTACGTATAACTAAAGGGGCTTACACACTTACACCGTCGCCAAGTTCAGTGATTTTAATGTTGTTTATTTAAGTAGATAATTAATTGACCCTGATTCCTGCAGACACCTTCTAATTTTATTTAAAGTTATACCCGTCAATCAATCAGTCAATTAATAATACTTTATTGCACAACGGCATATACAAAGGACATAAACATACGCATAAAAATAAGCACAATAGGCGGCCTTATTGCTGAACAGCGTCATTCTCATTATTTTCATCCTTTTTTTTGCGTCATTTTCTTATCCGCCGAAAAGGAAAGGGACAATGTTAACAAATGACAAAATACTTAGCAATATGGTTTTATTGTATAGGTATTGAGTCGTGAGAGCCCAGTTGGTAGAACCCTTGCCTCTGTCATTTTTAGGTCGTATTTTCTAATCCCTCCCTAATGATTGTCGATTTTTTTTCCGAATTCATGCTTGGATCATAAATGATCATCACGTGCTCAGCGGTGAAGGAAAACATCGCGAGGAAACCCACATTCCCGAGAAATGCATTTTCGGAGGTATGTGACCTAACCTATATTGGACTGGTTTTCCATTCGCGGGTTGGAAGGTCAGACAGGCAGTCGCTTCTGTAAAAAACCGGATCTGCCAAATCTTCAGGTTAGGTAAGCGGACTCTGTGAAAAACGGGATAATGCTAGGAGGATGAGGGATAGGATAGAGGGCTACGTACATACTCTCTAGTCGCCATATTTAAAACTACAGACATTTATTAGGTAAGGAAGTAAAATACTCCTGAATGACAGCCTTCTTCTTTTATCGTGTGGGTTGTGAGGTGAATCACCAACCTCATTAACCCTGGTGTCAGGGTATTATTGAGCCGCCAAAGGCCCCTGACATGGCTCATGTAACGACTACTTACTTACATCAGTAAGTAGTAATGACACCCTGTAAAAACGAAATTAGTAAGTGTAGGAATTAACAAGTTAATAACTTATTTACTTTACCTGGTGAGGTTCTAATTCGAATACGTTGAAGATCAACTTGATGCGATGTCCCGGGGTTGTGGAAAACTGCCACACACAATCTTTCCTCGCTGGGTACAGGTCCGGGTAGTTTGGACTGTAAAAGAAGGTAAATAAATCTGATAATCCAACTTAGGTTTAAACTTAACAATATACCCCTTAAAACGTAGCAGAATTGGAATTAAAGCCTCAAATGGAAAACTAAAATTTTCACAAATTTTCCAACAGGAAAATCCACTTGATCATCCTCCTCAGTATTTGTTACGATGTCACTAACATCCTATCTACTTGTATGGCTCCTTGTACAGGGTGTAAGTGACATCGTAACAAATACTGAGGGGGATGATTCAACTCATTATTCCATCGCAAAAAGTATAGAATTGAAAATAATTAAAATAAAACATAAAACAATACATGAATTTTGCGACGGAAAATTCCACTTGATATTAACTCGGAATTATGGTCTTAATCATCCCCCTCAGTATTCATTATGATGTCACTAACACCTTTTTTTTTGACGTGACTTATTGTAGATTTGCCGCAGATGGCATTAACTACTTGGCTGGACAAATGGGGAGCGCTGAGGGCTCTCACCCGGTACAAAATTTGCGACAACAGGCCTAAGGGTGTTCAGTTGGGCGCGACCCTAGTGGGTCGATAGCGATAAACGCTGAATGAGGGAAATCGTCGACCACGCCGGCGGCGTTGGTATCGGGGTTCTGAAGTGTTCGGTGTCGCGAGCTGATTGGCCGCCTCTATGGCTAGAGTCACTAACACCCTGTACAAAAGTAAGTGCGCATTGTCAACAAATGTCAAATAGTAATATTGTAAAATCAGCCAGCCCACCTGACAATAGTCCCGTGAGGTTGTGTGACGTCATGCTTGCACCCTCCCTCCTTGCAGTCAAGCTTGTTGGCGTGGAGGGTGAAACCGCTATGGCAGGCGCACTCAAACCCTCCCAGCGTGTTGTGGCATTCGTGTTGGCAGCCTCCATTGTTCTCAGCACATTCATCCACGTCGATATAGTAAGCTGCTGCGAACCCTGACCGGTGGACGGACGCGTCTGATGTGAACTGCAAGTGGCGTTAAATAGTTCAGAACAACAAGTAACGATTGAGAACTAGTAACAAGATTCACTGTATCCACTGTAAAACTATACCAGTCACTGTACCTCCGAGAAATGAATATTACCGACCACTGGAAAAACGGAGAGTAATGAAATTTGGAACATAATTGTATTGGCTTTTATCTGACATAATTTATTCTCAGTTGCTAGGGAAATGACGATTGACAATTAGTAAAATGATTTACTGTATCCACTGTAAAAGTATACCAGAGTCACTGTATCCCCATCAAATTAATATTACCGACCACTGGAAAGACTGAGAGTAATGATATTTGGAACACACAATTGTATTGGCTTTTATCTGACATTACTTATATTCAGTTGCTACGGAAGTGACGATTGACAACTAAGTAGTAAGTAACATGATTCACTGTATCCACTGTAAAACTATACCAGACACTGTTTCCCCATCAAATGAATATTACCGACTACTGGAAAGACGGGGAGTAATAAAATTTGGGACACACATACCTTCTTTTATTGGCCTTTATCTGACATAATTTATTTTTAATTGCTAGGGAAGTGATGAGTGACAACTAGTAACATCCTTCATATTATTATCTTAGGTGATCCACTGTAAAACTTTACCTGAGTCACTGTAACACCTAACACCATTTACTCGATTAAAAAAAAGACAGATTTTCTCTTTTTGATTAAAATAAATTAAGAAGAAGAGTCCTCGTTCTCTCACCACTACACTACAGTCCACTTCTTCTATCGCGTGGATAGAAGTGGGTCATGAATCTCCGCATCCCTGGTTTCAAGGTTATTATTGAGCCGCCAAAGACCCCTGACATGGCTCATCATGATCACGTACTTAGTAATCGGAGCAAACGGCTTAACGTGCCTTCCGAAGCACGGATCATCTTACTTTCGGACAATCAGGTGATCAGCCTAACCAAACTAAGGATCACAAGGTGATTTTTGTGATATGTCCCCACCGGGATTCGAACACGGGACCTCCGGATTGTAAGCCCAACATTCAACGACTGGACCACAGAGGCCGTTACAGCCCGTAAAGTCCGGAGTCGAATAACGCCGGCAATTACTGAGGTAACTTAAGCTACAGTCGTCAAAAGGCAATAAGCGAGCAATCTCATTTAGTACAAGAGTCTTAATGAGAATGATAAGGAAGCGTATGGTTTTAGGCCATTGCATCGTCATGAATGTGTCGTAAATGTGTGTGTGTGTGTGTGTGTGTGTGAGAGAGAGAGAGAGAGTGCGTGCGTGCGTGCATTGGTGCGTGCGTGCGTGCGTGCGTGCGTGCGTGCGTGCGTGCGTGCGTGCGTGCGTGTGTGTGTGTGTGTGCGCGCGTGTGTATGTTAGTTGTGATAGTTCATCATGTTAGTTAATTCAACACTAACTTGTACTCGTAATACGGAGCCATCAGAAGTGACTGGAGGTGGAAGCGCTGAGCCACAGAAAGCGCCGTGACGTCTCAGTACGTCTGCTCCCAGCCTTGAATGCACGGTCACACTGTCGTACTCGCATTCCTATGGAAGAAAGAACATTAATGAGGGACTTTCCAGGTTAAGTTCCCCGAAAACAATATAGATGGCGCTGTACAGCTGTAACGTGATAATTTATCTATTTTCGTATCACTCTCTAAGGCAGAAGCATAAATAAAAATAATTGTTGCTTGATATTTGGATCACATTATGTATAGAATTACTTTGCTACCTATATTGCTTCTCATTAATTTGATCAGAATAATAATGGGTGGAAGATTATATTTCTGCTCGGGTGCAATGAAAAGGGTCATCATTTTTACACAAAAAGAAAAATAAAACTTGCATATCTCTGTTATAAGTAAGCAGTAAGTAACTAGGTAGGTATGTTTGGAAGTACGTAGTAGTTGTCTTCAATATCAGCAGAATATTCATGCCAATAATCATTTTATTTTATTATAAGTTATACCTGTCATTCTCTTATCCACCGAAAAACGTAACACACGTCAATTTTAGGCTAAAATCTAAAACAACCTTTTAAAAATTTTACTTTGGCCAATAACCAGACAGAATCAAATTGTCAGCACACGTCAAACGAATCGCATACCAGCGAGATACCTATTTGATTTGTCCGGGTTATTAATTCATTCAATCAGTCAATTTCCAAACATGAATTCGAAATCAAATTCGAAAATCATTGGTTTAGGCCCGTGCTGGGTTCCGCACCTGCAACCTCACAATGAGAGTCAAGCCACCAACTCCTCCAACTGGCCTACTACGGCTCTCCACGAACAAAGATAACGCAATAAACCTGATTAATTGTAATAAATTGTGACATGGATAGACTGACCTGTTGATACATATTGTTCCCTTCCAAGTCGAAATGAGTGAAGTTAAGCGTGATCCGGTGTTGCGGTGGAGCAACAATTTCCCACAGGCAGTTCTTCGATGGAGGATACAGATCTGGGAAGGATGGCGAAGTAATAGTCCCGTTCGAAGCGTATAGGACTCCTCCGCATGCATCTGAAAGGTATAGTACATTTTTAATTACGCTTTTCTCCTAACCTGTAGGGCTAACATGCGCAATGTGATAAAAATTTGTCACGGTCGTTTTATCGATTCTGACAACATAATTATGTCGTTTTGTCGATTGGTGATAATAATATGTTAACACAAATAAGTCATGTCGTTCTGATACAAACAAAATCACGTGCCACGTATATTTGGGAAAAAACAAACTTATCGATTTCGACAAAATTTATTGAACCGATCAGGCATGTTAGCACTGCTGGATTGTTACATTGTCGAGCTAGGCCTACACCGGAAAGGCCACCGCTTTGAGTACTCCTGAACAGTCCTTATTACTGTGTTATAATAACATGAGTAGCGAACATAAGGACTATTAAGAAAAATAGAATCCTCTACGTATTTCAGTCGAAAAATGCACTATAGCTGACACTCACACCCGGCCTGCTTGTAATGCTTTCCCTATCGTTGTGTACATCAATCGTGCATTATTACTGCATACTGGTTCAAAGGTTATAACAAATGTCAATAAAACTCACTTTCGCATTTCTTCCCATCAGAATGCAGTTCGTATCCGATATCGCAAGCACACTCGTACCCTCCAAGTGTGTTGACACAGGAATGGCTGCACCCATGTTCTATGGACGCGCACTCGTCAAATTCTTTCATGAAGGTTGCTGAGAACCCTGCCTTCTGGACTGTACTGTCTGATTCGAAGATCACTAGGAGCTTGTTTGAGGTTGATCTGGAAATTTTGAACAGTTTTAGTACAAAGGCCTCTGTGGTCCAGTGGTTGAGCGCTGGACTCACGATCCGGAGGCCCCGGGTTCGAATCCCGATGGAGACATACCACAAAAATCACTTTGTGATCCCTTGTTTGCTTAGGACATTACAGGCTGATCACCCGATTGTCCGAAAGTAAGATCACCCGTGCATCGGAAGGCCTTTGGCAGCTCAATAATAACCCTGACACCAAGGTTGATGAGGTTAGTAATCCAATGAACCCACACGATAGAAGAAAAAGTACAAGGGCAACGGTTAAAGGAATCTAATTAACTTTTATTTGTAAGTTGGCACATCCGACAAAGAAAAACAAATGAAAAAGAGACAGATGTGTGAGATTATCATGAGCTAACTGATGAACATTGTTCTTTTAGGACTTACCTGATATCAGGGGGAATCTTGTGGCCACAGAACATGCCAATAAGAGGACTGTCCATAGAGTCTCCATCGCGGACCTTCACTTTGTCGTAGGAACATGTATCGTGGTTCTCAACTTCGAAAGAATGGAACCTTAGAGCCACTTGATAATCCTGAAAGACCAAAGTTTGTTACAAACTCGATATTGAAAGCTCTTAACTTTTGAGACTACTAAAGATCGAAAAATTCTAAACTCTAACGAAATTCGAACCAATGACACCAGTGTGACAATTCAAAAAATTCACATGGATAAGATGAAGCAGTGTTGGCTTGTCAAGAGTCAAAAATAGTCCAAGTGCAGATTTTTTGGACATGGGTAATGGTATAAATCATTCTACAACTTTGAAGAGATTATGTCCTGATCCAAATCAAAGAGGCCTTTTTCGCGGCAGGCGCTTACTCTGTGTTTAAACATTTGTGCAAGTATAGAAATTGACTCCTTAGCGGCGTAAGCGCCTGCCGTGATGAGGGCCCATGATCTGAATTATCATTATTATAGATTCAAGAGCAACGTGTTAGATTTGGCTCCCAATTTATTCCAGGGTGAATAACGAAAATGAAGTCCACTTAGTCTATGAAAGAGATGGCGGGTAGGGGTTTACATTTTACAAACTTTTTACTTTTTCACATACCTGTGGCACTGATAACCTCCACACGCAGAGTTTGTTCGGTTGGTAATCATCAGGATAGTTCGGTGACTCCAGATGTCCGCTGCTGTCCACTTCTATATCTCCTCCGCATACAGCTGATTATAAATATGGGAATTATTATAGTTTTTAGCGTTGAGGACATTGAGAAGTCTTTTGTTTGGTTAAGATATTGCAGGTTGATTGTCCTGATTAGCTGATTCCATGTTTTGAAAAGCACGTTAACACGTTGGTCCCGGGCCGCTTGCCGAAATACCAATCCACACTGGATCAGCGTGGTGGAGTACGCTCCGTACCCCTCCGTAGCCACAGATCAAGCAAAAAATTGCTCAAAAAAGACTTCAGGTAAGTACCTAGGTCAATAATGTTATATGGTTAGGTTAGTAGACGTTTTATTTAGTATGATACGGTTACAAAGATAAATTATAAAATGCTAATTTAGAAATAGAAGCCAATCCAAGATGATCAAAAATCAATCTCATTTTACTTATCGACTTGTTATCGAATTTTAAATTATGTAACAATGAGTACGAAGTTTGACTGCTTTTACTGATGACGTCATATGACAGTATTCCCATACAAACTCCAACGAGAACTATCGTTTTGACGTTTCGTAAAAAGTGTCTCATTTGACTGGTTATCAAGTAACCACGCAAACCACGCAAGCGCCTTTTTGCAAAAGCTAATTCTGATGTGACATTTTCTGGGTAAAAATTGAAAAGTAATTATCTAAGTAGATAAAGAACTGTATGACAGAATTACAGAAAGTACCTAAGTATGTTTTCAATATCTGGAGAGGTGTATGTGGTGAATACTGAATACCTTTACGTGTGGAGCACGTGCAAAAAGTAATATGCATATTTTGATTAAACTTTTATAATTTTCCTCGTTCTATATGCCATTCCACCTGCAGTAATAGTATGCAGTTCATGTAGAAACCTTATAGGCATTATGTGAATTTATTGGTTTTTTCATAGGTGTAATTTTTGCCGACTAAAGTTCATCTATCTATAAAGTTTATCTATCTTAGGAGTTCGTCTGTGGCTGCAAGTTGTCTTTTATTACTTGTGGCTCTGTCCACCCCGTTAGGGATAACGGGCGTGGGTATGTACGTTGCCTACTTGAATGACTGGTAGAATTAATGGACATAGAAACATTAGGTATAACAATGAACGGACTAACGTAACATTCACAAGAAAAGGTCCTCCGAAGTCCTTTTATACGATTGACTTCACCTAAAGTTCTTCAGCCGTTAGAAAGATAAGGTGACGTATTGTGCTAAAGGTCATAAGGTATAGGTGTATAGACGGACATCTTGATTGATACCTTCATAGGTATCAATCGGGGTTATCCCCGATTTGTCTTCTTATCGAATGTGTTACTTTTTGTAAGGGGGTGGGGGGAGAATTCGAGAAAATTGCATTGGCCACCCAGGACCCAACTTGTCGCCCTTGAGATTACAACCCCCATGACAACCCCCTGGTTGCGCATTAGGTATGTGGTGGATTCACCCGAAATTCACAATAGTTAAAGGTAATTCGTGCAGGTCTACTTTGGTTGGCCAAAATCTAACTTACCTTCATAATGTGCCTTGAATCCTTTATGCGGTTTGGCCCTTGGTCCCGGCTGGTAGACCACTGTCAGTCTGGACCCAGTGGACCGGAGTACTGGGCCCTTGCCGGAGCCACAAACTCGCCCCAGGACTGGAGCGTCAGGCATGTAGCCATCACGGACCTCGACCCACTCCCAGCGACAGTCTTCAGACTTGTGTATGTCGATTTCTGAAACAATTACAATTGTAAGACCAAATCATCATAATTATCTCCCTAGCTTTATATCATTCCTCGCGGGGTCCGCTGACCTAACCTGAAGATTTGACAGGTCCAGTTTTTTACAGAAGGGATTACTTGTCTGACCTTCCAACCTGCGAATGGAAAACCAGTCCAATATAGGTTAGGTCACATACCTCCGAAATGCATTTCTCGGGAATGTAGGTTTCCTCACGATGTTTTCCTTCACCGGTGAGCACGTGAGAATCATTTATGATAGAAATCTGAATTTGAAAACTAATTCTAAAATCATTGATTTATCTGCGACCTCAAATTGAGAGTTAAATATTTTACCACCTGAGCTACCACGGCTCATAAATTGTGAGAATGAATGTCCTTTTAAAATCCAAACCCCATTGCTTAACTATTGTCTGGAAATCTCAGCCTTATGAGGTCTTGGTTTCCTTTTTGTTTTGTTTTTTTTTCTGTGTATTGATTTCCGTGTGGTTTCTGTCCTGTGTTGAATGTAATGTACCTGTCTGTCTGTGTCTGTGGTGTCTGGGAGTAATAAATGTTTCTTTCTTTCTTCTATTCTTTCTTTTATTCTATTCTTTAATTGCTCGTGTAACCGCATAATATCACGAGAGACGCGATGAATTGACTAGGTAATTCTGTTGACTATTTACGCGATAAATTGTTGTCGATTCTGGGTAAGTGCTTACTACAGATACCTGCACTTTATGAACAAAAATAATCCATCAAAATTTATGATAAACTGCCTAACATATAGAAAGAAGACAAAAGTGACAAAATCTTTATTTAAAAAATAGAAAAAACCTCTAATTTGTAATAAATGTTACTACAGCACTAGTGAATACCTTAATGATAAGTACTGATGTTACTATTTGAAAAGCTTCCTTTTGTGCCCGAAAGGGTCTGTGATGTGAAACTCATATATGTAACTTACAAACTTGTACACCATCATAGTATGCAAATAAAGAATATTGAATAATCACGAAGTGGTTAGTAAGTAAGTGTAAAACATTTCAAATAATTATATTTACGAGTAGGTACCTAGGTACCTATTTACAATGGGATTTATTTGTTTGCAAATACCTATCCTATCATAAAATATATAGCCTCATCGTCATAACTGAAATTCCTTAAGCAATTACAGATTCACAAGACTAGCAACGGGTAGGAAGACCGCAATCGTAAACTGGGCCTGTAGTGACTAGCGAATTTATGATGTTTGACAGGCGACCAGCTTCCTGAGACCCCTCCCTTTCCCTTGTCTATTGCATTTTGAAGGGAGAAGGAACGTGTTTATGAGATAGGGAGGATCTTTTTACAGTGGACGTGTTGCGTAGAACACGACTGTACTGACCACTTAGACTGGGTATTGAAGTGGAAACTTATTGCAAGTTACCCTTTCAAGTGGCAAAGGTAGGGCGAAGTGCTTGTGTTATGAAATATAGTACCTATGTTAAGGGTTAAGAGTTGCGAAAGAATGGTCTATTCGTCGTTGTAAATTATAACAAACACGTAGCTATTTGTCATTGACATCGTAACGAATTTTAAATTATTTTCAATTCTATACTTTTGCGATGGAAAATTCCACTTATATTTAAAATAGAATAATGAGGTGAATGATCTCCTTTAGTATCTGTTACGATGTCACTTACACCCTGTATAAGTACATACAAGTAGATAGGGTGTTAGTGACATCGTAACAAATACCGAGGGGGACGATTCAGACAATCATTCTGAGTTGATATCAAGTCGATTTCCCTGTCGGAAAATTCATGATTTTTTTTTTTACTATTTTGCGTTCCATACTTTTTACAGCAAGTGTATTTACGTACATACGTAATTGGGTCCGCAGAATACCAGGTCGTGGCTCACGCCGCGACTTATGCTGAGCGACGTCCTTTTATTTCGGACGCCACCGCAGATGATCGAGCCGTCAGTGCGTTGCATTTAGTATACTTACTTTTATTATTATTTTGGTTTGTTTTTTTTCTTTTTTTTTTAGTTAATTGATATTGGTTTTCTTTTTTTTCTGTGTATTGATTTCCATGTGGTTTCTGTCCTGTTCAATGTAATGTACATGTCTGTCTGTGTCTGTGGTGTCCAGAAGTAATATTTCTTTCTTTCTGTCTTTAATTGCATAGGATCACGCTCATTTTCCGTTCAAAGGGGTAGACAAAGGCCACGGAATTCCACTTACTACGATACTGACCCGCCGCTCTCGCTTGCATGCTTCCTTGTTTAGAATACTCTAAACCTGGTATTTCTTTAAAATATGCTGAATTTAACAGTGGTATGTTCGCCTAGACTTTCTCGTCTAACTCTACAACTACATAGGTCTGTTTGTATTTAGTTACTCTTCTTTCATTCTATATTTCGATAACATTTCCGAATTATATAAGCATACCTTTCTCCATTCTAGGAGTAAAAAAAAAAACAGGAGTAAGGGAGCACGCGTGGACTGTTTCGCTTGCACTTGCGTGTTAGGAGGCATTTGTATGGAGTCTCTGGGCTGCGCTATTAGAAAACAGGGGGTTATAATGGCCACATCGAAGCAATTCATCTAAAAAAGCAATATTGCTATTTGTCATTTTTGTTTGCATTGCGCACTTACTTTTAATATGCGCAAATGTCAAATTGCAATATTGCTTTCTTAGATGTATTGCTTCGATGTGGCCATTTTAACCCCCAGCTGCTGTGACAGGAGCGAGTGTTTGATTAAACTACCTATAACCTGTATTCATACAAACGTTAACATTGACTCACCTTTGAACCACACAGACATGTCGCGAAACAAGTTTTTTTTTCTATTTGTATTTACTTACTTTTCCTTTTTCACCGGAAATTTACGTTCCTGGCACTGATAGCTCAAAGAGAAATTCTACGTTACCTTCCGTTGTTTACAAATCTTTACATAGCTTTTCTGTCGTCAGTTTTAGTCATTTCTGTGTACTTAAGTATATAAATCTCAGGTCTTTTTCTTCTCATCGTGTGAATTGTGACGTAGAATACCGACCTCATCAACCCTGACACCACGGTTGATGAGGTCGGTATTCTAATGTGGTGAATGATCACATTAGAATACCGACCTCATCATTCGATCATTCAACAAATTTTGATGCGGTTTTTTTTTTAATATATAGAGTGATTCAAGAGGAAGGTTTATACGTATAATAACATCCATTAAATAGTGGATGATACTGTTATTTTTGAGGTTTTTTATGTGTTGTCGTAAATAATTTCATTGTTTCCTCAGCATTGCACCCGAGCGAAACCGGGGCGGGTATATTTGGACCACATTGTCTATAATTGTGTTGCTTCTATTTATTTTGATGAGGAAAATAATGGGTGGAAGATGTAATGGTGTCTGGGTGTAATAAAAAGGGTCATAATTTATACCCAAAAACAAAGATAAATGATGCATTATGTCAGTTATCCATGAAATTAGAAGTTTCAACGAAGGAAAATCTTTACAGCGCCATTTTGTTTTTGAGGAACATAGCCTGGAAAGTCACTCATTAAATGTTTCCAGTACCTTCAGCCAGCTTTAAATCTCGTTTTTAGATACTGATATTTATAAAAGAGTTTTTGAGAATTTTAAAATTATCACTCCAATAATATAATTTAGAATGCAAACATTTTTGTAACCTAGCTATTATAAAATATTTTCAACTACATTCAATTCAGCAAACAAATATGGAACGCTACGTAACACAATATTTTTTCAAAGCACATTCAGTTAGATCCAGTTTCAACCAAATGAAAAATGTACCTAACATTTAAAACAAATAGTAGCAGGTGGTAAAAAAAAATATTTTTAACGCAATATTTTATTACAATGTGTTTCGTAACTGGAATAATATCATCAAAAAATTTAAAAGCTTGAATTCAAAATTTGAATGCGCAATTCTCGAACGCACATAGCGTAGCTTGCCTATTCTACTTTTGGCGCGAGTTTTATTTTTAAAACTCGTTTATTTTCTCTTTTTATTTTTTTAGCTTTATTCAGGCAGTGGCATTGGCAATAGCGGAATGGCCGACCGATGTAGTGTTCTCGGTAAGTGCGAATGGCAATCAATCAGCCGTGTCCACGCAATGTTGTTAATTGCTAGTGATGGTTGCTCGCACTAATTTTAGTTCCCGCCATTTGTTGTGGTTAGAATAGGTTTAGGTGCGAAAATATTTTTGGAATGTTAGGGTTGATTTGGGGTGATTTGTCTATCCTTCGCAGCAATTACAAACTTCGTTTCTAAACTCTTCAGTCTACGCTGCCAAATGATGATGAAATGACCCTTATCCATGTAGGTACTTGAACAAAACGTGACCATCCGTGAGGACAGAGAAGTCTCATTTGTTAGTGTACTTACATCATGTCCCTAGTCCTCCCGTTGAAGAATAATAACACTGAAGCTTTGATAGGTTCGGTCTTTTACATAAGCAACTGCCTGTCTGACCTTCTAACCCGCGAAGGGAAAATCAGTCCAATACAGGGTAAGTCACATACCTCCGAAAATGCATTTATCGGGAATGTGGGTTTTTTACAATGCTTTCCTTCACTGATAATCATTTATGATCCAAACATATATTCGAATTCAAATTCGACAATCGTTGGTTTAGGCCCGTAAATTCGAACCTGCGACCTCAAAGTGAGAGGCAAGCGTTCTATCTACTGAGCTACCACGGCTCTTCATCATAAAGTCGAATTCAATGGTCACTACGGTGTAAGTCACGCGTTCTTCAAGTTTTTTTTGACCTGACTTCTTCTCTCTTTTCCTTCTTCTTACGTGACTTATTGTAAATTTGCCGCAGATGGCAGTAACTACCTGGCCGGACAAAACGTTCTTCAAGCAGGACTATCACAGATTATATAATCTTAATACAAATTGCGATATGACGAACCATGTAATACGATCTTGCGCTTCGATCTTCAAATTATGTATACGTAATTTGGTTAATTACATAACCGATGTTGGGAGCTTTAGCAAAGCATTCGTGAAATTCAATTTTAGTACATTATAGCATTACTTGAGGCAATACAGCTACATTAATTTGACTGGCTTTCATGTTTCATGGTTGATCGGAAATACATTATAGGTACGGTCACGAGCATTAATATGTAATATGTATACACTTTGGTACCATGACACATTAACTTTTTTGACAAATGACAAATATTAAATTATTTATTAAAATAAAAATACATAAACAAGTACATTCCATCCAACTACAATTGTAACAACACACATATTATTAAAAACAAAACATAAAAAAAAGAATAAAAGCCAAAAAAAAATGACCTCCAGCTCACCACATCGAGGCAAAGTCCCCAGAATACTGGCCACGTTGCCTCTCTGCACCGCCAAACTGACCCTTTGGAAAAAATAACTGCCTGCTCTAGGGTCGGAAGTTATGCCTCGATGAGGCGAGCTGAAATTGTCTTTAAAAACTGACGTGACAAATTGAACGGTAAGTCTCACTAAATGTCAAATATGTTAGTGCGACAGAGTCCTAAAGTGGGTACATTATATTGCTCATGACTGTACATACTACTATAATGGAAGATACTGCCATGGTGCGGGTAACAGTTGTGAGAATAAATAGTTATTCTTAGTATATCTCCTTCGCACTAGCCTGTACTCTATATTTCTATCCTGTTTACTACTTAACTCTGTTGTGCTTATGCGCCATAGAGCGTAGAATAAAGAACTACGCCCTATTGAATGGACACTCTCCGTCTCGTAACAATTCTTATCACAGCCTTAGTCCATCTGTTGTCTTCCCGTCTTGCCAAGGGCCTATCTCCATTTAAGCCTAGCGATTCGTATACCTACATCTTCGACTTTTCACGAAATTCACGCTGAATTAAGTAGGCACGTACCTGAATAATTTATTAGAATATTATGAATTCAAGAAAAAAACATCAAAGTTATCCCAATTCAAAGCATAGGATAATAACAAAGAATAATTTTAGAATTTTGTTGACTTTAAGTTTGAATAGAGCTTGATGTACTTATGTGTGGGTACTATCGCTGCGATGCATCTTAAGGGTTTTATAAAAGCATTGGCGAAATCCATTTCTAGCACATTACTGACAGCAATACGCGTGTCATTAATTAAGTGGGGTCGTACACGTCTCTCACGTTGACAAATTCTGCAAGCAGCGGCAAAGGATTTACTACTGTGACTCGATGGATAGACTATTACCGCAATGACGATAAACACTGCCTATTTCTCCCATCAGGTGTCGCTACTGTTGAGTGTTCTTAAATTTTGACAGTTCCCCATACTATTTGAATAAACAAACATATTGTTTTGGTTATATTTTACACTATAACTTTATTTATATTTTTTTAAAGAACGTCTAGGGCCCTGTGCCGAGGTTTTTCTTGCAGCTTCTTTTCCCAGGCTATACAGGTTGTGAGAAGCTGCAGTAGTTTTAGGCGGATGAGACGTTCGTTATGTAAAAATTGACGATTCAAAGTGTAACTATGTTACCAACTGAATAAAGATATTTTTGAATTTGAATTTGAATAACCCTTTGCGCATCGTGAGAAAACCCACATTCTTCTCTTCAGGTTAGCTAAGCGAACCCTGTGGAAACGGCATAATATTAGTGAAATGATGATGAGGGCTTTGCGCAGCGTTTAACTGCAAAATCATGCTATATTTATTCCCTAAAAATACTTATTTTCAATCAAAACTGTCTTTTTCCAACTGCTGTTTTTCTTTCCCGTAACTCATCCTTAAGACGGGATACTCTCTACGTTGCTGCACATTTTATAGCAATTTATCACGAATTTAGCTGGACAGTATGCAGAACTGTCAAAATTTAGGAACACTCAATAGTGCTGCCATCTACATTGAGCTTCTAGTTTTTATCCTCATTGTAACAGTGAATACGTCAACTATAAACACACATCCATGTAAACTGTACCTCTTTGATCGAAGCAGAAGAGAACTTCCAGCCACTTTTAATCCAAAGTCGATAAGATGCAAGCAAATAAAGATTTAGATTCAGATGGATAGTGATTTATCTACCTTATGGTGATAGGTGATCAGCCTATCATCCGCCATATTTAAAAGGACACAATTCATCTGTCAACTAACAGAGAGATAATATTATTTATAAGAAATAATACCTACTTTAAAAAGATAAACGTGAAAATATTATTTCTGGTTGATGCAAAATATTATACCATAATAAACTCATTTACTTAGTTCATTTGTATGAATCCAGATCTAGAGATCCCTAGTGAATAACGAGGAGGAATATTATGCGTACGAGCCCAATCAGACGAAAGGTTTTAATGAAAACCACCGAATATGTGTATAGCATCGAATATCATATTCATTAATACAACGCACTCGCTTCGTCAGAATAATTATATCCTGTTCATTCCAGTTATAATACCGTTAAAATTGGATGAATCCAGTTCGATCCAAATATGTTACACAAGTAAAACGCACCCGGTTATTGCGTGGCAATTTTTTTACCCTATAACTGTGTCTTAATGAAGAAATGCAGATCATAACAGTCAGAAAACAGGAGTTAGGTGAGTATGTTGTTTAGTGCGTTGTATGTATGTTTGGGTACTTAGTATCAAATTGAATTGGCAGACAAAAACCTTGTTGTATCTGCATATTACGTGAAACTCTGCATTTTTTTCTTGACTTCTTGTAAAATTTGATTTTAAATGTCAAGATTTACTTACCACATAAAGCTCAATGGATCTTCAACGCAAACAGTGTGGTGTAATAAAAGTAAGTAATTAAAATGTTTATTTTTCATGAGAAATACAGAAAATATGGGTACAATAAAAACCCCACAAAACCAATTCCTCGGTTTGTCTGTGGGAGTGGAGTTCGCTTAATGTTATTATGTTTAAGATACTTAAAGTTAACTTACAGCTAAGAGATCTTTTGCATGAGATGTTTAAATAAAGATTTTCTAAATTTATTTATATTGCACTCCTGACGTATGTCGACCGGCAGCATGTTGTACAGATACGGTATGCGTTTACGAAGTGTTCTGTCACCGAAGTAGTTGTTAACTCGTGGTACAACATACCTGCCCGTCGACATCGTCCGCGTACACTGGCCATGCTTAACAAGTTCTCTATGGTCTGGATTGCTATGGTTATTTAATATTAATAAATAGGTGTGCTTTAAACTAACAGGAACAAATAACAAATGCTAGATAAGCATCGCATTAATTTTGGGACGACTCCATTCGTTTTCCAAACAATATTATGTATCCAACATCACACAATTTTTAATTAACGTAGTAGATTTTTCATTGTATCTGTCCACTGTGGGTATATTCAGCAGAAATTAAGGAAAAAGGAACGTTCCATTCATCGTGGTTACTCGTGCAGTAGTAATTAGGTATAAAAGAGGTAGTGCGCGTATTTCTGTGTATAATAATCGAATAAAACCAAATTCCAATTTGCGTACAGTTAATTTCACTTCTTGCTAATAAATTGATTGATTGACAGTCTATTATTAATCAAGCGATTAACAATTTATCTCCAATGGTTCAAAAAAAGAACGGATGCTTTTGTCAATCATAAAAAGTATTTAGGTACTTACTTATTATTGATCTATATCCCTTTTATGTTTGGAAAACCGAATCAATCAACAGTTCTAATTATTATAATTAATTATAATTAATTTACGTGTGCTATAAATTAGCTGAATAAAACACTTCGTCTCTAGGACTGGAATAGCCTGCCGCCATCTTTAAATTTTACGGCTAGGTTAAGTGAGAGTCTATTGCCAAATATATTGTAATTGCTATATAGCAATAAGACCGCCTATTGTACTTATGTTTTTATTCGTATGTTTATGTCCTTTGTATATATCGTTGTGCAATAAAGTATTATTGATTGATTGATTGGGTCTAATTTTCGGTACATACATTGTCACCTCAGCGGTCTCTGATTGGCCAGTCAAGTAGAGGCAAATCTACAATGGGTCAAACCAAAAAATAAAGGAGCCAGAACCCTATGGCTATTAAAATAAAAGAGGTCGATGGGGTCATTAATTCACTGATTTCGGGTGCGTTTGGGTTCGGTCTCCGGACAGCATTTGGGATCGGAAAACGGAAAACATTTGCCAGTATCTCTAGGTAGACACTTTGTTTTGGTCGAGATAAAAGCAATTGAAGTTGTTGCGCATTTTATATAAGACAGGGGTTGTAAATGATAATGGAAAGTTCTGTGAGGTGTGAGTACATAACACGAGTAACTCCCCGCTCCGCACCGTATCGCCAACCTCACCCTCTATGGGTCATACTTTAGTCTACAAGGTCATAAGCCGCTGAGGAGTAACGGGGGAGATTGCGCGGACAACGTCTCACTCGCACTTATAAGTTAGGTGACAAATGATAAAAATCGAAGAACGGCCTCCGTGGTCCAGTGGTTGAGGGTTGGTCTCACGATCCGAAGGTCCAGGGTTCGAATTCCGATGGGGACATATCACAAAAATCACTTTGTGATCCCTAGTTTGGTTAGGATATAACAGGCTGATCACCTGATTGTCCGAAAGTAAGACGATCCGTGCTTCGGAAGTCACGTCAAGCCGTTGGTCCCGGTTACTACTTACTGTTGTCAGTACGTAGTCGTTACATTAGTCATGTCAGGGGCCTTTGGCGGCTCAATAGTAACTCTGACATCAGATGATGAGGTTGATAATCCACCTCACAACCCACACGATAGAAGAAGAGAAGAAGATAAGAATTAAATATATGTATGGAGTGTCTGGAGAATGTTGTAACTTTGTTTTTGACGTGACTTATTGTAGGTAGATTTGTTAACTACTTTGATAAAAAAAGTGTGCAAAAATATTCTGCTGATATTGAAGACTGAGGACTGAGGAGCTCGGTGGCGCAGCGGTAAACGCGCTCGATCTGCGATTGTTGAAGTTAAGCAACTTTCGCAAAGGCCGGTCATAAGATGGGTGACCACAAAAAAGAAAAGTTTTCATCTCGAGCTCCTCCGTGCTTCGGAAGGCACGTTAAGCCGTTGGTCCCGGCTGCATTAGCAGTCGTTAATAACCATCAACCCGCACTAGGCCAGCAGTGGGGACGTTAATGGGCTGATGATGATGATATTGAAGACTACTACTGCTTCCAAACATACCTACCTAGTTACTTACTGCTATACCAACCTATTTATAAAATTATTTACGTTAGAAATTTTCTATGAGGGACTTTCCAGGCTACGTTCCTCAAAATCAATCAAATCAAATCAAAAAATCAAATCAAAATAATTTATTAGCATCAAATGTGGTACATAAAGGTTAGGTTAGGTCAAGGTGGGTTAATGTGGCATATAGATGGCGATGTATTTTTCTTCGTTTAACCTTCTAACAATAAGTGTGTTCGCAGTCAGAAAATAACAAATGGTGTTTCGCGGCTCTGCCCACCTCGAAACGGATTACAGGCGTAATTCGCATCTGTTTGTTTCATATTTCATAATGTATACTAAACCTCTGATTCATTTTTCACAGCCGGTGCAAACTATCATAAATATCGAACGGATTACGGACGGCCGACCGCTCGACCATCTGTCTTACGGAACGGAGCTTAACAAGCCAGGGGCTGTCAAAATAGTTGTTAGTTGGCCCACGACAATAGCCGTGAGGGATTATCCGTGAGACAAGAGGTCTTATTAGGAGACACAAACAGCCTTACTGAGACCAAGGATGGATTTTTTAATTTGTTCTTTTTTTCGGAAAGTTCTTAAGTATAAAATTTGTTTTAGAAATAACGTTTAATTTAAGAAAGATATGCTGCTTAAATGGCGGGTGATTTTGTAGTGGTGGGACCTATGGTGCATAATTCACCAGTTTATCACTCTTTAACTTATTCAAGATTTGCCGCAGATGGCATTAACTACGTGGCTGGACAAATGGAGAGCGCTGAAGGCTCTCACCCGGTAATTTTTCGGCAAACATCCGACGCAACCATCCATCTCGCGGTAACTTGAGAAGAGTTCATATCATATACAACCCGGGAATCTGTTTTTGAACAATCTACGAAACAATAAAATTGTTTATTTCTTTAAAACACAATTTTATGTGTACTCCTACAATTAGCCGTACAACTGTGTTTTGGGATCGGAAACTGATATGACAGCAGCTTCTAGGCTACCTATTTATTTATTTATTTAAAAGGTACACACAACAGGTAACACCAGATACCAGTACTAGCTACTTATACTTTGTGTGAATGTGTATGAGAGAGTGTGTACGTATATTGTATGGACATACCTAATAGTCTACCATTTATGGTCAGTCACATCTTTAGCTCGAGCAAAATAATGCGTCTCAATGTTTGGATCATGTAATCTAATATAATATCCTAAGTAATACAGTTCATTCAATTATTTCTGTGGGGTTTTATTATAACTACCAGCGCTCCCTACATATATGTATTGTATATCTACTCAGTACACTATAGTTCTACATTATTTTATTTATTTATTTGGAACATATTTCGGTATAAAAGAGGTAGTACGCGTATTTCTGTAATATGAATAAAAACAAATGCCAATTTGTGTACAGTTAATTTCACTTCTTGCTAATAAATCGATTGATTGACAGTCTATTATTATGAAGCGATTAACAATTTATGTCCAATAATTCAATAAGCGTGGAACGGAAGCTTTTGTCAATCATTCTTTTGTCAGACATATGGAACATACAGCGAAAACGGATAGTACAGTCATGAGCAATATCATGTACCCACTTTAGAACCCTGTTGCACTATCATATTTGACATTTAATGAGGCTTACGGTTTAAATTGTCAAAAAAGTTAATGTGACGTGGTTGCAAAGTGTATACATATTAGTACTCGTGACCGGTCAACATGTCTCAACAAACAAACAATGAAATTTGTCCTTTTTACAGTCACAGATTCATTGACGCGCCACGGCGCGGCTCACTCTCGAACTAACGGTGCGCGCGCATATTCAAATTAAAGAAGTAATTTTCTTTACACATCGAAGCAATTATTATTCATCTAAAAAAGCAATATTGCTATTTGACATTTGTTTGCATTACGCACTTACTTTTATGTGGGCAAATGTCAAATTGCAATATTGCTTTCTTAGATGTTTTGCTTTTATGTGGCCATTTTAACCCCCCTAATCTATGTGATGATATTTTTTCATTTCGCCGTGAGCTAAAGCATCGTTATGCCTACTAATAGATAGTTTACTATACCTACCTACCGTGGACCCTTAAGATATTGTTGCTATTGAATATTGAGCACGGTCGTTATTAAAATATCTATAAGGTTATCCTGGCTGGCTAGATATTTCGGTAGAATTTCAATCATCTATTTTAGCATTGTGAAAACCAAGTCCTAGCGGTTTGGGCTGTGCTAGTATTATGTCAGACTGTCAGTCAGGCAGGTCTTGCCTTTTATATTATTTTATATATTAGGTATATTTACTATGTTCCCGAATAAAAGTATTTTATTTTCTTGCTGAGCATCTTTGTAATAATTATAGGTTCGCGATTAACCACAATCTCACCTGATGTAAGTGACGATGTGATCCAGAGTGGATCACGCTTACCTAACAAATGCCTAATTCACTCTAGCCTTGAAGACTCCCAGACTATAATGAGTTGGAAAAACAGACGACGGCAGACAGTTCCAATGCCTCCCTGTTCGCATAAAAAAGGAAGAGGCAAAACGGTTAGTGGGGATTGGTGGTATATCCACAACATAAGGATGATATGCACAGACGCCTAGTTGTCCATAGATGGAATGGAGTGGGTGGAACTAACTTGTGAAGTTCCCGCGCAGACTCACCGATGCAATTGCTTCCCAAAATACCCCTACAATACAATACAAAAACGCTTTATTGCACATATAAACGCAATACTAAAAACAATTACAACAGTGACAAGAGAAGTACCTACATTCGGTGGCCTTATTGCTAAATAGCAGCATTTGTTCCAGGCAATCTTAGGGTGAAAGAACTTGCTACATGTTCGGGGATGGGGCAATACAGGTAAATAATGCAACATCTTAAAACGATTTAAATAAACATAATGATACTATAAACAAACCTAGTAACTACTTAAAATATACATAAATAAATCATATATACGTTTTATAACGTCTTAATCTAAGTACGATAATATACAACAAGAAATAAAATATTTAAATTACGAGTTATAATTGTTTCAAGTATACGTAAATACTTGGTTCGGTGTCTACCGTGTGTGAGAAACAATAATTTCGGTAATAGGTAACTTGGCGACTTTTCCACGGAACTCACTTTAGGATTCGCTGCAATAAGGCACTTTTCAGGATATAAAATTACTCGTTTCAACGTACTTTAACAATGAAAGTCCTCTGCCTCCTTGGATGTTGGTTCGAGTGGCCACTCGTGGCAAAATTGGGCTCTGAAGCCGTTAGGCAAACACTTGGTGGCCTCTGACAATGCTCTTTTTGTGGACATCCTCGATTTTACGCACCCTATTACAATATCGGCCTCTTAGCGATCTCGACTATGTTTACATCGTTCGAGAAAGTACCTAATATAGAATCGAATATCGATTTCCCTTCAGAAAGAATTGGTTATTGAAAACAGCTGTTCTTATGCAGGCAATCATTTGCCTACTATATTAAGGACCCAATATCTAAAAAGAAACAGGAGCTCGTTGGCGCAGCGGTAAACGCGCTCGGTCTGCGATTGTTGAAGTTAAGCAATTTTCGCAAAGGCCGGTCATAGGATGGGTGACCACAAAAAAAAAGTTTTCATTTCGAGCTCCTCCGTGCTTCGGAAGGCACGTTAAGCCGTTGGTCCCGGCTGCATTAGCAGTCCTTAATAACCATCAATCCGCACTGGGCCCGCGTGATGGTTTAAGGCCCGATCTCCCTATCCATCCATACAGAAGGCCCGTGCCCCAGCAGTGAGGACGTTAATGGGCTGATAATGATGATCTAAAAAGAAAAGCCTTAATATAAGTATAAACAAAAGAATAAATGCTGAAAAAACTTACCAGTAATATTGAGCACGACTCGCTCTCCATGTGTGGCGACGATGCGCCACTCGCACCTTTCAGGGGTCGTTGGAGGAGTCTCAGACCCCCAGCCCGGAGAGTTGAACCACCCTGAGTTGCCTAACAGGGTCCGACCGCATTCTGGAAAGAGAAGTAGAATTTAAAGAACGTCTAGGGCCCTGGTTTTCTTGCAGCTTCTTTTCTCCGGCTATACTTACAGGTTGTGAGAAGCTGCAGTAGTTTTAGGTTGATGAGACGTTCGTTATGTAAATATTGTCGATTCAAAGTGTAACTATATTATAGGGAACAGTATAAACATATTCTTTTAGAATTTGAATTATTAAGTAAGCGGATATTATACTGCCGAATCCACCCACCACCCGATGCGTCAAGGTCCCGGGCTCGTGCATCAAGATCAGGATAATCGACGCTATTAGAGTCTCTCGAATCGTGGTTACCATGGTTACTTACTTACCTATGATATTTGATCAAAAATAAAATTATTGTTTTTTTGCAATATACCCATTATTATCTAATCTAAAACTAATGTAAACTGCATTACCGTTGCCGAACTGTAAATAGTCGGTCGTTATAGTTTATATCTTGTTTTTCTTGTAATTGAGCTAGCTCTTAGGTAATCTTTTTTTTATTGTCTGTAACTTTGCATGTGCAGAGTGTAGCTTGTAAGTTGTCCATAATGAATAAATAAATAGTCAGATTATCGATTGTTGACCTTCTTCTTCTCTCGTGTGGGTTGTGAAGTGGATCACCAACCTCATCAACCCTGGTGTCAGGGTTACTATTGAGCCGCCAAAGGCCCCTGACTGACTTACATCAGTAAGTAAGTAGTAACCGGGACCAACGGCTTAACATGCCTTCTAAAGCACGGATCATCTTACTTTCGGACAATCAGGTGATCAGCCTGTAATGTCCTAACCAAACTAATGATCACAAAGTAATTTTTGTGATATTTCCCCACCGGGATTCGAACCCGGGACCTCCGGATCGTAAGCTTAAAGCTTAACCACTGGACCGCGGAGGCTCGATACTAACACCAGGGTTGCTGACGTCCACCAAATAAAGCACGAGAGTAGAAGAAGAAGATCGCAACCCACATAAAACAAAACACTTACTTGCGCATTTATAAAGAAGATTAGTCTGGGCGATATCGCTGGCACTCAAGCGCACTCTCTGCCCGATCTCCGGTCGTTTCTTCCCGTGGACTTCTAGAGGCAGTATAGTATCCAGGTACGTTCCCTTACTGAAAGTATTCCTAGCGTAGTGCATGATGGAGTCATAGTCGTATGTCTGTCCAAGAGAGTTCACTTCTTCTTCTGTTAGCTTGTTAAAGTTGTACTCTTGACCTGAAACAGAAAAAGAATTATTGAGATAATTTCGAGAAAGGTTCTTGATGCTGAGAAAAAAACAAAACAAGATCTTAGTAAACAAAAGCTCTAATCAATTGAAGTCACTGTGGTCTTGTAAAATATTTAAAACATTTTTTGATGTGACTTATTGTAGATTTGCCGCAGATGGCATTAATTTCTCACCCGGTATAAAATTTAAGACAACAGGCCTGTGGGTGCCCAGTTGGGCGCGAACCTCGGCTAAAGGCGTCGCCTGAGAGGAAGAATATTTGAAAGAATTAATCGACCCTAGTGGGTTGACAGCGATAAACGAAATCTGAATAAGGGAAATCGTCGAGCACGCCGGCGGAGTCGGTATCGGAAGGTTCTGAACTGTGGGCTTGTGGTTCATCGGCTTGCTTCTTAATCGACGAGCGCCGGTTGGAACCCCGCTCGTTTATGTTATGATAATAATCATAGTTGAATCAACTGTTGATGTAGCTGCAGACATTTTCTTATCCGTCGAAAATGAAAAGGACAGATGATTGACATTGTTAATTTTAAAAAAGGCATCTTGCTGGCATTGGGGACCCTATAGGAACTACTACTACTTATACTTGTGAGTAAAATTCAATTTAGCATATCAAACATGAAGCGTTTCAATTTGCAATTCATTTATGTAAGGGAAAAAAATCACGCTAACTTTAAAACCACAATACAATACGATACAAATACACTTTATCGCACCAAAATAAAAAGAAATAATTACTTACAAAAAAGACTCTTAACTAAGTAAATGGCAAATGGCGGCCACCACCACCAGTTCGATATTTCGTTTTAATAAGCTTAATTTCTCTAATTTTAGCTTTCAAACTAGCCGGATGGTGTAGCCGGCGGTTTATTTTAGTTAATTTAATAATCGTGTATTTATTTGAACTTCATGTGACCTCTAAAGGTAATCTGTTTACCCAAATTGTCGTTGCCAAATGCCTTTAACGAATAAAATTTAGTATAATCTATAGTCATCACTAGGGTACGAGTAAGGTGTCCTACGAGTGTACAGTTAACAAAAATGAAATAACTTCAAATAATAATGAGGATCACTAAACCCTATCATGTTTATTAGAAGCATAAACTAAACTTCATTAAATAAATGATAAATTAACAAAATGTTATTTGTATCTATCTTATTAGGCCTGAGTACTCTTTGGGACTGCCCACAGTTTGGACACATTACCCTTACAAAATGTTCATATTAAAATTTTTATACAAACTAAGCAAAGGCAAAGGTATAAACGTCATTCAGCCTACTTCAGGAGAAAATCAAAAATATTTTTTTTTTGTAATAGCATAACGTTTCATTTAAAAATATAATTAAATACCTTACATACCCAATTACCAAATTAATTCTACCCTCAAACGGCTGTGATTTGAAATTGCTTATAATTTCGGGTTCCCAATCGAAAACAGATCTTTAAAGGCGATTCCAAATTGATTTGCATAACCCAATTTTAAATGAAGTGAAGAAGTTAATTGGGTGCAAATTGCTTGAAATGGGTTTCGAAGCTTTAATAAGAGTAACATAATTTTCCCAAATGAATCTTATTTGAAAACAGCTGGAGTTTGAACGGCCTTTGGGTTGAACAATGTGGGCCTTATATAAAAAATATACTAAAAGAAAAATATTTTCTTTTTATTAATATCAAAATTATGGTAAACGCATCTATCTACATAGCATCACGCTGATATCCCCGGAGGGGTAGGCAGAGGTGTAGGTTTAGTATATACAGGGTGTTAGTGACATCGTAACGAAAACTTTGAGGGATGATTCAGACCATGTTTCTGAGTTGATATCAAGTGGAACTGAAAATAATAAGAACAAAACACTAAAATTTTCATTAATTTTCCGACAGGAAATTCCACTTGACAACTCAGAATCACGGTCTGAATATACCCCTGAGTATTCGTCACGGTGTCACTCACACCCTGTATACTCACTCCTCGCCAGCTGAGCTTAAGTCCCATCTAAATATATAAAAGGAGAAACTGACTGACTGACATATCAACCCACAGCCTTAACTGCTAAACGTAGGCATTTGAAATTTGGAAGGGACGTAGCTTAGGTACCGTAGAGGTGCACTAAAAAAGGAATTCCCGAAATTCCCACGGGAACGGGAATTAGCGGGAAAATCCTTTTGTATAAAAAATCTAAACCACTTAAGTTAGACGCTTGAAATTTGGCATGCAGGTACCTTAGTAAACTTAAAGCTTAGTTGCAACAGGATAATGCAAAATTCCCACGGGAACGGGAGTTAGCAGGCAAAAGCATTTGTATGAAAAAATCTAAACCGCGTAAGATATGAGTAGATGTTTTCAATCTTGCATGCATAACTTAGTAAATAAAAAGTTTAGTTATGGCTGTATTTTGAAAAATGGGAGTTAACAGGAAAAAAATGTTGTATCAAAAAAATCTGAACTGCATAAGTTAGTGCTTGTGACATGCACTTCCACACACATAAAGATCTCTATTTTATAACACGCCACGCGGACGAAGTCGCGGGCAAAAGCTAGTTAGCGAGCCTATTGCTATTAACTGGACACAAATCACAAACATGAATTCAAAACCATAAAGTCGAATTACGACGATCGATCGTCGTTCATCTATCTACGAATAATAATATTCCACAAAACGCAAGCCGGATACCCTTTGCACTAACAAAACGAACCAACTCCATTAGGGTCCGATTTCCATGTCTCCACATCTGACATAATATTTTACGAGTCATTTCATATTTCCACCGCCGGATCACGATATAACAATAGCTACTCATATTTTGAAGGGGCAGAGTAAAGATTTTTGTATCGGTACCAAAGTGGCTCCAAATGATTTTATACAATACTTACACAAAGATAAACATATTATCATAGACGACAAACATACCTTATTTTTATGACGTGGCTTATTGTAGATTTGCCGCAGATGGCATTAACTACTTGGCCGGACAAATGGGGAGGGCTGAAGGCTCTCACTCGGTACAAAATTTAAGACAACAGACAAACATACAGTATGTTAGTGACATCGTACCGAATAGGTACTGAGGGGGATGATTCAGACTAAGTTAACAAGTGGAAGTTGGTTATATACTGAGTTTTTTTTTAAATTATTTCCAATTCTATACTTTTGCGATGGAAAATTACACTTGTTATATACCTACTCAGAATAATGAGCTGAATCATCCCCCTCAGTATTCGTTCTGAAATAACCAATATGAATAATGTTACTTTGTTTAAATTAATCGAAACTGGTTGTTTAATTTCAAGTCTTTGGTCCTTATAAATCACTGTTAATAGTAGTAGAGTAGTATTACTAGAGAGTGAACTATTAGTCAGATGGGTACCTAGTCAGAAGACATCGTTGTATGCACACCACAACCTCATGAGATCAGCGCACGACCGGAACGGGTGGTGAAAAAACGAAGCCACCCAGCAGTGGGATGATGCGGACTAGTTGATGATGATGATTTTGAAGAAGACACTTCAATCAACAAAAAATAGATTGGTTCCTATGCTTGTCTGGAAGAAATTGCTTTGGAGCAATATGTTCTCATGTTTCCACTATGTTGTGTAAGTTTTGTGTTTCCGTTATTGTGCAATAAAATAATTATTTGATACATACATACATAAACTCACGCCTATGGTAAGCAGAGACTATAGAATTCCCTCTGCTTCGATCCTGACACACTTCTTTTTCTTCTTTTTTATTATTTGATTTAATAAGTAGTTGAACGTAAAAAGCGCCAACAAAACAGCCTGATATAATATTTTATTTCCTATTTCCTCGTTCGTTAAGATACGACAAAATCAAACCCCGCGGCACGGGTTCCGTCGCGTGGCGCGAATAATATCTTCAACTAATAGCCGTAACATGGTATAAGAAGACCAGGGGCAAGTTTAATAAAACTTACAATTGTAAATTACAACGACAATTTGGTGTTCATTACGTAGCTAATATGAAACTGAAAAATATTCGTGATCACACACTCCGCAATGTACATCAAAATGTCATTGTAATTTACAATTGTAAGTTTTATTAAACAGGCCCCAGGTATGCTCAAAACTGACAGCTAACATTTCAAGGTTAGCCCAGCTGACGTCATCCCGCCCTGTTTTGCCATTTCATAATAAGTAAATTACCCACGAGCCTACGACCAATGTTTTTATACTTACTTTGCAATGAACTTTTAGTAAAAGATTCACTTACAGTTTTAATATTTTTTGTATATGTGACAAGTAATAGTAATAAAATATATTAGTCAGTAATTCACTTAATTTTCAATAATAGAATTTATGTCCTTGGAATGTTGGAGATGCCAATTGAAGGTAACACTTACGTCATCAATGGGCTAGCAATGGCGGCTTGGATTGAGCATACCTGGTCTTCTTATACCATGAGTCGTACAACGTTTATACAGTTAGATAGGATTCGCTGCGTCTATTGGTCACAAGTCACAAGCCTCGACATAATTAGAATAGAATAGAATAGAATAGAAAAAGTTTATTATAAAAGGACGCCACACACAAAAAAAAGTCAACAACATCATATCAAATTTCCACTAAAACAATTACAAAAAAGCAAGACGGATGTTTGTCGAAATGACCATAAGGTGGTGGTGGACGTCCTGAGATAAAAGGGCCTCACTCAGCACAAGTCGCGGCGTGAACCACGACGCTGGTATTATGTGGACCCTGTTAGGTGACGCACGAACATCGTATTCCATAAACATGTGTTAATGGTGTGTATATTCAAATTCAATTCAAAAATATACATTAAAATATATACCAAATTATTTTAATAGAATTAGAGTGTACATAGACAAATATTCGCGTTGCAGAACCCGTGTCGCGGGCGCTAAGCATCGTTGAAACGGTGTAATCATTTCAACCATTAATATATAACCCGTATTTGGAAGGGAAAGGGAGGGAAACTATTTGTGTAGAGGTATAATAATTTGAGTGATTTGAAGCGAGGTCATACTATAAAGGACATTATATTAAGGACGTTGGTGGTATAGGATAGTATAATTTTGATTATCGACTAAGGGTTGTCTCCTCGAGGACTCCTCTCTAATACATTATACATAATAGATTATCTCTTTGGGCTATGGATTTGTACCATGTGACTGTAATATTATTATGATCGTCATTTTTCTTCCTGTGGACGTCTCTTTCCTTTATCTGCGTATTTATTATTATTTATTTATTTGTACTAACAAAACAGTTCCAGATCTTTTATTGTAATATTTCTTTCTTTAATTGTTTTATTTCTACCTTCCATGTGTAACACGAAGGCGTTTTTTTGTACTCTTTATTTATTTTTTTAATTTATTGTGCGGTTACTCGCAGTTCACCGATCGGCGGCGTGGGTTGAAAATCAGTGTTGCCCTCTGGGTAAATTTTCACTGCACCCTGGCCGTTTTTGGTGAACTGCAGCGCCCATATACCTTAATGGTTTCCAACTAAATATTCATGTGTGTATATTTTTAATGTTGTAAATGTATATGTGTGTTGAGGAGCTCGGTGGCGCAGCGGTAAACGCGCTCGGTCTGCGATTGTTGATGTTAAGCAACTTTCGTAAAGGACGGTCATAGGATGTGTGACCACAAAAAAAATGTTTTCATCTCGAGCTCCTCCGTGCTTCGGAAGGCACGTTAAGCCGTTTGTCCCGGCTGCATTAGCAGTCGTTAATAACCATCAATCCGCACTGGGCCCGCGTGATGGTTTAAGGCCCGATCTCCCTATCCATCCATAGGGAAGGCCCGTGCCCCAGCAGTGGGGACGTTAATGGGCTGATGATGATGAATGCCTCTCATTTTTGAATAATTTTGTATCCCGAGAAATGAGAAAATACGTAATTATCGCATTAAATCTGAACAGCGCCATCTATGAGCTCATGTTATGTTATATTATTTACTTATTATACGGTTAGTCCTACATAAGAATAAATGTTTCATTATGAATAAACATATTTACTTCATTAATTTTATCAGCGGATTTACAAGGCAATGTTTATTTAAATATTATCCTTATGGGTGTTGTTACAAGCTTGGATTTTCAGGATTTCCTTGTTAGAGAGAGCCTATTTACCCTATGTTATGTACATACGGTTGGTTACTTGAGTAGACTTGATAAATATTTACCTACTAAATATGTTTTTATATCGTAACATAAGCTCAGGACTATATCCCAATTGGGGGAGGCAGAGGTACATCATCGCAAGATGAACTAAGTACCCAGACCTCACCGAGCTGTCTGTTAGACCTAAGTGTAGGTGGTGAGCCGTATCGCCATCTATAATGGTCGAGACAACTGTGTTAGTGACTGTACTTAAATAAATAATGGAAAAGTATCGCAAAAGTATAAACTCAAATAATAAAAAAAAAACAAAGTTCGTCATGAATTTTCACTTGATATAAACTCAGAATCTTGGTCTAAATCATCCCCCTTAGTATTCGTTACGATGTCACTAACACCCTGTATATTAAGTCGAATAAGGAAAAAGATTTTACAATCATTTTTCTCGTACAGTTGCAAGCTGCAATGCGATAGACATTAAATCCTTCTAGATCATTTAACTTCTAGGGCAAAGGGTAACAACACAAAATGGCCGCCAACCGCCATCTTGTTTAATGTATTGTAGTTGGATATAAGGAAGAAATAAATTGCATTTAGATATCTACATGCATAAAGCACCTATTCTTCTTTTTCTATCGTGTGGGTTGTGAGGTTGAATTACCAACCTCACCAACCCTGGTGTCAGGGTTATTATTGGGCCAGGAAAGGTTTCTGACATGACTCATGTAACGATTACTCAGATACACAGTAATTAGTAACCGGGATCAACGGCTTAACGTGCCTTCCGAAGCACGGATCGTCTTCGGACAATCAGGTGATCAGCCTGTAATGTCCTAACCAAACTAGGGATCACAAAGTGATTTTTGTGATATGTCCCTACCGGAATTCGAACCCGGGACCTTGATCGACCGGATCGTGAGACCAACGCTCAACCACTGGACCACGGAGGCCGTTCTAGATACTATCTAGTCATCGCAATATAGACGTTCCTAAAAAGACGTGTCTAGTTATGGACGAGCGGTCTAGATTTCACAATGAGGTGAGCTGTGGAATGTGGTACAAAGTTCAGTTGGATTATGCACGATTACGATGACCTACTGGATTATACGATCGTAAATTGAGCAAATTGAACATTTCATACTGTTACGTTAACGTGTTATTCATAGTTGCCTGGAAGAGATAGATATTTTACGATAAAGCCATCTATTGTAGTCTAGATAAACTTTACATAGATACGAATACAATATAATAATTATAAAATAAACTCTGTCCTATTTATTTTCAAACTTATCTCGAGAACCAATGCATCGATCTGCATTATGCTGTTTTTGCTGTTATGGTCTGCATTTCTCTAAGAAGACTAAAGAATAAAAAATCGATAAAAGCCTAACATCCTCAGTGGTCTAGTGTGGTTAGAGCGTTAGGCTCACGATCTAGAGGTCCGGGTTCGATTCCCGATGGGGACATTTTTGAAATCACTTTGTGACACTATCCTTTGTTTGATAAGAACTGCTTGAATCACTTAATTCTCCGAAGTCGATTCCGTGCTTCGGAGGGCACTACTTAGTCATGTACCTTTGGCAGCTTAATAGTAACCCTTACACCAGGGTTGATGAGGTTGGGACTCCACCTCACAACCCACACGATAAAAGAAGATGGTAATGAGTAGATAGGTCAATAATGCAATTATTCGTCTGCCAGCCGATAAACACTGATTAAGTACATGGTTAGGTCTACAAGCTTATCGTATATAAGGTCAAGGTATCAATCAAGGATGAGTAATAAACGACTGATTAACTAAACAATTTCATATTCGATGACTGTAAGAAACTTTATACACTGCCATGGTATAAGAAAACCAGGTATGCTCAGTCCTATGAGAAGCCGCCATTGCTAGCCCTTTGTTGACGTAAATGTTATACCACTGTGTTACCATTAAATTGGTATCTCCAACATTCCAAGGAATAAATTTTATTTCTGAAAATTAAGTGAATTACTGTTACTTGCCACAGATACAAAAATCATTAAAACTGTAAGTAAAACAAAGTTAATTAAAAACATTGGTCGTGGGTAATTTATTTTTTCCGAAATGGCAACACAGGGTGGGATTACGTCAGCTGGACTAACCTTGAAATATTAGCTGTCACATTTCAGCATACCTGGTTTTCTTATACCATGTACAGTGCTACTTTTTACAGCGACGCAAGCGTATGACAGCAGCTCCACAGCGTCGCTACATGCACCATAGCCAAGCTGCAAACGATTATGAAGAAATAGAGTTGAGAAGTTGCTATGTTTTGGGTTGAATTGCTTTTTTTTAATATTAATCGCGAGCGGAAAATAAAAGCCGTGTTTGTCGCTCACTCCACCTTAGTAATTTCGTTTATTGGCGTTGGTTAATAGCGACATCTGTTAGATTTCTTTGTCACTAAGTTACATTTTCAAATATCTTGACATTGGTATCAATTCCTGGAGACTCCGTCTAATTTTATTTTAAGTTATACCTGTCATTTTCTTATCCGCTGAAAAAGAAAGGGACGGTTAATCGACAGGCATAAAATTTATGGAACACACGTCAATTTTAAGCAGAAATCTAAAACAACCGTCTAAAAATTTTACATCAGCCAATAACCCGACAGAGTTAAGTAGACAGCTTGTCAAACGTATTACATACTAGCGAGATGCCTATTTTATTCGCCCGGGTTATTCATTCGTTTTAAAATTAACTTGTCGACAATGATCCGTGTCTTCCTTTTCTGCGGATAAGAAAATGACGGGTATAACTTAAAATTAGGAGGTGTCTGCAGGAATCGGGGCGATTGAGGTAAAAACGAACGAACGAAATTAAATAAGTGTGTTCAGCAATGTATGCAAACGACAATGTTTCCAGTAAATATTCTCTGGAATTGCATTGAGGCGCAGTGTGGTCCATTGCAGAATTAATTTAGATAACGAGGTTATCGCTTGCACCGTTCTAGCAAGCATTGCTCTAACAATGTATGCCGAATACAATTTCGCGTTTGCGTATCTTATTACTAGTTACATTTATTATTTATTATACGTACTTACCGAGTATTTTTACGATACAAAATAGTGCAAGTTATGTGTTGGAGTGTGTTATAAAGGTGTTTACAACATGCAAAACAAATGTAAGTGATAATTATCTGTTTATTCTTGGTTAGTAGATTTAAGTTTTTTTTGGTATTTTTATTGTTTTTTTTACTGTATACTCAATGTTTAATTAAGTAAAGAAATAAAAAAAATACCATGAATAAAGATATTTTAAAAAGAAAAATACTAGTTCCATTTTCAAATACTCGTACCATCACAATCTCCCTAGCTGTATCCCGTTTTCACAAGGTCACTTATCCTGAAGATTTGACAGGTCCGGTTTTTTGCAGAAGTAGTTGCTTCTGTCAGTTTTTCCTTCACACCCAAGAGAGGAAATCCAGCTCAATATTTATCTGGAATGTGGGTTTCCTCACGAGGTTTTCCTTATCCGCTGAGCAAAGAAAATATGGACGAGCTGACCTGTTACTAGGAACCATAATTGATTCGAAAATAGAGCAATGGTTACGTTTACGGCTTCGGAGGGCTACTTACTGATATAAGTAAGTAGTCGTTACATGAGCTATGTCAGAGGCCTTTGGCGGCTCAATAATAACCTTAACACCAGGGATGATGAGGTTGGTAATTCAACTCACAACCCACACGACAGAAGTAGAAGAATTTTTTGTGGTATAAAGTTTTAAATCCGCCTCTGAAAATTACCCTTAATCCTCATGCGTACAGAACGCATGCAAATCAAGATGAGCAGACCTGTAATTCTGTCGCTTCCGTCTATGGTTAAAATCAGTGTGGTTTGATCGTAGCAGAATCCAATCCAATTACCCAATCCAATCCAATTACTTTTACTACTCGTCAAATGTTGATTGTTTGCCACTACGCATATACTTAATTTATTTTAGGTAGTTACAAAAGTTTACAAACACGTCCGATAAAAAGAAATAGATCGATGAATATAAAATATAAATAAATTACTTTGTTGTCGGTGGAGTAATCGCTACCATTTTCATTACTCCATAGATAGGGCGTGAAGAATGGTGGTTGCCCCAATCGCCTTCCGTTCCGCAGTAAGTACACCGACCCATTTCTCAATCGGTGATGTTCTAGCTAGAGCCCTACTAGAATCCATTTCCTCGGCTTCCAACCAGTCCGAACTGTCAGAATTTTTAATTTTATATGGAAACATAATAGTGGACTAGTAATAATAATAACAAAATGAAATGATATCCGATCCGTTATATGTGCTAGATTCGATTCCGAAGAAGCCCTAAGCGTAACAAGCAACTAAATGCACATTGCGTAAAACGGACTACATTGAATGTTCTTAAAATACCTAGTTGTCAAACAGCTGAGCATCACAAAAGATGTAGAGCTTACGGGAAGCGACATCCTTCCTTCCTGCAAGCGTGCTTGTACGAATATAGGTCGACATACGCATCTAGCTAAGACTTCCTTACACCGACACGTAATTCTAGTTGGTCGAGGTCAAATTACATCTTTGTGACGCTGTCGCGAACGGTAATAGGCATTACGGTATGGCGCGTATGAGTTTTGAGTGTTTTATCTTTTAGTAATGTATCAGCTTGATGAAGCATTCTCTTGAAGGCGTAAAGAGCTACGTGGTTTTTAGAAGAAGCCATTTGATATTAAGTATCATGCAGGTAGTAAATAGGCATTTTCTTATGCATATACTTAACTAGCTTTCTGCCTGCGATCTTGTACGCGTGGAATCCAGTTATCGCGCGCGGCAAAATTATCTTAGGTTCTTTCCTAAGCCTCAAACTATCTCCATACTACATTTCATCCAATTCGGTTCAGCGGTTGAAGCTTGAAAACGTAACAGGCATACATAATTACTTTCGCGATTATAATGTTATGCACTAGTTATGTAAAGAGTAGTAAGTTTCTGTTGCCTACCTACATATAACGTGAGGCAGAAAGTTAATTTAAGTTGGTGACGTTTGTATAAGGATTTAAGTCAAGATTCGTCATACATTCAGGTCAAGTGCCTACGTGTGCGGTTCTGGATGCGTGCCACCCTAGTTACTTATTGCGTGGAGTGGCTCGTGCGCGTTGACACTCGAGTGTTGAGATAAGCAGAAAGCAAATTGTCGCTTTTTATGTAAGTATGCGAAAACGATAGCCAAGTGGAGCCGTGGTAGGTCAGTTGAACGCTTGCCTCTCACTTTGAGGTCGCAGGTTCGAATCCAGCACAGGCCGCAATCAATGATTGTCAAATTTGTTCTCGAATTCATGTTTGGATCATAAATGATTATCACGTGCTCAGCTGAAGGAAATCATTGTGAAGAGACCCACATTCCCGAGAAATACATTTTTCGGAAGTATGTGACCTAATTTGTATTGGGCTGGTTTTCCCTTTATGGGTTGGAACGTCAGACAGGCAGTCGCTTTTGTAAAAAACCGGACCTGTGAAATTTCAGGTTAGGTAAGCGGACCCTGTGAAAAACTGGATAATGCTAGGGAGATGATGTTGCATGCGAAAACGATCTGTCTCTATAATATCACGACTCCAAGTCAGCTCCAACGGAATCCTGAGGGCACTGTATGAGCATAAGGTTAGGTTATGTTAGATTCTCCCATTTTGAAAAGGTGGCTAAAGTTACACGTCTCTTCTGTCCCTTTCTTCCAATAGTAGGTAAACATATGGGTATATTTTACTTTTTAGGAAAGTGTGTGATAATCTAAATTCCGAACCGACCGCCCCCCGCGACCAAACGACCTCCGCGGTTCAGTAGTTCAGCGCTAGGCTCACGATCCGGAGGTCCCGGGTTTGATTCCCGGTGGGGACATATCACAAAAAATCTTTGTGGTTCTAGTTTGGGTAGGACATTACTGGCTGATCACTGGATTGTCCGGAAGTAAGATGATCCATGCTTCGGAAGGCACGTTAAGCTGTTGGTCTCGGTTACTTACTGATGTAAGTAAGTAGTCGTTACATGAGCCATGTCAGGGGCCATTGGCGGCTCAATAGTAACCCTGATACCAGGGTTGATGAGGTTGGTACTCCACCTCACAATCCACACGTTAGAAGAAGAATCTAAATTTAATATATGATTTAATATAATTTGATATAATGAAACTTAATTTGATGCAAAAGGCTGTTACAAGCATATTTCGTAACAGGTATCAGTAAAACGCTTTCCGTGCACGCTTGATGATTAGACAGTCTCAATTGAGTTAATGCTCTTCAACACGCGAAGGGCAATTGGTGTGGACTACAGAAAAAAATACTTTAATTTACATGTCTGTCCTTTTTAAAACAATGGACCGGCATATGAGAGCGACGAGCTGATCAACTGTCACCGTGAGGTTCATCATATCCGTATATAAGGTCCATCTTAGGATTTGGTATCAGAAATGGCTGTATTATCTTCGGAGCGCGTGTGGCTCTATACAGGGAGTTAGTGACATCGTAACGACAGCTTTGACTAATGATTCAGACCATGATTCTGAGTTGATATCTAGTGGAATTTTCCGTCGCAAAAGTATAGAACTGAAAATAATTAAAAAATACATTAAAATTTTAATAAATTTTGAGACGGGAAATTCCACTTGATGTTAACTCAGAATCATGAGCTCAGTATTCGTTACGATGTCACTAGCACTCTGTATATCTCAATCGGGGGGATTAATATAATATAATTGTGTATTTATGTAAATAAAAGTTACTAATGTAGTAGAGTAACCCCGTACTATGTAGTATTGTATATTGTATTGTACTGATTAAGTGAATACAAGCTTTATGCAGACTGAAAAAATAACCAATTCACAAAGACACACTTGAGGATAGTTAAAAACCTTAAAGTTGTCATTTGATTTTTTATGTAAGTACCTAACTACATACGTACAAAAACTCACGCCCGTATCACTTACTGGGTTGAGCAGAGCCACAATTACCTATTTTTTTTTATTGCCCATAACAATAGCTGAACCGTTTGTCTGTCTTGTGTTAGTCTTATTGTTTTATATCCTGTTCTGTGTACAATAAACTGTTAAATAAATAAACAATAAATATATATATAAACAATTGTTCGTCTTGTTAAAAAAGACACAATCCCTCTGTCGGATTCTATAACAGGCCCGGGAAGACAAGCAGCTGAACGTTTTTTGATTTTACTCGCTCCCAAACCAGCATAGACGCTGTGCTAAAAAGTGCCTATCTTCATCCATCACAAATCAAATCAAAGCTGTCAAAACTTCAGGTTAGGTAAGCTGACCCGTGAACACGGAATAACGCTAGGTAGTTAGATATCAAAAACAAGGAAACGAACGCCAAGGTAATCCTTATCTTATCTTATGAGGTTGTGAATTCAATTCACACAAATCCGCCTTTCCTATATCTACCACTGGGAAGGAAAAATTACAAAATGTTTTTCAGGTAACGTCATAAGGAAAAACTGATAGTAATACGCGTGAAAAAACATCGCGCGTCAGGACTGAATTTTATATTACTGGTTTTATCCTGTAACACTCCGTTGGTACAAAAAAATCGCACTAATTTCAGACTGCATAAATACATTTCCCATTTCAATTGCATTATAGTGCAGGGCCCGCTATTAACTTGTCTTAATTTTATTTTATTTGGTAAATAAATATTTTTTACTTTTTTACTTTAGTTAAATGGTTATTTTACTCGGCTCACCACCTATCACGTTGGTCTAACACAGTGGTTCCTAACCTTATTAATGTCACTACCACTGTGAACAAGTATGGAAATTGAGTTTACCCCTAATTTAAAATAATTAAAACCACACAAATTCGAAAGAATTATGTTTATTATGTAAGTAAGAAAATGCACGTTTAGATAATTAGTAAAGTAATATTTCCTTGTAATATTTTCTTTTAAGTTAATAAGTAAGAGCCGTGGTAGCCCAGAACGCTTGCCTCTCACTTCGAGGTCGCAGGTTCGAATCCAGCACAGGCGTAAACCAATGATTGTCGAATTTGTTTTTGAACACATGTTTAGATCATAAACGATTATCACGTGTTCAGCGGAGAAGGAAACCATCGTGAGGAAACCCACATACCCCTGAAATGCATTTTCGAAGGTATGTGACCAAACCTGTATTGGGCTGGTTTTCCCTTGGGCGGGTTGGAAGGTCAGACAGGCAGTTGCTTCTGTAAAAAACCGAACCTGTCAAATCTTCAGGTTAGGTGAAAAACGGGATAAAGCTAGGAAAATGGTTTTCTTTTAAATTAATGATAAATACAAAATCAACATCAAAAGTAACATTACGTAAGCTCACTACTATATTCCTAATTGGGCTAGCACATCAATCGCAATGCCTTTCGGGCGAGTCGACCACATAGTTCCAGTGTAAGTGTCAACTGGCACACAATAAATTCAAGCTTTTTGTTAAACCAACGTTGGTAGTGAGCCTTGATAAGGTAAGGTAAACCTAGCTCAGACGCTGGCGGGTAGCGGAGGGTAGTCATTCTTCGTTATTCTATACGTAGTATAGAACGAATTCCTTATTCTTTGCTTTGACGCAAAGAACGCCAAAGAACATACTTTAACATAAATGGGTTTGAGCGTAAATAAGTTTTGTTTATTCAACTCCCTTTATCTCATGTTTTCGGTTGTTCTGTGTTTTCGTGTTCTTTAAATGGTTTTATCTTGTCCTCAGATGTACTTTGTGGCAGTGAATAAATGTACTTTGTTGATACTTTCGTTTCAGAAGTGCGGCTCAGTTGAAAAGTGTGGTCTACTGGGAAATGATATATGGATGAAAACATTTTATCTTGCTTTCTAGACTTTTAAAAGTAAAACTTTAATTTACAAAAAAAAAATAAATAATTTACAAATAATTTACTAGGTAGTAAGTAGATTCATTTCTAAAAATTCACGCACTTTAGACATAGTACTTACTTAAACAATTTTTAACGGATAACTATTTTATTTCATTTTATTATTATCTTAGACTATGGTGATTGCGACTGTATTTATTTTTGATTTTATTACTACTAATACAACACGCGTTGAACAATTCAACAGCCAAGCTTTCAATCGAATTGTTCTGCAATCGGATGACAATTCGATTTAATTTTGCGGGGCTTCAGACACTGATACCGGGTGAGAGCCTTTAGCTCTCCTCATTTGTCCGGCCAAGTAGGTAATGCCATCTGTGGCAAATCTACATAATCAAAGTCACGTCAAAAAAAAAATCAGACACTTTGAACACATGTTTAAAGCTCTCACTGTAGAATAAAGAATAAAAACTACGTACAGAAGGGTAACAAGTCTCCGCCCCGCACCAATTCGTGTCGGGCGCCGACCTTACCTCGTCTGGGTCTTACTTTAGTCCTAAATGGCTGTAAACCGTTTATAAGGGCTCAAACTGGATGACAGCGGCAGCGGCGCGGCGGCGATAGCGGCGGGGGGCGCGGCGCGGCGGCCGCTGTCCCGTTTTCGATGCCAGCGGCCAATTCGCGCGGTGTTGCGGCGGTATAGAGTTGTGTCTTAAATGAACGCGATGTCGAAACGGCGACAACGCATTTTCGATTATAGTTATTTTGTTTCGTACGATTTATTATGGGCAAAAGAAGATCTGAATCCCTATAATGAACAAAGGAAACAAAAACGCGAGTTTAAAACGCAGACACCGCTCAACTAGAGCGCACCGCTCGTACCCCGCTCATCGCGTCGCTGCCATCGAGAACACTTCAATATAAATCTTAGCATTTGAACGCGCCGCTCCCCGCACCGGCGCCGCCGCCGCGCCGCTGCCGTTGTCATCCAGTTTGAGGCCTAAGTAAGAGAGAGAGGGGCGGTGTGTCTCGCTCACAGCAACGCGTAAGGCGTTACGCGTTAAAAAACAAATGTACGGAATATCCGGAATGTAATATTTTATGACCAACAAAAATGTCACACCAGTATTCTTTCAGCCGGCTTTATTTCAATTCTGTAAATTATTACCGCTCTTTCAAAATGGATGACGTACGATTGACGATTTATGAAGTCACCCTGTGCACTATTCAATTCACTGGGTTTTCTCGTTTGGAGTTATGGAGAGCACATGTAAAACATACCACATACATTCACACACACATGCATGTACTTAGTCATGTAGTGTGTGTACGTACATGTAGTCGAATACTACGGCAGATCAAACCAACTTATATTATCTACTTTTCTTGACTAGTTGATTTAATCTCAGGTACAAACAAAAGATTTCTATGTACCTACCTAGTTGGTGGCAATATTACAGTGGGAAGGTCGCGGTATATAAAGCGAAGGAGAAAAAGACATGAAATTGGATATGTCCTAAGAACAGCTTCAGCACGGTCTGCCGAACGGCGTGCGTGTATGAAACGATTGAAGATTATGAAGGCAGCAAGAGAAGTATGTCAGGATCCAATCTGCTTACCCCGATGGGAAGTAGACGTAAGTTTATGTATGTATGAACAATGGGAAAAGATTGCGATGAAAAGCGAAATTATTTTCAATAATAATAAGATCCACTTACCAGGCATGATGTTGTCCCTGATGATCTGCACGTGGTGATCTCTATCCGGCCTGGTGTGCTCGTGCCAGAAACCGACCACGTGGCCGAGCTCGTGGACGACAATGCCGAACTTATCGCAGTTCTTGCCGATGGAGATAGCTTGAGCCCCGCCGCCGCGCTTACCGACGAATGAGCAGCAACTGAGGTGGTTGATAATCATAACATAAATAGCTAGCCAGGGTTGATGAGTTTGGCAATTTACCTCACAACCTATAGCTTAGCCTAGCAACATACAGATATACGTCCTACTGCTAAGCACAGGTCTCCCCTTATCCAATTAAAAGGATGTATACTCCACCACGCTGTTTAATTGTGGCTTGGAGGTGTTTGGCCTAGTAGCCCGGAACCAACGGCTTAACGTGCCTTCTAGAGTTATCATCTTATTTTTTCGGACAATCAGGTGATTCAACCTGCAATGACCTAGTCAAACAAAAGAGAGCCTCATAAAGTCATTTCGAAAATGTCCTCATTGAGTATCGTACCTGGACGTCCAGATCATGAGCTTAATCTTTCGAACGCCGGAACGCGGATCTCGACCAGACACAATGTAAAATCTATTGTGTCTGGTATCTCGGCATATGAGAGGTTAATGCTCTAACCACTAGATCAAGGAGTCGCTCATGATATCTTAGATTTTTGAAGGCGGTTCATGAGTTATTACACTTAGTTAGACCCACTACTAACCGAATTGGTTTACCAGAATGCAATAACAGACTTCAAGAATGTACACAAATTATGACTTACCCACAAGGTCTTTCGGTGAAAACTATATAGTCCTTATGCAAATCAGCGTCTCTTTCGACAAATTTGACGCAAGTAAAGTTCTCCCAATGCCTCATAGCCTGTTTGAAGAGAGATTTGTGAGCTCCACTGAAGTTTCCATCAATTTCATACGGTATCACACCATTCTCCCAAATACGCTCCTTTCTGTTGGTTGCTGCACGAATTGAACGGTGTCTTTTCGTCCTCTGTTGAAAATAATAGAATAATTCAAATATTTTCATAAAAGAGTTGATAGTGTTCATAGCCATGTTAAACCTTTGAGGTGGGAAAAATTCATTTGTTTAAAACGATGTCACACTTCGATGCAGAAAGTGAATGTTTCAAATGAAGGCAATGACAGATAGCATGAAATCTTGAATGTTTTGTCTATTTCAGGGTACACCTAATAGATCTATATAAGGGGCACCACTCGTCCAGATGCCAAGGCCACATCGCCGGCAACGTAACCTTGGTCGTCTTAGTGAGTTATAACCCTATCTTATTAATCTTATCAATGGCTACATAAATTTTCCATTACCTCAGTTCTGTTGTAGAAGTTACTCTCAGCTGCTTCTAAGTCTTCGGATGTGTCACGAAAAAACCAACCCTTAAATTGATCACTGTCTTCTATGTCAGAAGAATTTTCCTTCTTGTCTTTCTTAGGTGGTTTCACTTCAAACCTCTCTTCGAACTCATGTTCAGGTATTTCAAATCTCCGTTCGTCGGATCTATGTTCTTGGCTATTGAACTTCTTTTGATGTCGAAAAAACTTTTTCCTTGCGTGATGTGTTCCTCCGTCGCTTTCATCTAAGGATTTCACTTTGTTCAGACCGTTTCTTTCGCCAGAATGGATGTTTCTGAGTCTGTAAACAAGTGGTCGTTAGAAATAATAAAATCTGCTTGATTTTTCTGAAAAAATCAGAGTTCTTATTATAGAGAATCTGCGGGAGCATAGCTGGTGGGACCAAAATATGTACACCCACGAAATGTTACTGAGCACACAAAATAATTTCTCATGGTGTTTTTGAAGGTGCCTTCCAGCATATCAGTCTGAATGCAACTAATGAATTCTGGGATTACCGAGCTATGCAAATGCTGCATTTATTATAGTAAGTAAATGAGTTAGGTTAAATTAGAGTAAGCCACGCTTATAAATAAAAAAAAAACCTTAATTTGGTATTCTTTAGGCTCCCAAATTAATATGTTATTCATCAGCATGTCATTAAGTACAGATAGCTCAGCCTAGACCCTTCACTTTTGTTGTGCAAAGTACCTAAGTTGTAAACATAACAAGACCAGAGTGAACAGGCACCTTCTGGGCAAGCTTAGGCGTCGTCAATGCCTTGGAAAGTCTGGGGCCAAGAGTAACCCATCAAAGGTTAAAAAAAAACCCTAATTGGGTTAGGCAGAGGTACATCCATCGCAGTATGAACTTAGTACACACATCACCGAGCTGACGCTATTATCTATTTAAAATACCATCAAACAAAACTAAAAGAACAAACCCAGTGGGAACAAAGTGAATTGTAAAGCTGTTTAAAGCAAAATTGTCAATAGCAAAAAGTCTTTTTAAAGTGGTATCTTGTTTGCAGCAGAACGAAGAATGAATGCGGCTAATGAATACCGGCATTAGCGGGCTATGCAGATGCTACGTTTGTAAGAGATGCGACTGGATTTAATCCCAGCCCTTACTATGAGCTTAATACGTACAGTCATGAGTAATATCATGTACCCTCTTTAGAACCCTATCGCACTATTATATTTGACATTTAATGAGACTCACTGTTCAATTTGTCAAAAAAGTTAATGCGATGTCACATTATCAAAGTGTTTACATATTAAGACTCGTGACTGTACATACTCTAGGATATTTTATTGAAATGACACAGTTCTTTACTGTCTAATAATATTAAAGTACAGTCACTTGTAAAAATCTGTACACAATTTATTATTACTGTTGCATTTCACTATTTGATTATGCACATCCTTGGTTGTAAGATTTGCAACTGCTTAATACGTAGATACTGTAGGATATTTGTTGAAGTGACACAGTTAAGACCAATAATATCGAAGAGTTCGAATGGATTTGAGTCCTACAAAAGCACAGTATTTTTCTTAATTCAACCTTCTTAGCACACGCTATTTATGAAAAAACTAGCTTTTGCCCGCGACTTCGTCCGCGTGGCGTGTTATATAAGAGAGAGATCTTTGTGTGTGTGGGAGTGCATATCAAATTTCAAGCATCTAACTTATGCAGTTTAGATTTTTTCATACAATTTTTTTCCCAATAACTCTCATTTTTCAAAATACAGCCAAAAATAAACTTTATATTTACTAAGGTATGCATGCATGCTAGATTGAATCAATTGATTGAATTGATTTTTTTTTAATTGATTGTTCATTGAGTTTTAATTTTAATACACACTTCCTCTCTTCCCTTCAACGTTGCTGTGCCCTACAGGGTCCATGTTTTAGTTCCTATGCCTATGTAACACCCCATTGTACTACATGGAATGCAATAAATAATTTAATTGAATTGAATTGAAAACATCTATCTTACGCGGTTTCGATTTTTTCATACAAATGTTTTTTTCCCGCTAACTCCCGTTTCCGTGGGAATTTTGCAATATCCTGTTGCAACTAAGGTTTAAGTTAACTAAAGTACCTGCATGCCAAATTTCAAGCGTCTAACTTAAGCGGTTTAGATTTTTCATACAAAAGGATTTTCCCGCTAATTTCCGTTCCCGTGGGAATTCCGGGAATTCCTTTCTTAGTGCACCTCTACGGTACCTAAGCTATGTCCCTTCAAAATTTCAAATGCCTACATTTAGCCGTTCAGGCTATGCGTTGATATGTCAGTCACTGAGTCAGTCAGTTTCTCCTTTTATTTAGATTTGATTTTTTCATACAAATGTTTTTTCCCGCTAACTACCGTTCCCGTGGGAATTTTGTAATATCCTGTTGCAACTAAGCTTTAAGTTTACTAAAGTACCTGCATGCCAAATTTCAAACGTCTAACTTGAGTGGTTTAGATTTTTCATACAAAAGGATTTTCCCGCTAATTCCCGTTCCCGTGGGAATTTCGGGAATTCCTTTCTTAGTACACCTCTACGGTGTCTAAGGTACCTGCGTGCCAAATTTTAAACATCTTACTTGAATGGTTTAGATTTTTCATACAAAAGGATTTTCCCGTCAATTCCCGTTCCCGTGGGAATTTCGGGAATTCCTTTCTTAGTGCACCTCCACGGTACCTAAGGTACCTGCATGACAAATTTCAAACGTCTAACTTGAGTGGTTTAGATTTTTCATACAAAAGGATTTTCCCGCTAATTCCCGTTCTCGTGAGAATTTCGGGAATTCCTTTCTTAGTGCACCTCCACGGTACCTAAGGTATCTGCATGCTAAATTTCAAATGTCTAACTTGAGTGGTTTAGATTTTTCATACAAAAGGTATTTCCCGCTAATTCCCGTTCCCGTGAGAATTTTGGGAATTCCTTTCTTAGTGCACCTCTACGGTACCTATGGTACCTGCATGCCAAATTTCAAACGTCTAACTTGAGTGGTTTAGATTTTTCATACAAAAGGATTTTCCCGCTAATTCCCGTTCCCGTGGGAATTTCGGGAATTCCTTTCTTAGTACACCTCTACGGTATCTAAGGTACCTGCATGACAAATTTCAAACATCTAACTTGAATGGTTTAGATTTTTCATACAAAAATATTTTTCCGCTAATTCCCGTTCCCGTGGGAATTTCGGGAATTCCTTTCTTAGTGCACCTCTACGTTATCTAAGGTACCTGCATGCCAAATTTCAAAAGTCTAACTTGAGTGGTTTAGATTTTTCATACAAAAGGATTTTCCCGCTAATTCCCGTTCCCGTAGGAATTTCGGGAATTCCTTTCTTAGTGCACCTCTACGGTATCTAAGGTACCTGCATGCCAAATTTCAAACGTCTAACTTGAGTGGTTTAGGTTTTTCATACAAAAGGATTTCCCTTCACTACTCTGCTCCTATTGATTGTAGCGTGATGAAAAGTATACTATGACCTGTCCAGGAGTGTGAAGAATAATTGTACCAAGTTTCATTAAAATCCGTCCAGTAGTTTTTGTTTCTATAAGGAACATACAGACAGACAGACAGACAGACAGACAGACAGACAGACAGACAGACAGACAGACAGACAGACAGACAGACAAAAATTTTACTGATTGCATTTTTGGCATCAGTATCGATCACTTATCACCCCCTGATAGTTATTTTGAAAAAATATTTAATGTACAGAATTGACCTCTCTACAGATTTATTATATGAAAAAATGTGTAACGTAACGGTCGGAGGGTTGGAAATGTAGGATATTACTATTATGCAAGTCATCATCATTTTATCTCGAGATAAAGGTACCAACATTTGCTGTAAGTTGTTATGACAACTTGTAGATTACACCTGTTAGTGAGTTCATCTAAGTATATAAAAGTTCTTTTGTTTAAGTTTTTATTTTGTAAGTACTTATAAAAGAAAATCTTTGGAAGTCTGCAACATTTACCTACTACCAACATAATGTTTGACTACTAGCTAAACTTCTTAATTACTTAATATAAAGTTAGAAATTTAATCATGTAAGTGTAAGTAAGCTTATATAATTACTTGCTTGAAGTTAGATGATAAATTCACTCTAAAGTGAACTTTTTACAGCTACTTAACATTTGATGTCATTTTATTTATCTTATTCATTTATATCAATTATCATATTCGGTGCTTTGAATTTAGTTCCACCATTATTTGTGTGTTTCTAATCATTATTATTATCAATCTGAATAGATTGACATTCGTAGTTAAATAAATACTTTGCAAAAAAGGTTATTATAAAGTTAATGATTATTTAGAAGGTATGAATGCATGGGATTAACTCTCTGAGAACTGATATTAGGCAGCTAAATTACTCAATTGTATACCAATATTTAAGTTTATTTTTATTTTTTTAAAGAACGTCTAGGGCCCTGTGCCGAGGTTTTTCTTGCAGCTTCTTTTCCCTTTAGCGGTTGTGAGAATTTGCAGTAGTTTTAGGCGGATGAGACGTTCGTTATGTAAAAATTGACGATTCAAAGTGTAACGATGTTACGTGCTGAATAAAGATATTTTTGAATTTGAAAAAATTGAATGACTGTATATCGCTAAAGAGTAAGGGGGAAAGCGCGGGCTGTCTGTCACACGGTAAGAATGAGATGTATGGAGTGTCCGAGTAACATAATTATACATCAATGGAGTGAGAAAGTGTCCTACTTTCGATATTAACGTAGAAATATGACTTAATACAAATTGCTCGCTTAACCAAGTTTAACCTAGTACCGATAGTAAAGGCAAGGCTTTGAGCTAAACGCAGCAATTACGTCAGAAGGCAGTCTTACTCAGGACGCTATTGGGTTCCGATCCCTCTGCAAAGAAACGTAATGAAAACAGCTCAACTGCTAGTGAAGTTGGTAGTTAATTGAGAGCATGTTTAGAAGTGTACAGTGTTTTGAACTCAAGGATGAAAGGATTTTGATACATAATCGTTTTCTATAGGTAGCCTACTGTATTTAGTACGTAGTTACACTGACTACATTATGCTCGTGTGGGTAAATATAATGTTTTGTGTTCTAGTTATTCACGACTGTAACGAATTAGTGTTACGTACAAAATTATTTCATTTATTCAAAATATAAGAGCTAGGCTCTTGTTGGTGGAGCTCTTTCCAGATAATTTTCTTGATTTCTTCGCTGTTTGTTTCTTTTCAAGTTGTTTACAACTATAAAACTAATTTAGAATTATTACATATATGGTTATTGGGGAGCTCGGTGGCGCAGCGGTTAACGCGCTCGGTCTGCGATTGTTGAAGTAAAGCAACTTTCGCAAAGGCCGGTCATACGATGGATGACCACAAAAAAAAAGTTTTCATCTCGAGCTCCTCCGTGCTTCGGAAGGCACGTTAAGCCGTTGGTCCCGGCTGCATTAGCAGTCGTTAATAACCATGAATCCGCACTGGGCCCGCGTGATGGTTTAAGGCCCGATCTCCCTATCCATCCATAGGGAAGGCCCGTGCCCCAGCAGTGGGGACGTTAATGGGCTGATGATGATGACTTATATGGTGTTTTAAATTATACAGAAGTCCCAAATCGTAATCGTCCCATTAGTTATCCCTAATTGCCTATTTTGAGGTCAGTTTGTAGGTATGTCAAATGTCTCTTTTTCATAAGTGATGAGTGCCAAAAGGCAGCTCATTAAAAAGCTTATGCTGAGTTACCATAAAATAATCATATTTCGTTGGGATGAATATAGTACTTTAAAGCGTGGGTAGATAATATTTCGTTTCACGTCAATTTGTAAAAACAGTAGGTATTGTTTCTATTTCAGACATACTTATCTCCTTAGCATTTTTCCGTTTTTCACAGGTTATTTCAAACATACTAATTTATATAAGTAAATTGAAATAATAGAGCTTTCATAAAAGTATGCTCAGGTGCTTATGTGTTTTGTGAAATATTTTCAGTAGATTGTGCTTACTAGTCAATTACAAATTAAATGATTAATTGGTTATTTTAATTAAAACACATAATAACGGGTTCTTACCGCGTTTAAATGGGGATATGAGACTCCCGATATTTCGACACTGTTGCAAGTGCCATCATCACGGGATGACTGCTGAGATTGGAGTGGAGTAGGTAGATCCATAATTTTCTACGGGCAGACATATCTGTCTGCCCTCTTTCTTTGCCGCTTGTTTATGTTTTTGATATCGGAATGTTCGGAACCATCTGAACTCGCACCAAACTCACTACGACAAACCGCACTCACTGTGTCCTCACATTTTTTCACCACATTAGGCCGTTTCAAGCTTTTTACAACACCTACTACTGGATTCCACATGGTCGATAATTTGAACCCGTCTTCCCTGTTGAAATTCCACTCCAATCTCATCAGTCATCCCGTGATCATGGCACTTGCAACAGTGTCGAAATATCGGGAGTCTCATATCCCCATTTAAACGCGGTAAGAACCCGTTATTATGTGTTTTAATTATGATAATAACCGTGTAAACTTAGAACAATGTATAATTGGTTATTTATTTTGTGAGTGAGTATTTAGTAATTCATATCGAGTTCGATTGTACTTATATCGAACGTTCGTAAACAAGCATAAGAGCATTGATGCCGAGATATTTCAAAGTATACGTATTTGCACCAGATTTGATTAAGTATTTTTTTTAAATCTTAAATAGGCTTTACTTTAACTATTCTCAGTATATTTTTAAGTACTAGATTTAACGTACCGTCTTCCATGCCTTCTTCTTCTCCGTCGTCTCCTACTTGTGGTCTCTTCTATCAAACTCTGCAGGCTTTCAGTAGGCTTCAACAAGTCTTCATCTACTTCTTTCTTCCTCTCTACTTCTTTTCTTCTTTTGTTGTCCACTTCTCTATCATCTTCTTCTTCTTCGTTTGATGGTAAAACTCCGTTGGTAGGAGCAGGTGCTATTGTTACATTATCTGGTAGATCTTTGAATTTGAGATTATTGTTTGAGTCTCCGGTGATTTCTCGGCTATTACTCTGAATTTTATTTGTCACCTCATCCATCTTATTGGAAATGTTTGACAGTTGAATATGAGGATATAACTCGTCCAAATTTAAAATGCTATCAGTGGACACGTTTACTACTAGAACGCCATCTTGTTCAAGACTTTCAGATTCTGTAAGGTTATCGACTACAGTAGTCTGATTTAAGTGGTCGAGTTTGCTTTGGTTGGCTAGATTCGTAGGGTTTTCGATCATTTCTCCGGGTGGTATCTTTCCATTCTTCATTAGTAGTGACTTATCTAAGCCTGATGGTAATGTCTGTAATAAATATGACTATTATTTTATGCCTATTTGAATAATTGCTGTAAAAATATTGGAATAAAAAAGAATATCCCGTGTTTGAAAACTGATTGTAACAACTTTATATTTATTGTATATTTTCTTTAATATTATGATACTTAATAGGGTAGGTACCCACACATACCTTAGTCATCAAAGAAGCGTCATTGTATTTCTTTGGTTTCTCTTGTGATAGCGGTACTGGTTGTTTTGTCCTTTTCCTCAGAATATCCGGGAGTCCCTCTTCTTCTACTTGTAGACCTTCAAGCAGTACTTCTTTTTTTAGTCTCTCTACTTCTTCTTGTAAGGACTTGTTGATTTTGGACGTGGTTGGTGCACTGGTTACTGGTTTGTATTTATAATCTGCGTCTGGAATTGCGATGTCTCCTTGGAAGTTTTCTGTAAAGAAGAAAGACACGGTTAGTTAATAGTAAAAAAAAAAATAGTGACAGATAAGACTACCTTTAATTCAAATCTAATATTTTTGTAAGAAAAGGAAGGAAGGAAAGGAAATGTGTGGATAAACTAAATAAAAATATCTACTCCTTCTTGTCTAGTTTTTTGAGAAGAATATCTACTTATTAATTGTTATTTACAGATTTTATACACAACTATAAATTTTATGTTAAATTATAAAAGTTTTTTTATTTGTCATAATTTAATGAAATTGTATTCATATACCTACTAGTTATCCCATTATTTTTCTTTTTTATCCGTACCTACTTGCATAAAATTATTACGGCCTTATATTTATTTATTTATTTATTAAAAATAAGTACAGTACTTAATACATATCACAGGGTATTGTGCACTGATCAGGGTATTTATGTTTTGGATTTTTACATAAGAAGTTTATATTATCTACGCAGAATTTACATTACATTAACGAATAAGTGATTGATTGACTTATTAGTAGGCTACGAGTTCAGATGGTTCCGAATATTCCGATATCAAATACATAAACAAGCGGCAAAGAAAGAGGGTAGACAGATCCTTTAGGTGCATAATGTTCATTTTGCAAAATGTCCAGTGGTGAAAGAATGACCAGTTTGCATAATGTCCAGTTTGCAAAATGTCCAGTTTAAAGATGGTCTAATTTGCAAAATGTCCAGTTTGCACAATGACCGTGTCTGCCTGATGTCTGCCCATAGAAAATTATGGATCTACCTACTCCACTCCAATCTCATCAGTCATCCCGTGATTATGGCACTTGCAACAGTGGCGAAATATCGGGAGTCTCATATCCCTGATTTAAACGCCGTAAGAACCCGTTATTATGTGTTTTAATTATTATTAGTAGGCTACAATACTCGAAATTGATTTCACCTTATTGAAAAAATACTTAATGTCCTGAAACTTCAGTTCAAAATATTAATGAATCATGTCTTAAACTTATCGTGTGTTATTTTAATACATTTATGATACTACATTATCTAACTACTTCGCTGTACAGTCATGAGCAATATAATGTACCCACTTTAGGACTCTGTCGCACTAACAATATTTGACATTTAGTGAGACTTACAGTTCAATTTGTTAAAAAAGTTAATGTGACATGGTACCAAAGTGTATACATATTAATACTCGGGACCGTACTGAGAAAATCTATCTATATTTCATTATGACAATCTGTTTCTGTAGCTAAATACTTGGTACAAAATATTGTATGAGTGGGTAGAAGAACCGCTATTAAGTTAGGCAGTTAGTTGCAGACTGCAGCATGATCAAATTATACAGACACGGCGCAGCCTCCAAGGACAAAATTATACAAACTCACTTAGCGGCTCCGATTGGAGAGATTTTACTGCCTACATTGTTAGGGGAAATATTGAAGGGAATAGTAGCATAATAAGCGATAGGACAATCTAGTCAAAGGAGATACTTTTCTATGGAGTCGTTATAGAAATATACACGTATGACGTCATTAGTATGTAATGACGTAAATTATAAAATGTTACAACAAGTTTATCCATGATAATTACGGTGAATAAATGATTCTGATTTCTAAATAAACGTGGTTAAAAAAGGAAAAGTCTAAGACGGCATTCAAAGTCTTAAGAGAAACGCTGAAGGCTGTCATCCAATAAAAAGTTCATGCCTTGTAATATCGACCAAAATAGCTTGTTTATCTGATTTAGTTTACAAAATAGTAAACCAGCATGAAATAGGAACTTGTATAGACGAATCGTAGCGCCTAGTTCCAAATCGGGCTCTCGCTTCGTGGAATCATTCCAAATCTAATTTCAAATTCAAATTGCACTAGCGCCTATTGCACATCCATTGACAGCGATGCCGACGACCATAAAATTTAACGACCAGCCAGTTACCATGGCCAGCTGCTGCCCAACGCCGGGTGCCAATTAATTAATCGTCTATGTATGCTTACATGCCGCGAAATGGACAGCCTGTTTTACGATGTTTCAGCTCGCATGAATATTCAGAACCATCCGGGTGAATTGCAAAAGCGAAAAAAAAACTTGTCTTGGCTGAGAACGGTAGTGCAAAGTTCTGCTAAATGATTTTGAATATTTTTTCTGGGTAAAGTAAGTAGTCCTCTACCTTGGCAAAAAAAATCATTCAGTTTCAGCAACTGTAACACGCTGAAAAAATTTTTTAAAGTGTCATTTTATCATTTCGGTAGCTTGTCCGTAACCCATTATCGCTTGTAAAATGTCTTGCTCTACAATTATTTTCTATTATTGGGATTTAAATTGATAGAATTTCGTTAAATTAATAAATATTCTAACAACAAAAACTATTTCTGTCTGTTTACCTTCCTTCTCATACATTTGACAGGCAGTTAAATTTTGTCCGAAAAAAAGTTATCATTTCAGAGGACAGTAAGTTTTGGTAGAATAACTCCGTCAACATTGCGTCTATGACACCTCCTTACCTGCCAACACCTCGCATTGGTTCGGCTCGACCGCTAGACGTGAACATACCCGTCACAGCGTGTAATGGTTTCCCGCCAAAAAAAGAAATTTATCATTTCGGTGATAGGGGGACAAAAAAAAATCAGTAAAAAATCATTTCGGTAGCCATTATAACTCGTGTTAGATAAGTTCAATTTATTTCATATTGATGTGTTAAATCGGCTGCAAGTACTGTTTTGTTTGAGAAGTGTCGATTTTTCGATAGTTATTTAAATTCACAGTTTATACAAAAATAACCTGTTTTTTATCATCTCGGTGTTATCATTCCGGTGGATTCGGTGGACTGAAATGCCAATAACAGTCCATGGGAATGATAAGTAACACTGAAATGATAAAACCGTTAAGTTTTAGAGATCCGTGTGTTAAATTTTAGTTTCGAATTAGGTATTGTTTTAAGGGCCTTTTTAACAGTTCTGTGGAGCTATTTTATTTTTCCTCGAGATGATCTCATGGTTTTCCAAAACCATTTTGGGTGATTGGAAAACGTCATATAACCTTCTATCAAACTCCTCTTTCTGCTTTTTTCGGTAACCTTGAATACCCAGACTTATCCATTCTTTAGATCCTGGTGGACACTGGCCTGGATAAAATAGTTTACACCAGTGTCTACCGATCGCACAGCGGTAACTCTGAGACAAGCAGGTTATTCACCTACCTCAGTAGGACAGTGGAGTTGGCACGGCGGAGGTATCTCTCAGCGCAACTTGATCTTCTCCGGGACTCCAACGCCCACCAGCAAGAGTGGTTGTTCCCATTCCAGAAGACCAACCATGCTGGCAAAGAGGCGCAAGCTTTTGCCATGTGTGGCAAAATCTCTCACATCTGGTGAATTGCGTTACAAAGATACATGACGTTGCTAACTATAGCGCCAACTGCTTGGACCTTTTGCTGATAACTGATCCGGACCAATATCAATCTCTATCAGTGACTTCCTCCTTGGGAACATCCGACCATTGTCTGGTGAGATATCTGTCTGTCTATTCCCCACCTGATTCTAGCCCCAGAGGATCGAGGCAAATATGGTGACACACGCTAGCAGATTGGGATGAGATGCGGCACTTCTTCGCATCCTATCCTTGGCGTGAGATTTGCTTTTCTTCAGAAGACTCGACGAGCTGCGGAGATGCCATATTAGTTGTCAGGCAATGGAATACTCTATCCCATTTTCTGACATATCATCTGACGATAAGGCTCGCTCATGGTACATCGCGGAGTATGCTAGTGCTAAAATGCGGGCTCTGAAAAATTCCCTGAATACCGCTGCAAAATCTTGCAAGAAGACAATGCGCAGGGCACGTTTCGACAATATTGGCCAAAATGATGCCAAACTGACTGAGCTGGTAGTAAAACCTTTTAGCCGCTAGTCAAATCGGTCGAAGCAAACTTCTGCCGTATAAAAATGCTTCGCACTCTAGACGTGAATAAGGTAAGTAGTCCTGATGATATCCCAGCAATAGTACTGCGGAACTGTGCACCTGAATAGTCTCCTACTGACACGCCTCTACCTGCTCTCTCTGGGTTCAGGACAATTCCCGAAACCATGGAACCTTGCCAATGTGCAGTGTATGCCCAAAAAAGGCACTCGTACCAACCCTGCTAACTACCGCCCCATCTCGCTACAACCGCCGCTAATCCTGAACAACCGCCTCCTGGCGTACCTTGAAGCCAACAATTTACTCAGAGATAGGTCAACTGATGTTCTTCTTGTGTATGCTACACGCTTATGGAGTGAGGCAATCTAGAATCAAGGCGAGGATCTTGTTGTGTCCCTTGATATATATATCAGGATCCCTTCTAGCCTATGTAATTGGATAGATAGGGATAGATTGATTCGGGTAGTAGTTTATGGGTGCTTGTCTGATCTACATGCTATTAATGCCTGACTCCCTCAGGGATCTGTTCTCTCCGTCACGTTTTTTCTATCAATGATCTTCTGATTATGCCCGGTATCTTTAGGCATGCAGACGATAGCACAGTGACGGAGAGATACATGTCCAATGCACGCGTAAGCACCAGAGATGATAGTGCCCTCAGAGAGGATCTTGTGAATCGTGTGAATCTGCCCCTTAAGTCCGTCTCAGACTGGGGTGACAACAAGTAGGTTAGACTCAACGCTTCCATGACCCAGGCGTATCTGTTCACCGCAAAACGGAGTCCTTTCCTCCTGACTGGGACTTTCCGGAGTGAATTACCAACCATCTCGAGCTCTTGGTTATGGATATAACTTCCAACTCGTTATAATCTAGGAGACTTCAAGACTAGGGTGAATAGGCATTTGCTAGGTAAGTGTGATCCACCGTAGACCACATCGTCATTTACCATCAGGTGAGATTGTGGTCCTACGTGAACCTATATTATTTTAAAAAAATGTAGGTAAGTAACAATGACAATAGCCACAAAAAAGACATATTGACAATAAGCATCATCCCCCTAGCATTATCCCGATTTTTCACAGGGTCCGCTTACCTAACTTGAAGATTTGACAGGTCCAGTATTTTACAGAAGCGACTGCCTGTCTCACCTTCCAACCCACGAAAGGGAAACCAGCCCAATACACATTAGGTCACATACCTCCGAAAATGGAATTTTCGGGAATGTGGGTTTCCTCACGATGTTTTTCTTCACCGCTGAGCATGGTTTAGGCCTGTGCTGGATTCGAACCTGCGCCCTCAAAGTGAGAGGCAAGCGTTCTACCAACTAGGCTACCACGGCTCTACATATTGACAACAACTAAATGCATTTTTTATTGCTCGATGAAAGAAACGAACAACAATCTATTACTATTAGTAAATAGTATTAAACTATTTTTTATTTAGTAAGTATTGAACTATTTATACATACACATACATACATAAACTCACGCCCGTAATCCCTAATGGGGTGGGCAGAGCCACAAGTAATCAAAGACAACTTGCAGCCACTGTTGATACGAAGTCCAAAGATGGATATGATGAACCTTATGGTGATAAGGGATCAGCCTATCGCCCATAACATTAGTCCATCATGTTAGAGGACACAATCCCTCTGTCGGTTTTTACGACATGCCCGGGAAGAGAAGCAGCTGAACGTGTTCTATGTTTTTTATATGCTCCCAGAACAGCATAGAAGCATAGAACTATTTATCTAAGAATGTATAAATCGATCTCCACCAACCCGCAGTGGAGCAGCGTGATGGAGTATGCTCCATACCCTCCCCCCCCCCGGTTAAGTGAGAGTAGGCCTGTGCCCAGCAGTGGGACGTATATAGGCTATTTATGTATAAATCGAACTTCACTTTGTACGGAACCCTAGCTAAGCAGCACAATTTTTCTTGACTGTATCATTTCCGTGGGTTAATTTCATTTCAGTGGACTCATTATCATTTCAGTGTACATTTATATCATTTCGGTGTACATTTATATCATTTCAGTGGGTACTTATCATTTCAGTGGACTCATAAAAATTCAATTTTAAATATCTCAGTAAGTTTCGATCGTATTTGATGCCCACTCACGCACATAATTCAAAATAGGTTAAAGTTTTATTTGTCGTCAAATATGTGAAGAAAAGTATTAAAATAAAAAATCTCACCGAAATGATAAAAAAATGAGACTTGTTGAAATTCACCCATCCCCTGTTTGAACACAGAATTTGATTACGCAAGCATTACGAACAAACCCCGAGATGGGACAAGGGCCCCTGAAACTCTTTGATAAATTCAAGACTTCATATTGCCTTTTATTTGCTCTTAAGATGGCCTCAGATCAAATTAGTGACAACTTCAAAGAACGACGAGTGCTTTTTGAAAAGATTATTTTATTAGAGCCATCAAAAGTGTTCGGAACAAGTGTAAGAAAATTCGAAGGCTATAAAAAGAATATTTTATGACGAAACAACAAAAGGGGAGTTTTATAACGTAGGTACTTAATACAGTTTGCAATTTTGGTTTTATATTGTTGTACTCAAGGGCCCTATCTCACTAGGGTACCACGGTGACGCGACGGTGGTTGTTCAAAATATTTAATAAGCAGTTGTATAAACAATACACCTGCAATGATTTTCTTGGTGAAGAGTGCTATTGAAAACAAACAAAATCTTTAGAATACATTTGAGGTAGTAAATATTTGGGCTCATAATTCGCAGGTCCCGGGTTCGAATCCTAGTAGGGACATATCACAACAATCACTTTGTGATCCCTAGTTTGGTTTGGACATTACAGGCTGATCACCTGATTACCTGAAAGTAAGATGATCCGTGCTTCGGAAGGTATGTTAAGCGATTGGTCCCGCTTACTACTTACTGATTTAAGTTAGTAATCGTTACGTGAGCTATGTCAGGGGCCTTTGGCGGCTCAATAATAATCCTGACACCAGGGTTGATGAGGTTGAATTCCCCTCACAACCCACACGATTGAAGAGGAAGATTATTAAAAAAATGACAGAACTTCTAATTGTCTGAATATGTTAATTATACCGATGTTACAATCTCAAAAGCTTCCTTCTCTCTTTTAAACTTCTATTTTGTTGTGCCCGGTCTGTGATGTGAAACTTATAAATATCTTACAAACTTGTACACCATCATAGTATATGCAAATAAAGAATATTGAATAAAGCTGTAACTTCATCACTTCCCTTCCTACCTACTGACCTCATTCTATCACTAGGTATAGTCTACGCTACGTAGACACTGGGTGAAGCTCGATTGAAGGTAGTGGGTGCAAATATTGTTTCAGTTGCAAACCGATTTCGCTTTGGAGAATGCTTGAATACTACAGAGCTAAGACATATGAAGTCGTGAGACCACATTATTCATGGTGAAGGGCCATACAATTCTGCAGCCTGTAGAACTTAATAGTATTGTCTTCCAAATGTTGCCTGGCTGCGTTTTGTGCTGGTATAATGGTGCTGATTCCTGTAGATACCATCTAAATTTATTTTAAGTTATACCCGTCATACATTATATGTTGTTTATTTCTATGTTATTTTTGTTCCTTCCGTGCAATAAAGTGCTGAGTAATGTAAGGGTATTTTCGAATCAGTCGCGATGATGTTGCGCTGCAGAGTGACTAATAGTCAGAATCGCTGCAAAAACGCGCCTGATTTGAATACAAATGACAGTGAACCTTAAGTATATAAAAATAAATAAAAACTTTACAACTCGTAATTAATTATGATTGTTGTTTCGCATAAACAACGCGTTTTAGAAAGTTCTAAAAGGCGGATGAAGACATTGGGAGGCATTTTCCAAAACGCCATGAGCCGCCGCCGCACGCTTCGCTATGTGTTATACGTGCGTAGCACATGCTTCGTCACGGATACACACACACATACACACACACATATTGAAAAGCTTGCGGCGCATGGCGTGCGGGGCACATGCCTCGAAATATCTGTAGCCACCTTAAGACAGAAGTAGAGTTTGCATTCGAGACCTTTCGGACTACAATAAAACACTTCTAACTTCACTACCAGTGCCTACACTTATTACTAGCACGAATAGGGCCAATACAATATGATGACAGGATCAAAGTGGCACATAGGTATAACTAAGCATAATTGATAGCTTAGTGACCCACATGCGACTATCGGCGCTATTAATACGCCATTAAGTAATGACCTAATTGGCGGACTGCACTCCACTGCATAATCATTATATTCGTAACAGTTCGAATTATATTTGCGGCGAAATATAATAATTAACGTTATTTTCGTATAACATATATTATAAAGGAACGGAGGAATATACCTAAAGGGAAGGAGGTGAAATGTGTGTTTATGTTATAGCTTTAAGTTCACAGTTTGAGCTGTCTGTATGGATTGTATAATTTAATCAACGAACACCGCATTGCATGCAATCTAGTCGATCGATGTGACGTGCAACCATTTTGCATATCGAGTAGATTTGGAATGTGTTGAACATGCGTTTGAATAGCGTGATAGATTATATTCGAAATTTAAAATGAATATGTTTGAGTTTTGGAGAGTTTCTTCCCGTTTCAAGAATTTTGGAGAAATATTTTCTTGTTTCATACTTTTTACAGCGCCATTTTTCCGTAGTCAGGTTTTAGTATTTAATTATTATTTTTTATAACTCGATTAATTCGTCGCCGAAGTCAAGTCTAACTTACAACCAGGGATGTTGGGTAGCTCCGTAACCGGAACCGAAACTATCGGATATCCGATATAAAAAATGATCCGTAACCGTAACCGCATCTGAAATTAAAGTTTCGGATAATACCGGATAAGGGCGGGGCCTAATTGAAATACGTTATGACAAGTTGTTTTGATCGGCTAGCCGCTGCCAGTGCCGACACACAAGCCGCGCGTATTGTTTGTTGTTTCTTCATTTGTCATCATAATATAAATAACATATAAACTTGTCGTTACCTATAAATAAAACCACTTTATTACGTATTTGAATTTTACTTTTGAAATTCCTTAAAAAAATAATATCCGTAACCAAAATTATCCGAAACTAACGGATAATCCGAGATAATTTATTATCCGTATCCGTAACCGTATCCGGTATAATAATCATTCTTAAATCCGTATCCAATCCGTATCCGTCATATCCATAACATCCCTGCTTACAACCATAACACCGATGCCAACGTTTTCGTTTGTAATCATCCCCCTATCTCATAGGCTCGTACGTGCCATCTTCCGATAGTTGGCATTCTGCCAGATCATGTGTTTTATCGACTACGACCATTTATTTGTTCACAACTAAATAGGTACCTAGTGTAGGTGTTACCTGGATCATATTAAAACTTCTCTATTGGACTGGGAATAAAGGAAAACATAGATCGACCTTAGGTTATAAAATGATAGTCCGCGCCAAGAAATAAGTCGAGAGATTTTAATGAAACTAACTGACAAGTCATAATCAATGTTGTTGTTCTAGTTAAATAATAATAATTGTTATGTCTTATAGTGTTTGTTTCAATCGAATTGGTTTTTACTGTAATGGCTGAATGTAAAACTGTAAAAATAAATAAATAAATAAATATATTTATTCAAAATCTGCGACTGCAGCGCCGTGGCCGCTGAACTTCTTTCGTGACGCGGACTATATTTTAAACCTTAACTTGTAATAACATTGAGAATATTTTCTGCTGCTTATCATGTCGACGTGACGTAATAAAGATGATACCTATATGATGACTTACAGATTATACCCACGCTTGCTGTACCTCATCTCCGCTTACCTAAACTGAAGATTTGACAGGTCTGGTTTCTTACAGAAGCTACTGCCTGTTTGACCTTCCAACCCGCGAAGGGAAAACCGGCCCAATACATGTTAGGTTACGCACCTCTGAAAATGCATTTCTCGGGAATGTGGGTTTGTACATGAGGTTTTCTTTCACCGCTGAGCACGTGATAATCATTTATGATCCAAACGTGAATTCGAAAACAAATTAGTTTAGGCCTGTACTGGATTCGAACCTGTAACCTCAAAGTGAGAGGCAAGCTTTCTACCAACTGAGCTACCACGGCACGGCTACCAATAACCAAATTAGGCAATTCTTACACGAAGCGGTTGACGATGTTGCGGTCGGCGAGGTCGCACTGACTTGCATGTAACCTACTGATGCTTAACACACAAACACCGCCGCGCGGTTAACCGCTACAAAATCCGCGTCGTGTGGGAATCGCCTTAGGACTTCAAAACAAGTGAACCTTGATTTTTAAATGTTCGGATGGTTTGTGGCTCTACCAACTCCTGAAGGTTACTGCAGACTGACACTGCATCGGCCGGGACGAAATTAAGGAAATACAGGATTGTTCAAGACCAGGTTTACGAGCGTGAGTTCTGTGTAATCTAGCTACAGCTAGGCTATGGCTTTTGCTGAGCTGAAACCATTTCAACATAACCCATAACCAGTAATAACCTTGACATTATTTATAATTTAATTGTAAATTACTACCACTAAACAAAGTGTATGTATGTATGTATGTATTTTGTGCCGAATAAATATTTTTCTCTTTCTTTCTTTCAGAGTCTATTAAAGCGGTATATTTCGAAGAACATTTTAAATATGATCAAAGACGAAACTGCATATTACGAGTATTATAAGTATAATTAAGTAAAATATGATCAATTGTGAACCTCAAGGGTATAATATAATTACATATACACCATAAAACATTTGTACTTATGGGTTTCTCAGAAAAAGTAATTACTTGAGTAAGTAATTGAGCTTCAAGTATAAAAGTGGGTAAGAGTCTCATTTAATTTATATAAAAAATCAAAGTCAAATATGTATTGATAAAATAAAATATCTTTTAATTTGGTTCATGTAGAACAAATTCCTTTTGAACGAAAATCGTAATGAAATATTTTTCCTATAGCCAAGTACACCTAGTATAAGATGAAAATGTTAAATCTGAATGTTCCTACCTACCTACCTTTAAACCTATTTATAAGCCTATTTTTTTTAAAAGGCGCATCTTACTTCCAAATAGTATGATCAACTAAAACAACTTTTTTACGTGATTTACTGTATCTTTGGCGTAAATTGCCGGACAAATGAGCGCTCAGGTCTGATGATGAGATGAAGCCTGAGAGTGCACAGCTGGGCGCGAACCTCGGCTCAGGGCGCTGCGTCGTCTGAGACGATTTTATTTAAAAGAATTAGTCGACACTAAAACAACTAAGGTCGTGCTGAAGTTGGCATTACTTATTTAATGATTACCTAAATGATAAAAATGTCTGGTATTGAGTGTGTTCCTCTAGTTATTAAATAACTTGTAATGTACCCTCATTGATTTAAAAGATGTGTTGCTGTTGCAGTTTCTTGTCATTTCTTCTCCTCAGCCATAACACCTTGCGAAATGACGTAAATTCAAAAATGTTACATTGACCTTCAACAAGTTTATCCATGATAATTACGTTGAATAAATGATTCTGATTCTGATTATTTTTTTATTAGGATCACCAAAAAAACTTACTTAATTCTTTATTGCATGTCACATGGTATTACAGTTCTTATAAGTAAATACGTACTTAAGTTATAGAATTAATTAACAGGAGATAGTCATTGTGCCACCAGCACCTCTAACCACAGATTAGTAAATGATACACTATTGAATAAAATGGTGGTGTACAACTAAAACAAGGGATTTGACATACTTAAATACAATAACAAAATATTTATTAATATGAAATCTTGGAAGTCTTAAAATATGATATGAACATGCTATCAAAAGTCTTTGAATCGATTGCTGTGAGTGGAGTGTAGCGAACCGTGGTCCGAGACTGCCTGTGGCACTCGCGCGATATGAAATATGCCGCGATTCCCCGGGACGACTCCCCTGGCCTATCGATAGATATCGATAGATGCTGTTTTGACTGGATACGTTTGCGATGAGCTTCTTTGATAACTTTTAAACGAATCGTGCCGTTGACAGTGACTCCCAGAACGGCGATTCACGCTACGGCGAGTCTGTTACGGCGAGTGGCTTGACATCACGTCTGTCATATGCATGTACAGTTTAAACCTTTCACGGGCAGAAACCATGGTTCATAATAGATAGTATGACACCTTGGAATCGGAACGTCATTAGACGTTCTGTCCTTGAAAGAGTTAAAACACAATTTTAATCACGCTACAAAAAAGAGTATTTGACTGGGTCAAATTTAATATAAATTATAAATGCTAAATCTAGAAATAGAAGCCAGCCTAACATGATCAAAAATCAATCTCATTTTACTTTTTGACTTATTTTCGAATTTTATTTAGCAATTAAGTAATAATGAGTACGTCTTTTGACCGCTTTTATTGCTGACGTCATAGTACAGTATTTCTATACAAACCCCAAAGGAAACTTTCGTTTTGAAATTACGTAAAAAGAATCTCATTTGACTAGGTTGTCAAATAGCCTTTTCAAGAATTTGCGATTTCCTCACTAAACGTCAACCTTTTACTAATGTATTCATTTTTAGGCTTTTCACTTTTATTTTTGGTCTATTCAATCTTAAACTTAGGTACTTAATATTAAGGTCGTAAGGCCCAGATATCTTGTAAAATCCAAAACCCATTGTTTAATTATTTTTTTTTAATGTCAAAAACCATAATAATTCGTATTGAATTTAGAATTCACTGCTAAGTATAGGCTGTATAATATTCTTCAGTTTCTATTTGTTAGTGATGTACACGCCTATCTCTAAGTCTTTAAGTTTATCTCTTTCCTGTTCTGCTGGAAGAGATTTCTACTAGAAATAAGCTGAACCGTTTGTGTTTTGTGTTAGTCTAATTGTGTTATATCCTATTCTGTGTACAATAAACTGTTAAATAAATTGCCTTTGATTTTGGTGTCATACAAAACCAGACAGAGTCACCTTCTCTGCCCTCCACTGGGGCGAGGGTTGGCGCCTCTTACTTCAGTAGGCCGGAGTGAGATGGTGGCTGAGTTCGGATAGGGACCCAGACCTACGGGGTATAACGTAGAACCCTTGCCAAGGGATACGGGTGAAGACCTCAACGGTTGCAGAGGCGGAGATGGGAGCCATCGGTACGGCAATGCAGGGCGGAAGGGGCAAGTCACAGGGACTGTAACCTAGAACCTGACAGAGGGCAGCAGTAACTGTCAGTACTATTCAGAGGAGGAGGACAAGAGTTCTAGTACGGCTTTGAAATAGACTACTCTGGGCGCCATCCTACTCGCGTCAGACAGAGTACTGCGGGGCGGAAGGCAATAGGGAAACCACTGCCCTATTTTTCCCTAAAAAGTAGCATGGAGAATGGTACACCGGCAAGAGCGTGGCTATTAAATTAGTGATGATGATGATATATGCTGCTGGATTTGTTTGGCTGTTATACCTTTTTTGCTGTTAAATAATCTGGTTAATATTCTTTAAATGTAGCCTTTCCAGTTATTCTATATCCGGTTGAAATGGGATTGCCGTGGAATTGGAATACCGATGGTGATAGTATACTTTGCCTAAAGGCACTGTCGACTATTGGTTTTATTGCGAAATTGTTTTCCAAATTGTTGTTTACGCCTTTTTTGCTGTTACGACACCTTTACATTATTTTTGTTCGATAAGTCATCATCTTCCTAGATTTATCCCGTTTTTCACAGGGTCCGCTTATCTAACCTGAAGATTTGACAGATCCGTTAAAATTCCTGCCTAAAATTGACGTATTTTCCATAGGGTCTGTCGATTACCCGTCTCTTTTCTTTTCGGCGGATAAGAAAATGACAGGTATAACGTAAAATAAAATTAGATGGTGTCAACGTACTGGAATTGGCACCAATAATAATAAAAAAAAATAGACTATGGGAACACAGATACATTTTGAAATAGTATGGACTTTTATTATAAAGTATGCCAGGTTACTCCGCACTGCAGTGTTACGTAGCTTCAAGTTGAATTCTGTGCTTGAATTCGTGACGTAGCCATTGCGGATGGAAAAACATTAAGTGATTACATTAAGTGATTCATATCTTACACATGATCACCGAATGGTTGCCAAAAATGCGAAGACACGGGCGATATTTGTGGAGACATGTCGAATAGAGAATCGGCGAAGATGGTGTAATAGATACATAATTGGGTTGTTTCCTAGGACAAAAGTAAATAATAAAATAAAAAAACATAACATAAACAGCCTATATACGTCCCACTGCTGGGCACAGGCCTCCCCTCAATCAACCGGAGGGGGTATGGAGCATACTCCACCACGCTGCTCCAATGCGGAAAAAAATAAAATACTGATTACTAAATAAAGACAGATCTAAAGGTGACAAAAACATTTTCTTGTTTCTATTTAACTTGTATAATAATTTTAAATAAAAAAAAGTGCGACATTTTGTCACGTTTTTCTATGACGTCACAGGTTGCTTTTTCATACAAGTTTCTTAGTGATTTCGTGTTTTGACGTTTAGTAACTCCGGCCGAGTAGTTAATGCCATCTGCGGCAAATCTACAATGAGTCACGTCAAAAAAAGACGTTTAGTAAAAAGTAACTGATTTGACTAGTTGGAAAATACTCTATTTTATAATATCCTTTTTTACCATAAAATCTTTGTTGTCTCTCGATCTCGAGATCGTTTTAGCGAGTGTGTTAGCAGACCGGTGGGACTCCCCGCTGCTGCGGCGCTGGATGCAGCTGCACGCTGCTGTGCCCAGGGACGCGCGAGTGTATTAGCTTTAAGTTGTATAAGTTATTACTAAAATTTAAATATACTTAAGTTGTTTGTTAGTAACATATATATGGATGAAGTCCGAAATAAATAATTTGAATTGCCCGCTTTTAGTTTTTTCTTGTACCTGTTCTATCTTTGTTTGCGTAAGAATGTATTTAAGGTATTCATTCATTATTAATTCGGTTAAGTATTCAAAGTTAAATTAAAAATAATATCGTCATATCATAATTACGTATGTCTATAGAAAAAATAAATAATAATCTTGGGGGAGGCCTATGCCCAGCAGTGGGCGTCGTACGGCTGATGATGATGATGAAGTACAGCTTAAACGAAAATTTATTGTCAGACCATAATTACGTATGTCTATAGAAAAATTATATAAGTACAGTTCAAATGATCATTTTCTCTACGCTTGAGCAGTTGTTCCCTAAATCATACAAACTAATGTGGGTAAAATCAAAATAATATATATTAATTTAAACATTATACATAATTCAAACTTTCAAATGTGGTGGTGTGTGGTTGGTCTTGCCAGAAGCTTGCGTATATATCATATTTGATTTGTCATAATTTATTAGAATTACTCTATATTAATAACTAACTTATTATTATTTTTATATTACAAATTATTCTATTTTATTTGTATATTAATAGTCTACATATAAACAACCCGTGTACAGTCATGAGCAATATCATGTGCCCACTTTAGAACCCTGTCGCACTATCATATTTGACATTTAATGAAACTTACAGTTTAATTTGTCAAAAAAGTTAATGTGACATGGTTTCAAATTACACATATTAGTACTCATGACCGTACGTCTCAATGCTGGGCACAGGCCTCCTCTCAATCAACGGGAGGTGAAATATTCTAACTTAATATTAATAACTATAAAATGCCAAAATTGACGTACGTCATCAGAACAGCTCCTACATGGAGATTCCCGGCTGAGGTAGCTGGTTTTGATGGCGCGTTAAGGCAGGTTCTGGAGGAGACACTGAACGTGGCCCTAAATGAGGCCCAATGGTGCCAGGCTAGTTTGCCTATTAGACACGGCGGGCTGGGTGTGCGCCGCTTGCAGGAATCAGGTCCAATTGCCTTCTTGGCCTCCTCGCATGGGGTCATGGAGCTCGTCACTCGTATTTTACCTTCTTATGGTGATGGGCTCTGTATCCCGTACGCAGTAGAGGCCATGGATATTTGGTCGATTTTATGCCCAGGTGGCACCCAGCCGCTCCATCCAGAACGTCAAAGAGACTGGGACGAAATAGTGTCTTCCCGTTCGGTGGCAGATCTCATCGACGAGGCGTCGGGGTTGGAAGCGGCCCGGCTTCGTGCGGCGGCAAGACCTGAATCAGGTTGTTGGCTCCAGGCTTTCCCGTCCCCGCACGTGGGCACGCTTTTGGACGACGACTCGCTCAGGATAGCTGCAGCGTTGCGTCTCGGATGCGCTGTTTGCGAGCCTCATACGTGTGTGTGCGGTGCCAGGGTGGAAGCAGATGGTTACCATGCTTTGAGCTGCATGCGGTGCGCCGGCCGTCGACCTCGCCATCATGCGGTGAACGACATCATCCGCCGTGCTTTTATTTCTGCCGGAGTCCCGTGTGTCCTGGAGCCTCCCGGGCTGTCTAGGGCAGATGGCAAAAAACCGGATGGCCTTACGCTGATTCCGTGGCAGAGGGGTCGGTGTCTCATTTGGGACGCGACATGTGTTAGCACATACTCGCTTTGTCACCGGGGCGCTACGCAACAGTCTGCCGGTTCGGCGGCTGAAGCGGCGGCGCTCAGGAAGCACAATAAGTATGCCAATTTGGAATCAGCGTATGAGTTCGTGCCATTTGCGTTGGAGACAGCGGGACCTTGGGGCGTTGAGGCCAAAGCTTTGGTGCGTGATGTTGGTCGCCGTATAAGGGATGGAGGCGGAGACCCTCGAGCTGGCTTTTTCCTCGCGCAGCGTATTTCACTTGCGGTCCAGAGAGGCAACGCTGCAAGCATAATGGGTACGTTCGGGCGGGGTTTGCTTTCCGGAGGGCTTCTTGACGCCTGATATGGTTTTTTATATGTATATATGTGTGTGTGTATTTTGACGTATTGTAGTGTAGGTTTTTAATTTGTATTGTATTGTATAATGATAATGCGGTCGTGAGAGCTTATGTTTTAAATAGTAATTAATGTACAAAAAGATAAACCGATTGTCATAATAATAGATTAATAACTTAAAATATATTTTCCAAACCATATGCCAAACTATTCTGGGCAAAACATTGTCTTTGCACACGATCCTCTATCATAGGGGTAAACTTCGAAGTACAAACTCAAGTTAAATTGCTTAGAGCTAATGGCGTACGAAACAATACCCCAGAAATCTGTTAACTTGGTTATGAACACGTCGTTAACTGAAAGTATTTCAAGATTTTCAAGGATGATGTCCTGGATTGATACATTTATCTTATGAATATCTTACCTAAAGCTGCTATATAACATAACTTAAACGGCTTATATAAGTGCCTCTACTGGGCACAAACCTCCCCTGAATCAACCGGAAGGGTATGGAGCATACTCCACCTCGCTGCTATATATAGGGTGTTAGTGACATCTTAACGAAACCTTTGAGGCATGATTCAGACCATAATTCTGAGTTGATATCAAGTGGAATTTTTCGTCGCAAAAGTATGACGAAAATAACTAAAAAAAATAATAATAAACATTTTTCTCAATTTGTCCAATTGTAACATTTCTCAATTTTGTCCAATTGTTACATTTTGACCGGCAACGAAAAACCACCATCTGCATTTTCATAATTGTATAACATTGCAGCAATTCGCGGTCGGCCCACGCCACTTTAAGTCGGTTAAAACCAGTTTAAACTGATTTCATCTGGTTATAACCAGAAACGTGCATTTAAATGGCGTTTTAAGGTTTCGCATACTAGCGCTGTTTCCGAGCCAAGTTTCAGTATCTCGGGACCACTTCACTGGATTGAGATTAATTTTACTATAATGGATGTTTCTCTTTAGTTTAAATGTGAATTTGTACGGTTCTAGAATACCTATTTAGAATAATCCGCAGTAGGCTGGATGTCTTGGATAAAGATTGGATTTATGATAAAGTATTCATATTTAAGACATAACCCTCCTTTTGGCTTCACAGTAGTCGGGTAAAAAGCAGTATGACCTATAAAGCGTTGAAAAGAAAGTTAGGAGAGCATCGTCAGTGGGATGTTGCATGTCGGTATTGCATTGTTCTGCACTGACTGACATGAGCCTCCACACACCGTGGATATTCCCCGAGGGAAACACGCAACTTGGTTTCTTGAAAAACTAGAGCGAGATAACATTTTTTCAAGAATACATCGTTATTCGACTGTTCTTTTATCCATTAACGACGGCCATCTCAACGATCGACACAATTACTTTTTTTTGACGACTCTATTTGATGTCTTAAAGAGTAAAGATGTGGGAGATAATCACGAGAGATGATTCTATAGAGTGAATAAAATCATTTTGTGGAAATATAACTCGAACGCTTCGCCCGGGACACTTCATACCTCGTTTTACACAGACACTACACATTGACGCGCATCTGTGTGTGTGATGACGTCTGACGCCCATAGGTATACGATCCCGACGACCCGATTACTCTAGCGATAGAGGCAGCCAATCAGCTCGCGACACCAAACACTTCAGGACCCCGATACCGACCCCGCCGGCGTGGTCGACGATTTCTCTCAATCAGCGCTTATCGCTATCGACCCACTTGGGTCGATTAATTCTTTCAAATATTTTTCCTCTCAGACGAGGCCTTGAGCTGAGGTTCGCGCCCAACTGGGCACCCTCAGGCCTGTTGTCTTAAACGTTGTACCGGGTGAGAGCCTTCAGCGCTCTCCATTTATCCGGCAAGTAATTAATGCCATCTGCGGCAAATCTACAATAAGTCAAGTCAAAAAAAATCGCCCATAGGTAATAGTGAAGACTAAGGTTAGATAGGAGGGGGTGATGTAAACCGCTGGTGGGGAGCGGAGAGTTGCTATACAATACAATACAAATACACTTTATTGCACCAAAATAAAAAGAAATAATTACAAAAAGTCTCTTAACTAAGTGCATGGCAAATGGCGGCCTTATTCTACGAGTATACGTAGTATTAGGTATTCCTTATTATACGTATATGATACTGGAGTACAAAATAAGAAGCAAAATGTTGACCTTTTAAGAACTTAGTAAATGACTAAACCTTTAAATTCAAATTTTAATCACGGAATATTTATCTCTTTCGTTTCATTTCGTTGAAGGCATTATGCGCTGCGAAACGTGTTGCTTAACAAAAGATCCTCAATCAGCATCAGCGTGACAAAAAATTACACGACCATTTACTTTAGAGCCCTCGCGTACAATTATCTTCTCGATTCTTACCTCCACTGGAAATTGTATCGGGGGGCGAGAGGGGTCTCTGTATAATAGCTGTAATGATTTCAGTATCGTTACGTAGCTGACAAAGACTGCCAGACGTTTTTCTTAGGTAAATAAAAATATTCCCTAAATATTTGTTATGAAAATGGAGTGCTCTGCTTCAAAAGGAGTGATTGTAAATAGGCACGCTTAAAGTGAGAGAGCCGTTTACTTACTTTACAAGGCCTTACAAAGTTATTCAGTGCGAATACATATTTGAGGAGAGTTCCAACAGATTATTTGGAATGAATCCTCAAATACTATGTTGGAGGGTCACTGTGATTCTTGACAGTGACATGTGTTACTTCAAAAGCCCGAACCACGGTAAATCTTAAGTTTTCCTTCTTCTTTTATCGCGTGGGTTGTGAGTTAGCTCTGATGTCAGGGTTATTAATGAGCCGCCAAAGTCCCCTGACTTGGCTTATGTAACGACTATAATATGCTTAATTCAGTGTAGTAACCGGGACCAACGGCTTAACTTGACTTCCTTAACACGGAATCATCTTATTTTTCTGATAATCAGAATTAAATAAGATTGATCAGGTGTCTGCCGAAATGAAGGTTCCAGTATCACTGGAGTAAGTATACAGGTGTTAGTGACATCGTAACGAATACTGAGGGAATAACTCAGAATCTGAATTAATATCAAGTGGAATTTTCCGTTGCAAAATTATTTTTTTTTTTTGGTTTTTGTAAATTATTTTTAATTCTATACTTTTGCGGTGGAAAATACCACTTGATATTAACTCAGAATAATGAGCTGAATTATCCCTCTCGGTATTCGTTACGATGTAACTAACACCCCGTGCAAGTACATACAGGTAGCCATACAAGTAGGTATGGGTGTTAGTGACACCGTAACGAATACTGAGCGGGATGGTTCAGACAATGATTCTGAGTCGATATCAAGTGGAATTTCCTGTCGGAAAATTCATGACTTTTTTGTGTTTTTTAAATTATTTTCCGTTCCATACTTTTGCCACGAATTACGATGTCACTAACAACCCGTATAGTTGTTACATGAGCCATGTCAGGGGTATAACAGACGACAATTTGCAATTTTGTAAAAAAAAAGACACAATTTTGTGAACATAATACCTTCTTATTATGGATGTCTGTAGTGGTAATTATAAAAAGATATTAATTTCTTCAAGCATGTTGAATTAAATTCCGTAAAAGTCAGCTATAAAGCAAAGTTGTAAGATGAAATTTGAGTACCTACCTACTTAGTTGTAGAGACACTGGCGCTTAAAGTTGTCAACAGACAACTAGACAACTTGCAACAACTTCGTTGAAGGTTTCCTTTATCTCATTAGTCGTTGAACGTTATAATGTGAGATTTAGATACTTTGAAAAGTCTTGAGTACCTAACGCCATCATCTATCTAGGCGTCATTACGTTTTCACAGGATCCTCTAACCGTATATACCTTATAGCGATAAAATTATGGATCGATTAAATAAATTTTGTCGAAATCGAGGTATTTTTCTTTTACATGCGTGTCACGTGATTTTGTTCGAATTTTGACAGAATGAATTGACTTATTTGGGTTCATATATTAGCACCAATGGACGAAACGACATAATGATATCTTCAGAATCGATGAAATTACCATGTCAAAATTATATCACGTTGCGCATGCTAGTCCTACTGAAGATTTGACAGGTCCGGTCTATTACACTGCCTGACTGATTGACCTTTCAACCCGCAAAGAGAAAAACTCAGGTTGGGTCCCAAAAAATGCACATTAGTTAAGTAAATAGCATAGCCGGGCTGCATTGTGTGACGGATGCGGCAGAGACTTGGTTAGAGGTGCTTAATCTGGATATATGATCCACGCAGGATATTTTATTTTTGTCTGCCATACTCAATGATAATAAGTTAAGTAAATGAAGACATCAACGATATTTACATGATGGCTATTATTATAATTTCACCAAAATGATAACACATATCGTCTGATCAGGAACCAACTCCCAACTGGGCACGCTCAGGCTATTGTCTTAAATTGTGTACCGGGTCAGAGCTCTCAGCGCTCTCCATTTGGCCGGCCAAGTAGTTAATGCCATTTACGGCAAATCTACAATAAGTCACGTCAAAAAAAGGTACAGTATTCCCTCTGTGTGTATTGGGCTTATTCATCAACTGGTCGGAGGGGTAGAGAATAATCTATCACGTTTCAAGGTTGGCGTATACCTGATAGTAATTATTTTTTAATCACTTTATTAGCTCAGTGTCCAAAGCACGTATGTTACGTACGTGATTTCAGATAAAGTTTTTGGTGTACTTGACGTTTCTGTTTCGGATGAATAGTGCAATTAAACTGTTAAAAACCTTCACATTGCACGGTGTTGTTTGGCCACCAACGATTTTTTTAAATTAAAATATGATAAGTAAGTACCTAAATAATTCAAAGTTAGTTTTCAGGCAATAATTGAGAGTTATTGAGGACAGAAGAAGCAAGATGATTGGACACTCAATAAGACACGACGAATTTATTAAAAATATCATAGAAGGAAAGCTACAAGGAAAGTGAGGTAGGGGAACCAAGAAGAGCTTACATGGAACAGATTGTCTTAACATGAACGTCGTGTCTTATAAGGAAGTGAAATAATTCGCCTTTGATAGACAAGAATGGAGAATGCTACACCGACAACAGCGCGGCTCTTAAAATAATAAAAATAAAATAATAATAAAAAAGTTAATTTAGGTAATAATGATAATGAAGTTATAGAATGATAAGAATTTCTTAAATTTGTTTTGTTTAAATTTTGTTTATTCTTCCACCCTTCACGGTAGGTATAAAGATCCACCACCTTTTCATTTTTTATTTTTAGTAGAGAAAAACTACTTAAACTAAAAGAGAACTACACTGTAGTGTCCTTACTTAAAGAAAAACGGATTAAACGGGTGCCTAGCAAATATAGTAAGTTTACAAACGAATCAACGGAGATACAAACCGCAAGTATAAACGATGGTTTTCATCGCATAACATGGTGCATATGTCGAAGATATTTTCGCATATGCAACGTACACGCACAAAGGCATCACCGCGCGGTTTCAAAGGCATTGTTCAAGACTTTGACGCGAGAGAACCCGATGCAAAAGTAATATTATGCTCCAGGCATGCACGATAGTTTATTCTACGAATATTGAAAGAGTTTTACAACGTGTAAACTGATGCATAAAAGTATTTCCATTTTATTTTATCTGGCTGGAACGTAAAAGACTAATGAGATTTTTCATCTTGTTGGATACATAACACACGTAACATAAACAGCCTATATACGTCCCACTGCTGGGCACAGGCCTCCCCTCAATCAACCGGAGGGGGTATGGAGCATACTCCACCACGCTGCTCCACTACGGGTTGGTGGAGGTATTTTTACGGCTAATAACCGGGACCAACGGCTTAACGTGCCCTCCGAAGCACGGAATCATCTTACTTTTTCAGACAATCAGGCGATTCAAGCCTGAAAAGTCCTTACCAAACAAAGGACAGTCTCAGAAAGTGATTTCGACAATGTCTTCATTGGGAATCGAACCCGGACCTCCAGATCGTGAGCCTAACGCTCTAACCAGTAGACCACGGAGGCTGTTATGTTGTTGTTGGATATCTAGTAACAATTTTGCGTACATCCTGGATAGTTAGAAAGCTCAGTGGTACTTAGTTCATCTTGCGAATGCACCTCTGTCTACCCCAATTGTATGGATGTAGGCGTGAACTTATGTTATGTTACAATTTTTTTTTTGAACTTATGTTATGTTACAAATGGAAAAACTCAACTGGTACTGGCGCACGGAAGCTTGCCTGCCTCAGATAAAGCGCAACGTCGCGCTGAATGGCATGTATTGTCACCAAGTAATCCTACTGCGAGGGAATGAGGGAATGAGGATTGAGGAGGGAATGAGGTGAGGAGAGTAAAATGTTGTGAGGTAAACAATACAGAGGTTTTATAGTATCTTAGACTAAGGGATTGAGAATTATTAATTGAGTAGGTACCCAATAGTTAGGTACCTAAAAATCCTAATTTATACTTTTATTATTAAACCATACAAATCCGTAATTGAATAGTTGTATATAAAGACATAGTCTCAAGGAATAATTTAGTCTTAAGGAGCTCGGTGGCGCAGCGGTTAACGCGCTCGGTCTGCGATTTGTTGAATTTAAGCAACTTTCGCAAAGGCCGGTTATAGGATGGGTGACCACAAAAAAAGTTTTCATCTCGAGCTCCTCCGTGCTTCGGAAGGCACGTTAAGCCGTTGGTCCCGGCTGCATTAGCAGTCGTTAATAACCATCAATCCGCACTGGGCTCGCGTGATGGTTCAAGGCCCGATCTCCCTATCCATCCATAGGGAAGGCCCGTGCCCCAGCAGTGGGGACGTTAATGGGCTGATGATGATGATGATGATGACATAGTCTCTGAGGTCGTGTGCTACACCGGCTTGCTTCTCCAAACGGAGAACGCGAAACGAATAATCAGTTAATATTTATTTATTTATTAAGACATCTTTCGTAAGTAGTACTACCCAATTATAATTTTATAATTTTATAATTTTATGTACTTAACCACCTATCTCTAAGTTTTATTCTGCAATAGTTTTAGTTTTCGTTTGATTTTTTCATACCATTTTAACGTTGTTGTGTTGTATTAGTTAGACGATTTATGTTTTTTCTTTCTTAAATTTTATTTTCAATTATTATTGTTCTTTTTAAGCTCACTTTAGTTTATACTTTTTATTATCAGTGTTGTGTGCATCTATAATTGGCAGGCATACCGGAACTTTTCCTTTGTGTATTTTATATTGTGTGTTTGTGTATGTACTGCTGTTGATGTACCATAGTAAATAAATAAATAAATAAATAAATTAATTAAATTACCCAAATCCACCTAAGTACCTAAGTAATTGGCAGCCCTCAGATGACACACAAACAGTTGCGCGTGTTGATGAATTCTTCGATAGGAAATTCCACTTGATATCGACTCAGAATAATGGTCTGAACTATCGCCTTCAGTACTCGTTACAGTGTCACTAACACCCTTACCTACTTGTATGGTTACCTGTATGTACTTTGTACGGGGTGTAAGTGACATCGTAACGATTACTAACAGGGCTGATTCAGCTCATTATTCTCAGTTAATATCAAGTGGAATTTTCGATCGCAAAAGTATACAATTGAAAAAGTTTAAAAAAAATCTTGAATTATATTAACTTGATATTAACTCAGAATCATGGTCTGAATCATCCCCCTAAGTATTCGTTACGATGTCACTAGAAAGAAAGAAAGAAAGAAAGAAAATATTTATTCGGCATACTTAACACTTTATTAAATTACATCCTGTATACTTATTATAACTTATTCATAATCATATTACTTACTTACAGAAATTATTCACAAGCAAATCCTTCTTACCAATTTGAGTCAGATATTAAAACGTCTTTTTTATTTTAATCATTGCGCCCCGTACCTAAAAAACAAGTGCACCGTATTGTTGAACATATATCTAGTAAATTAAACTTAAAAAAACCTGTCGCTACGGGAGCGCTCTTCTTCGATGTGGCGAAAGCGTTCGACAAAGTCTGGCACAACGGCTTGATCTACAAGCTTTATTCACTGGGAGTGCCAGACCGTCTCGTGCACATCATACGAGACTTCCTCTCAAATCGAACCTTTCGCTACCGCGTGGAGGGGACGCTCTCGTCACCGCACCCGATACATGCCGGAGTCCCACAAGGCTCCGTCCTCTCCCCTTTACTATTTTCATTATATACTAGTGACATTCCCAAATCCCCTAATACCGAATTAGCTTTATTTGCGGATGATACAGCCATCTATTCTTCGTGTCGTGGTCGAGTTATGATGACCGGAATCCTCCAACGCGCGGCCAATGCCTTGGGCAAGTGGTTTCGCAAATGGAGAATCGAGGTAAACCCGGAGAAAAGTGCAGCGGTGTACTTTTCAAAGGGCTATTATAACACGCCACGGTCACGCCGTCAACTTAAAGTCATCACGATGTTTGGCAAGCCGATCCCTTGGGAGGAGCAAGTCAAATATCTCGGCGTAGTCTTAGATAGACGTCTTACTTTCAAGGCCCATATCAAACGTGTGCGCGATCGCGCCGCGTTTGTAATGGGCCGTCTTCACTGTCTCCTTAACAAGCGAAGTAAATTGTCCCTTAGGAATAAGGTGAAAATCTACACGACTTGCATCCGTCCGATCATGACCTATGCAGGGGTAGTTTTCGCTCACGCGAGTCCCTCTCAAATTCACCGTCTACAGGTAATACAAAATCGTTTCATGCGGAAAGCCACGGGAGCTCCGTGGTTCCTTCGCAATGAAAATCTGCACATTGACCTAGGTCTGCCAACCATTGCCCAATGGCTCAAATTAGCTTCCAAACGTTTTTTCGATTCTGCTCCGCACCACCCAAATCCCCTGGTAGTTGCGGCTTCCGAGTACATTCCGCTTAGGGACGGTACTGAAAAGTATCGGCGTCCGAAGGACGTAATATACGATCCCGACGACCCGATCACTCTAGCCATAGAGGCAGCCAATCAGCTCGCGACACCAAACACTTCAGGTCCCCGATACCGACCCCGCCGGCGTGGTCGACGATTTCCCTCATTCAGCGCTTATCGCTATCGACCCACTAGGGTCGATTAATTCTTTCAAATATTTTTCCTCTCAGACGACGCCCTGAGCCGAGGTTCGCGCCCAACTGGGCACCCTCAGGCCTGCTGTCTTAAACGTTGTACCGGGTGAGAGCCTTCAGCGCTCCCCATCTGTCCGGCCAAGTAGTTAATGCCATCTGCGGCAAATCTACAATAAGTCACGTCAAAAAAAAAAAACGTACCTAAAAGGCCTCTCCACAAGCCTACAACACAACAATATTTTTAATCAAACCCACAGGATGTTCTATAGCTAGTGTCCAATTCAGGCGGATTTGTGCTCCGTTAAGCAAATCCACGGTTTTAATTATGTTGGTCCAATATCTACTCCAATTTAATTGGATGCCTATTTCCAAATGTGTTTGTGTGTTACCGGAACGCGATTCGCAATTTTGCGTGTCCACACCAACGTCAAACTTTTTTTCGTCATGACATCGCGTCGTGGTTTTGGATTAGATGTTGGTAAAAAAATAATTCCGTAAAAAATAAGTACCGTTACTTCCAAGCAGGTATGATTATAGACAACTGTCATTACTACAACCATAGACTAAGAAATTACTACGTATAGAACGGCAACTCTCCGCTCCCCACTAGCGGCTGAGCTAGGTATGCCTAACCCTTCTTTAGTCTTTAATTGTATGGGCGTCAGACGTCACACGCACAGACGCGCGTGTACTATAACGTCAATGTGTAGTGTCTGTGTAAAACCGATTAAACATTAACGATTGATGAATGTGGATCAAGCAAGAGAATTGTGTCAGGTTCGAAGCAAATGGAATTCCACAGGCTTTGCTTACTCCGGTGGGAAATTGGCGTGAGTTTTTGTGTATGTATATATGTATAACAAACACACACACACAGTTTTATTTTTGTTAATTTTAAATATTTTTATTGTTTCATTATTGTCTCTTTTGATATAAGCAGTTAAAATTTTCATAGTGCTCTGTATTCTGTCCGTGTGTCCATTTTGTAAATCTTAACATAGGAAATCGTACTCTGGCCCCTGCGATACAAGCTGAGCTTAGTGCAGGGACCGCCGCATAACTAAAGTAATTGATTATACCCAGTTGTCTGTATTTTTATTAATGTAAAATTGTAATACTATGTTTCAATAAAGATTATTATTATTATTATTATATGTACAAATAACATTATGCTTAGTTTCTACATCTGCCACAGACTATAATATAAAAATAATCGATTGTGTCATGTCATGTTACAATACAACTTGGGTAGCTATACCTGTTTAGTGAGCAGGGAATGTTTGGTGACGGTACAACCGCAGTGGGGACAGCGCGGGTGTAAATGCGCCACCATTCAATAGTTGTCACTATATGGTACAGGCGAGAGGAGAAATGTTCGCCGTTTTTACAATTGACATCCAAGGTGTTGAAAAGATTGAAGATTACGACGAATTCGAGGCAAATTGAGTAAAAGATGACGCGACGTCAAATAAAAAAAAAAAAAACAAAATTGAAAAAGTTTACATTGTTACACTTTAAATTATCAATTTTTCAATAACGTTCGTCTCATCCGCCTAAAACTAAGCTTCTCAGAACATGTACAGCCGGGGAAACTCTGCAAGAAAAACCTCAGCACAGGGCCCTAAACGTTCTTTAAAAAGTCATAAAATATTGTTATACAATTTAGTAATTTGGCGTCCTCAACGCTTATAACAAGGATTGGTCGGATTAGCGCAAAGTCGAGAGGAGTGGAAAAATGAGAGGCCTTTGCCCAGCATTGGGATCGAATAGGCTAGATAAGATAAAAAATACTACGATATATGAACCATTTTATATTTACGGTAAGTGCTTTCGTTAGAGGCAGAATCTACCAGGCCTAAGAATGACTATTCTGTCTGTTAGACCAAAGCCTGATTGACGTAGTAAGATCTTCAGCAGGTACTTAGGTATATCAATAAAAATGATTGACATCGTAAGCAATGTTGTCGTTTTTGAAAGACGAAATTATAATGCTTTAGACTTACCACGCAAAAGTAAAATTTTCACACATGAACGACTTTTATAACGTTTTATTGTAAGTTGGAAAACCCTTGGCTTTTTCTAAAGAAATGATTGAAGATTTTCACCATGGCTTACCATTTTACGACAAATATTTTTCTCCGACAGCAGAATTGCTTTTATGATTGGTTCTGAAACCAATCTAACGAGAAACCCTGTCAATAACAGTGTGCAGCCATTAAAGACCTCGTAAAAGATACGTGTTAACCTTCACACTTTGACATCTACCGAATTTGATGATATTGACGATGGTCTGACGTCATAGTGTCAAAGAAAAAAGAAAGACCAAAATAAGTATTGACAGACCGTAGCCGTGGGTCTCGGTTACTACTTACTGGTAAGTACGTAGTCGTTACATGAGCCATGTCAGGGGCCTTTGGCGGCTCAATAGTAACCCTGACACCAGGGTTGATGGTTGGTAATCCACCTTAAAATCCATACGATAGAAGAGGAGAATAAGTATTGATTTTTGTTTTTATAGTACTTACCCGAGCTTAGCGAAACTCACAAAGAGAAAATTAAAATCGAAAATATTCTGACTCGGGACTTGAATCCGCAGCCCTTGACAAGCCGGGACGAGCGTGTTAACCATTACACCACCGGGTCCTTCTCCTACCCATGCGAAATTCATTCTATCTATGTATCGTCATTGACAAGAGCTGCGGGTCTGATATAAAATAAATGCTTATTCGTTTACAAATGATAACACACAATTGGGTCGTGTACTAGGTTCAAAATAAATTATGAAATTCTGATTACTAAATAAAGACAGGTCTATAACTAAAGAAAATCATTATCTTTTTAACTTATATAAGAATGTTAATCAATAAAAACGTAATAATTAGTCCGACATTTTATCACGTTTTTCTATGACGTAATAATAGTGTACTATTTCTTTGTATGAACCATACCATAGTCATTTCGTGTTTTGACGTAAGTCCGGCAAAGTAATTAATGCCATCTGTGGCAAATCTACAATAAGTTACGTCAAAAAAAAAGACGTTTAGTAAAAAAACACACACAGGAAGGACACAGGACCCAGGATTTCACTAGTTGGAAACTAGCCTATTACTAATAGCCGGTCTGTAGCCACAATAAAACCTTTGACTTGTCTAATTTAATTCATGATTGATTGATTGTTTGAGCCGGAAGGGGTCCTGGGTGGGCTTCTAGAGTAGGTAATTTTGGACGAAGCCTGTTGTGATTTAGTTTTTGAATTTTGACGAAACTTGTGCGGATTTTATCATGTATGATTTGAATATGATTTCCTTTTTTTTTTAAAATGAATGTTGGTACTAACGAAGCCTGAGGTGGATTTACATTCTGTTTTTTTATTATTATTTTGTGAATTGATTAATTATTACATCGTCAATGGTGCAGATTATGGTAGACAAAACTTTATGTAATTTTTATTCATGATTGTCATAAGAGTTAGTTATGAAACGCTTCTCACCGCGTCAGTACATGTATGTGAACAACACTGTATAACAGTGGGCAGTGATGTACATTAGAGAGGACAGTTGCAGTGATCGTAGAGTGATAGTGATCATGAATTATACCTACATATCGATATTAATAATTAATTATTTACCAAAAAATATTGACTTGAAATATAATTATAGTGGAATATTCTTTTTGACTTATTGTAGATTTGCCGCAGATGGCTTTAACTACTTGGCCGGACAAATGGGGAGCGCTGAAGGCTCTCACCCGGTACAACATTTAAGACAACAGGCCTGAGGGTGCCCAGTTTGGCGCGAACCTCGGCTCAGGGCGTCGTCTGAGAGGAAAAATATTTGAAAGAATTAATCGACCCTAGTGGGTCGATAGCGATAAGCGCTGATTGAGGGAAATCGTCGACCACGCCGGCGGGGTCGGTATCGGGGTCCTGAAGTGTTTGGTGTCGCGAGCTGTTTGGCTGCCTCTATGGCTAGAGGCAGCATACTTCGGACGCCGATACTTTTCAGTACCGTCCCTAAGCGGGAGTGGAATCAATGAAGGGTTTCACTTCTAACTTGCCAGGGACTGGTCCGATTTTGATAATATAAAGGTGATAGTTACTGACTGACTTATCAGCATACCCACAGTCTGACACCAGGGTTGACAAGGTCTGACATTGATCTCAGAAATACATTCAGAAAGCATTTTTTATATTTGTAATTAGATAAATACAATAAGGTTTTTTTTTTTTGTAAATTCAATCCCTAAGAAATGATTAAATTGTATACAAAATACTCATTTTTTTCCTAGTTCTTCTATCAGGCGAATTTAGCCGCCATGTTTTAAGTGAGCTAGTTTTTTTGTGTGTTCATAAATGTATAAGATTTAATAGGTAAGTATATATCTACTTAATAACCTGGAAAGGAATAACTGTTTATCCGTTTCATTGATTAAAGATCCAAACTCCGTCCGAGAAAATTCCGTCTCGGGGGTATGTGACCTAACCTGTATTGGGCTGGATTTCCCTTCGCGGGCGGGCTTCGCTTCTATAAAAAACCGGACCTGTCAAATCTAGGTTAGATAAGCGGACCTTGTGAGAAACGGGATAACGCTATGATGATGATTTATTAAACATCCAAAAATTTAAAACACCGTTTTGGTTATTTATACGAATTGAAAAATGAGTGTGAAAAGTAACTAAAAAAATAAAAATGGAACTTAATTCGACAAACTAGCAGCTATTCTACTGAGTAGGCATTAATAATATCGACATGATTACATCTCTAGCAAGCGCATCGCACCTATTATTTACTGTCAAGTGTAGCGTAACGTATAGGTACAAATTCAATAACTGAACGTTTGGTGTGGACATGCTACAGAATGGCGGCATTACACGCCGTAGTCAGCACACAATACTAAAGTTGTATAGTTTCTAAGAGGTTTGTATCTAAAATCTATCGTGTGGGTTGTGAGGATGTCCAAGGTCATCAAATTTGGTGTCAGATTTATTATTGAGCCGGCAAAAGCCCTTGACTCATATAACGACTACGTACTTACATCAGTATGGAGTAACCGGGACCAACGGCTTAACGTGCCTTCCTACTCACGGATCATCTTATTTACAGACAATAAGGTGATCAGCCTGCAATGTCCTAACCAAACCAGGGCTACAAAGTGGTTTTTATGATGTGTCCGGGATTCGAACTTAGAACTTTCTCACAACGCTCAACCACTGGACTGCGGAGATAGTTCCATTGAACATTTAACTTACATTGTATAAGCCGCGCCATTAAAGAAACGAATCGAAAATGGCGTCACTCATCGTTCTCTCTCACTCGCACGCTATTGCTGTCTTTACTCACACACGGGCGTACCGTATACAAAAAAAAAAATGAATCAGTCTGGTTTTGCTCTTCCGCTGCTACGACGCTCACGACGCTGTTTGTTTCCAAATTCCTAACCCAACTTTTAAGTGCCGTGTTGATACGTGGTCATTATGACGACTTCTGGAAAACGAGGCAAGGTTCTTCGAAGTGATGCACGTGATATTGTTTATAACGTCATCAAATACTTCCAAGAAGAAAAAAATTTGGAACGGTATCATCCGTTTCAATACGCAAACGCTCGCGCCGCCATGGCCACGGGTTTATCTGTTAGCACTATTGTGAAAATAAAAAAAGAAGGTATGTAATATATTTTTCGTATTTAACAAGGGTATGTCATTAGTAACCCGCGGCATGATTTTGTACACAAGTATAGACATTAAATAGTTTTTGTGAAGAAATCTATAATTTACGAGAAATAATAAAATAACCTCAATATTACACGATTGATGTTATTTTTTTTTAAATTCGTCCAGTTAGTGTGGAGCAGGCTAAGATCATACCTAATTCATAAAATAAGACCATGTTGCCTAGATTGAAACGAAAGAAGTCCCGCGGCATATTGTGGAACTAAATTTGACTTTTCTTATTTCTTTGCAATAGAGTTCTTTTTCGTGTCTCAAGATGGCCGCCTTTGACGTGCAACGACCTCATCCACGGGACTTCTTTTGTGGCGCGGAGTTCTAGTTTATCGCTAGTTCTTTGTTTTTCTTTTTAAGTTATTTTCGCCTAGCTTTTAGCATGCAAAAGCTCATAGCCCATATAGGCTATCTTCTGTAAAAAACAACTAATGGGAAATATTTTCATTCCATTTTTGAACTAAATCTTTCTTTTGGAAACGAAAATTAAGTTTTAATCTTATAATAAGATTTATATGTATAATACAAATTATTTCTTTTATAAAAATAAGGAATAAAATATGCTTATAAATAGGTACTTCTTAGATATTCTCGATATGTTACGGCTAATATCCGATGATAACTGCAATGTTCAATGTTTTTATTAATGCTGAGAATTATTTTTGTTTTTTAAGGTCAACTTGCTGAGGAGAAGAAGACAAGAATTCGGACACCCAGCAAAGGGAGACGTGGTCTACATAATACTAGAGTCCCCATTGACAATTTTGATATCTGTGCCATCGGAAATATTGTTAATTCTATTTACGATGTGCGTAAAGAAGTACCCACGTTAAATAAAATATTGGCATCCGCAAAAAAAGACTTAAATTTCAAAGGATCTAAAACAACTTTGAGGCGGATTTTAAAAAATAAACTTGGCTATCGGTTCAAAAAATGCCGTCAAAACAGATCGATTCTTATAGAAAAAGACAATATTAAAGCTTGGCGAGCCCGCTATTTGCGACGCATTAGAGAAAATGATGCATTAGGACCCGATAAAAAACCTGTGATATATATGGATGAAACATGGATTCACGCCCACTATACAGTAAGCAAATGCTGGCAAAGTTCGAGGGATAAGGGTGTTCGAAAAAATGACAGCCCTGGCCAAAGGTGGGTAATAGTTCACGCAGGAAGTGAAAATGGTTTCGTGAGTGGTGCTGGCCTGGTTTTTAAAGCGAAATGTAAAACAGGTGACTACCACGACGAAATGGATGGCCAAAATTTTCTAAAATATTTGAATGAAAAATTAATTCCAAATCTGCCTCCATCATGTATTCTAGTACTAGACAATGCTTCGTATCATTCGATGCAATTGGACAAAGCACCAACAACGGCTACTCGAAAAGATGATGTAAAAAAATTTATGAAGGAACATAATATAACCTACAGAGAGGAATGGACAAAAGCAGAGCTCCTAACAGAGTTAAAGAAACAAATGCCAGAGAAAAAGTATGTAGTGGATGAATTATTAAAATCACACGGACACGAAGTCCTAAGATTGCCCCCATATAACTGTGATTTGAACCCGATTGAGCATATCTGGAATTTGTTAAAACAAAGGGTTGCTGACAAAAATGTGGAACAGCATGAAAACAAAATTGAACAACTAACAAAAGATGCCATCTCATCAATAACAGCTGAAGACTGGAAAAAACAAATCAACCATATTAAAAGAGTAGAAGAAACGTACTGGACACGTGACGTTACGAATGAAACGGAAATAGATGATTTCATTATACGAGTGGGTATGGATAGCAGCGACGATTCATCAAGTGAAACTGATACTTCGGCGGAAGAAAGGGACAGTGAGATGTCTGGGATTGAAGAGATTGATTACGATGACCCCGGTGAAGGGACATCAACGTCTACTAAAACCGGTGAAAGGCCATCAACGTCTCAAAATTAATTTGTCTATTTTGATAAATAAATAATAATGTTTCGCTCAAAGCATTGTTTTATATTTACACCTATGTATTCTACATACTTATGTATCTCTTAACAAGCTTGAAACTAATGGGTTTTCGATCCCGGAATATTAATCTTGCTTAAAAAATATTTTTAATAAAATTGAAAAATATCTATTTTTTCGAAATTTCCCGGGAACTAAACCCTAGTATTGCTGACCCTACCATCTGTCTTTGCAAGTACTAGACGCCATTTTCGATTCGTTTCTTTATTGGCGCGGCTTATAAACACATACAAGACCATGCTCTTACTAACCAAGTTTTGGTTCAGCAACTAACATCAACATTAAGTTTCTAAGGTAACTTGTACCAAGTTTGCAGGCGATTTGAATAATGTATTTGAGGAAACAAATTGAAATATCGTGTCTTTTCTATCAACCAAAATAATGGACAATGGAAATAGGTATATGGAAGGCTTGTCACTCGATTGGCTGAAAGTAAGATAATCCATGCTTCAGAAGGCAATCTGGTCCTGGTTATCACCTACAAATGTTAATACATAGTCGTTACACGAGGCATGTCAGGGGCTTTTGGCGACTCAATAATGACCCTGACATCAGAGTTGCTGAGTTTGCTTATCCATCTCACAACCCACAAGATAGGAAAAGTATTAATCAAAATAATTGAAAAAATTATATGTTATGAGCCCGAATGATGAGAGTTCATTGTAAAATAAAATAATATTCTAATTAGAAAACTTTTTAAGTAAGACAAAGGGGTTAAAAGTTATGCACTTTTATATGCGCAAATGTCAAATAGCAAAATTGCTTTTTTAGATGAATTGCTTCGATGTGGCCTTTTTAACCCCCCCAAAGTAATCAATTTGTTGTTGGTAAATTGGTAGGTTGGTATTCTGTACAGTGTAGTGGTATTAGAGTGAGACCCGGGTGGTTTCAATTTCAAACGTGTTTTCTAATTCGAGTGATCAAAGGGTTCGACTTTTTTCGTATCAAAGGTCAGTCTGGGCTTTGTAATTTTATAGCCGTTACGCGAGCTGTACGTAAACGTTTGTGCAAATCGAAACTTTTCACAAAGAGTTGCTCTTTTACAAAAGTTCTTATTGCACTGAGCCCTGTTTGTGCAACGGATGACAATGAAAATGGTACATACAATAGGGATTCGAAATTAAATTAATGGGAAATTATTCATATTTATTTTAAGCGTTGTAGATGTAAGACAGATAACTTCAGAAGATGAACCTTATTTATACAGTAAGTACTTTTACTTTATTTCGGTTTAAAGATTCTCAAAAAAGACAGTCACTTACATGAGAGGAGAACTTATAATTTAACTTAATAACTAAGTTATTTATGCAGTGTCGTACGCACCGCCATACTTAATAGGTATCGCTTTACTTTATTTCCAAGGAACATATCCCATAGAAAGTTAGTTTCAAGTTTAAGACTACCAAAGTATGAATATATAAAACTGTCTAAATCACGCTTTATAGTAAGCGAAGCAACAAAATTCGATAATTTTCTATTCATACCTGGCTATATTTTTAATCCTATCCCGAGAATATAAAATAAATAATCAGTAAGGTTGTCGTGAATAATAGAACATGATCATAATTATTACGAGCGGTGGACATAAGATATATTGTAAAATATCATGCACTTACCTAATTATTTATGAACGAAAGAATCAAATGGCCAGAAATGTAGGTAAGGTACTAATTAAGCTTTAAGATTTATTGCGGCTAGCATGTTACGGGGGCAAACGTGTTGAAATAACTTTTTTGTATATGGAACACCTCAATGTTTGACAACTGAATTTTGAAAAAATGGCTGTGGCGCACTTTTTGTGCGAAAACCGCGTGTAGTAAACGTAATGACATACAATTTGCTGCTGTCGTTCGACTCTTTGTTAGAATTATTTATTATAAAGTTAACTGCCTCTGTGGTCCAGTGGTTGAGCGTTGGACTCACGATCCGGAGGCCCCGGGTTCGAATCCCGGTGGGGGCATATCACAAAAACCACTTTGTCATCCCTAGTTTGGTTAGGACATTACAGGCTGATCACCTGATTGTCCGAAAGTAAGATGATCCGTGCTTCGGAAGGCACGTTAAGTCTTTGGTCCCGGTTACTATTTACTGATGTAAGTGAGTAATCGTTACGTGAACCATATCAGAGGCCTTTGGCGGCTCAATTACAACCCAGACACCAGGGTTGATAAGGTTGGTATTCTATCTCACAACCCACACGATAAGAAGAAGATTAAAAAGTTTTCATAATGTATTATACGTTGAGTACGACGCAACATTTGGCCAAGGTCACAAACGTGGTAGTAGGTCAAGCTTCATGTGCACAATGAAGTAATGAAACCTTGTACAATTTAAGTTTCCAGACAGAGAAACATTCCAATACCCTTTGAGGTTCTATGTAAATGCTTAGAACAAAGCAAATTTACATACTTAGAACTGAAAAGAAGTCTAGGTCAGTTTGTACTTAGTACAAACTAGCATTTTAACAATTAGATAACTACGAGTTTCTGCACAATTAGAGAAAATAAAAGATTACCTTTCTTTAGCGTCGATGATATTGTTTAGAATTTCTTTTAAAAGTTTCTATCTGACCGGTCAGAGTTACCTATCCTAGTCCGAGTCTATACGTCGTTTGCGTGATTTTCTTTAAAAGTAATCCTGTATGACTATAATTATATAATATTTCGACAATGATAATTATCATTATAACTTATCGCCTACCTACCATATTTTCGTTGAGATTCGGACATGTAAAGTTCTTGAAATTTCGGGCGAAAGTTTGTCGATCATCATGTCTACAGGCCAAACTCTCGGAACTCTAGGCATCGTTATTATTCAGATAGACGGTCTATATTGCACTGATATACTATGGCTCTTATGGGTCTATCATAAACCCATAAGACCCATAGTTAAATAGACCCATGAGACCATAGATAGATCCATGAGACCATAAGACCCTGTCACAGACAAGCGCCGTCTAGCGAAAACGGGGTGTAACAATTTAGCTAGCTGGCCACATATTTTATTTATTTATTTATTATGGACAACTTACAAGCTACACTCTGCACATGCAAAGTTACAGACAATAAAAAAAAGATTAAGAGCTCGTTCAATTACAAGTAGTCACAGCATGCACAATCAAGTGAACAAAAAAAAACAAGATTATAAACTTTATCATAAAATATAGAAACAAAAATGGAGTAACAAGAACGACGCTGTTTTATTTTCCCGCTCCTTATATTCATTATATTCAACCAAATATATCCAAATCGATTATCTATTTCTTCAGACCCTAGACCCATGTTGTAACGTAAATGGTTTACGGTTTCCAGACTTTACAACATAATAATCAAGTTTTAATTATAAAATGAAACTTATATTCATGTAAAGTTACAAATTAATTTAGCAACGTATTTGTTTATTCGCAAAACTGTTGGTTTTACTTTACCTAGAAAATTATCAGTATCCTTAAGAATTATGTTTTTAGATTAAATAGCATATTATTATTTAGCCAGAACATTCAGGTATAATAGTTAAATAATTACAAAGGCAATATCTTCTAAATTTTTAGGAGTCCGAAAATTACAACACTTTTTACTAGTACTTTTTAAAACTTGAAAAATTTTTCGACAGCTTACTTTATTCTTATTTTAATAAATATTTTAAATATGCGAGATCTATTTGGTGTTTATGGCATCTAGTATCAATATGAGCATCAAGTATCAATGAATGTATGTTCGTTAAGAGCAACAGTATTCGTTATAATGAGTGTTACAGAAGTTTAATTACTATGGATACCGCAGGGTACCCATCTTGGACCGCTACTATTAAAGAAAGTCTTGTTCTGCACAATGCAGACAGGATATAAAGTAACATTCTTCAGATGCAGTGAAGATAGCAATAAAAACATGTGGCGTTATTTATTAATTGTAGAAATATTTTTCAAGTTATTTTGTAAAATAATAGTAACATTAAATGAAGTATTTTTATTTATTTATTTGTAAGTTTCAAAATTATTTTTTTAGTCTTGGATAACATCAAATTTGTTACTTTATATTCCGAATTTACCAGCAATTTATTATTAATATATTAGTAATCCACTTAAATGAATTCCTACATCGCATAAGCCCCTTTACGACAAACATCTTTTAGCCTAAGGATGCTAATCTTTTTAATAATACATATAAAAAGGGATACCGTCCTATTGTCCTGCGGTGTACACTGATTGGGGTCCAGGATTACCCGAGGAACTATTTTCGTCTATTTGTTAAGAGAACCTTTTTGGACTAGAATGTAACATTCCTGACTAGAATGGCGCCTTGTAATGAGGGTACAATTGTTTGCTTTCACTGATTATAGAACTGCTATTTTGTTTGTTACAACTATTGCCTTGCTGAAATGTGTAATATTACTAAATTTTAAATAAGTACTTGTAATATTGCTGAATTGTGTTTGGAGCATTTAGTATCATTTTTATTATTATTACGTACCAACCTTACCTATTATTATTAACGCAAGGGTTATGAAAAATATACAAAGATATAACGCCGTCTCTCTAGATTGTATACTTACTCATAATAATATGTCAACTAAAGGTACCTACTTATACTACTTAGCTTTAACGCAAACACTTCCTTTAGGAGGTACCTAACTTTTTACGTATAAGATTACACTTTTGACAATTGTTACAATTTGGTTAAAACATACAAATAAAAGCATGATTGTCCGTTTTTTGTGGTATGAAAATCTAATTAAAGCACATAATAACGGGTTCTTACCGCGTTTAAAATAGGGATATAAGACTCCCGATATTTCGCCACTGATGCAAGTGCCATGATCACGGGATGACTGATGAGGTTGGAGTGGAGTAGGTAGATCCATAATTTTCTACGGATTATATTGGGAGTCTCATATCCCTATTTTAAACGTGGTAAGAACCCGTTATTATGTGTTTTAATTATGATAATAACCACGTAAACTTAAAACAATGTGTGAAAATCTATTCTTAGTATACATTATACTAACTTTAAAGCTTTAAGTAAGTTTGGTAAACTAAAGCCTAATTGAAAACTTTTAAATGTGAAACTTACACAAACATGTACTTAAAAATAAATTCAGCCTTTGTAAAATTAGTACTAAAAGTGTTTTACTATCAAAAAACAAACCAACGATATTTTCCATGATTTCCAAGTTAAAAACAAACAATGACAAATGTTGTGGTCTGCACAGACATCCCTTTAACTGTTTAGCCCTAACATAGGGTAACCATGGCGTTTATAATGACAAGGATTTCTTTGGTTACATTTTAATTATTTTTTACCATGTGTTAGTGACACCGTAACGAACACTGAGGGGGATGATTCAGCTCATGATTCTGAGTTATTTTTTGTGTTTTTTTTTTTTAATTTATGCTTTGCTACGGAAACCGACATGATATCAACTCAAAATCATGGTCTGAATCATCCTTCAAAGTTTTCGTTACGATGTCACTAACATCATGTTTAATTTATATTTCTTTTTATCAAAATATTGGTACAATAAAAACCCCACAAAACCAATTCCTCGGTTTGTCTATGGGAGTGAAGTTCGCTTAATGTTATTATGTTTTAAGATAATTACAGTTAACTTACAGCTAAGAGATATTTTGCGTGAGATGTTTAAATAAAGATTTACTACATTTATTTATATTGCACTCCTGACGTATGTCAACCGGCAGCATGTTGTACAGATACATTTTTTTTTTAAGAAATAGGGTATACAGACATTCGCTGGTATTTTAGAATTCTCTAGCAGGCGAAGTAACACCCTAACATCTAGTCCAAGTTTCGTTTCGTCCAGAACCATGGAAAGCCTACTCAAAACTGAAAATGAAATATGAGGGTCGAGGCGCAATAATTTTTACTTTGCACTAATTGGTCGCCCCGACTCCACTTGACTAATGACTCTCAACCGCTGAGGTTATGGCTTCTAATGTTGACATATTAGTTCACGACTGTTTTATGTATATACCGACTGTGCAAGGCAAAGGAGGATGTGATATAATATGTATGTTAAAAATATTTAAAGTATGAAAACTAAAACCACGGAAAAATCAGGTTTTAAAAAGTATGAAACAAGAAAATGATTATTCGAAATTGTTCCGAATAGTGATGTTTTAGAAATAGCCGTAGTTGTATGCTGTGATAATAGAATTCTTAGGACCAATGGGTAAAAAATAAACTTGTACATATTTAGTAATATGATGAAAATCATTTTTAAAATATTCTTTCATTTGTGCATATTCCAATTTCTCATTTAAAATTACGAGTATAAACGCTTCTGAATGGTCAGCGCTCAAACGATAATTAAAACAATGTCTGTTTATTGATAAAAATACCAAGTCCCATCGAAACAAGGGTCATTACGACAGTTAAATGAAAGTATTTGTACCAGCTGCCCAGCAATTAGTCACCAGGATATTATACACTTTATCTCTACTTTAGTGATGGGAAGTTGTAGTGAGTTATGTCATTGACTCACTCACTTATACGATGAGATGAATTTGAAAATTCAAATTCAAAAATATCTTTATTCAGTAGGTAATCTAGTACTTTGAATCGTCAATTTTTACATAACGATCGTCTCATCCGCCTAAAACTACTGCAGCTTCTCACAACCTGTATAGCTGGGGAAAAGAAACTGCAAGGAAAACCTCGGCACAGGGCCCTAGACGTTCTTTAAAAAAATGAAATAAACATAGAATGATTTCCAGAACCAGTAACAAAATTACAAAATTATTTGGTTCAAGCACTCATCGACTCATTTTGTGTCTAATTTAACTGAACTAAAAGTAGGTCTATCTCTTTCTTGCACTTATTCTAAGTAAAGGACGGCACTAGTTTAAGAGTTGACAAACTAAAACTAATAGGTTAAGTTTGTGTTCGCCCAAATAGCCATCTATATTCGGTCCTTAATATGCGTTGAAAAGATTGATAATGTAACACATTATGGGAAACTAAGTTTGATTCAATAGATACTAAAGATAATGATTATGATATACAAAGTAATACAATCTAATTATACATGTAGCTCAATTATAATAAAGCTTGAATTTCCATTTAAACGAACATTAAGTTTATTTATACACCCTAGAGTTACCTATTATGTTACGCATCTCATGTCGTCGCTGAGCTGATTTTACGAACAGACGTATCAGTTCCTTTTTTGCTAAAGTAATTTGTGTCTTATTGACAGTCACAAAAGGCGCAATTTAGCGACAAATGAATAATTAAGTAGATCTGTAAATTTTGTACACGGCGTTAGTGACATCATAACGAATACTGAGGGGGATGATTCAGACCATGATTCTGAGTTAATATCAAGTGGAATTTTCCGTCGCAAAATTAATGCTTTTTTAGATTTTGTTTTCAATTCTATACTTTTACGATGGAAAATTCCATTTGATATTAACTCAGAATAATCAGCTGAATCACCCCCCTCAGTATTATATATTATTTTCGTTACGATGTCACTTGCACCTCGCACAAGTACAAACGGTAGCCATACAAGTAGGTAGTGTTAGTGACATCGTAACGAATACTGAGGGGGATGATTCAGACCTTGATTCTGAGTTGATTTCAAGTGGAATTTTAATTCGGAAATTCGTGAAAATTTTTGTGTTTCTTTAAATTATTTTCCTTACTTTTGCCACTGAAAATTCCACTTCAATCATCCCTCAACGTTTTCGTTACGATGTCACTAACACCCTATATTTGAACTATTATCTTCACTTATTAATACATATATTTCACATCACTAGTAAGACGCGTATAAACAAGCCGGTTGACGTACGAGTAATTATAGAATAAACACACTTTGTTCGTTGTTTATATAAATTATTTCAAGTTAACTGTTATTATTTCAAAACAAAAACAAATAAATGACGGCTAACGACTTTACCAAATTGACTTCTTGTGATGTTTAATTAAATTCACGAGAAACAATTTGAATTACAATAAGTATTATGAATGAGATAATGTTGGTTGTCGTTGAATTCATTGGATATTGATGAAGAGTTGAGAAATTGTTTATCAGGTTCGTATTTTACTTTACATAATTGTCATATTAAAAGATTTATGATGCAGATGTGTTGACACAGAAAGGCCTAGGCGTCCATACCGCGATCACACCCAGGATGATTTTAGAAAGGCCAGGTCAAGAGATAATGGCTTCTCTATACTAGTCTGGAGTCTTTAATGAGAGTGGAAAAAGGGAAAAGGGGAAATAGGCGTGATCTCTCTCTTATCGTGTCGATAGCAAACTAAATAGTGTCGTGCACTTGCAGTTTAAGTCCGAGCCATCCGAGAAACCCCACCTGAACAAATTGTCCTTACTTCGGCCCACTTGAGTCCGAAGTCTATTTAGAGACTTCCAGGTAAGCCAAGGCAAATCGAGACCTAGCGGAGGTCTCTCGGACTTCGAAACAAAAGGTTATGGGAGGTGTACCCGTTCCTGCCAGATCCTGCATTTTTCCTTAGAGCGGTCATCGTCATGTATAGGTCCCGGCAAACTTCTTGAGCATCGACCTTGACTGCGCACAACCGAATTTTAGATCTCTTTGGTGGTGCGGTACGGGGCGCGGGGGTGGGTGAGTCCCGCATTGACCGGCTATTGGTAGATCAGTCGATACTTCCCCCGCGCACTGTGTCTTCGTCCCTTTGACTCCCGAATACACTTGCGTGCAGTGAAACTGTCACGTTTTTGTGATTGCTCTTTTGTTGGTTTTTTTTTTTTATTGCTCATTTTTTTTAAGTTTAAGAATTAGTTACTAGCACGAGGTCTATGTCTACAGATCCAAAACCTAGCACTAGCTCTGGTATTGCTGGTTTTAACCTCATGGAAGGAATATTATACTTACCTGACGATTAGTTTTTTATTAAATATAATAATATAATGGTGCTAATTCCTGTAAATACCATCTAATTTTATTTTAAGTTATATCTGTCCTTTTCTTATCCGCCGAAAAGGAAAGGGACGGGTAATTGACAAGCATAAAATTTATGGAACACACGTCAATTTTAAGCACAAATCTAAAACAACCGTCTAAAAATTCGCCCGGGTTATTCATTTATTTACGCATTCTTCCTAAAATTAAGAGCTGTCAATCATCCGTCCCTTTCCTTTTCGGCGGATAAGAAAATGACAGGTATAACTTAAAGTAAAATTAAGAGATGTCTGCAGGAATCGGGGCCACTATAAGTTTTAATAAACTATAATAATATAAGTTTAGTTTTATTTACATAATTAAATAATATAATAATTAGTTTTTTTGAATGAAGTTAAGAAAATAATCAAAAGTTCATTTTTTTTGCACGGAAGTTTTTTTGCACGTGGGCGAACTTTCCCCCACTACGACACTCGATGCTCAAGAAGTTTGCCGGGAGTTATACGCGTGTGTATGTGGCGTGATCTTATGTGTGTATGTATCACAAGACCAGTGTAATATCACATGTGATGAATTTATAAGTGTAGCAAAAGTCTACTTAAAATGAGAATTCAGTATAGGGTTGTATCGGCGGTGGTCTAGTGCTCACGGCATCTTGGAGCGACAGGAACTTTATATTCTACTTAATTACTGGGACTTCTTTTGTTTTCGAGTTTGTATGAAACCATAGGAAAGGCTTTTTCATCACATATAAAAATAAACCTCCTACGTTGTTTGAGGTTTACGCGGTTATCATAATTAAAACTCATAATACCGGGTTCTTACCGCGTTAAAATCAGGGATATGAGACTCCGAATCGTGAATCAGGGAAAAATTCGAACCTGCGACCTTACAGTGAGAATCAAGCGTTCTTCCAACTGACCTACCATGGCTACTAAAGCAATAAAGAGTAGACAAACAAATAATGTAAGAATTAACAAATCTTCGTTACAATACAATAAAGTTTCTGGGTGAGTAAGGTTTTAGTATACGAAATATTTGAAGTAAAACAGACGAACTACTAATTTAATTTACCACCCACATATCGTCTAGACTAACGGGTAAATGTCACATTTTGTCACACACACACAAAATGTTATCGAATGCAGGAAAATGTGTTCAGAATTACTTTACAACATAAATGTTATTTATAACGTTATTTGCCAAAATAAATTCGCGAAATAAATAAACGTAAATTAGCTACCTACGCCAAAATAAAATAGAGAAAATGAAAGTAAAAAAATCATCATGTATAAGTGCGAAGTGATAACATAAGCGCCGGTTATATATTTTTTTTAATGTTCGTCATGTTAATAATAATTATTTAAAACAAAAACATGAAATCTGTTCTAGAATGTGCCATTCACAAGAGATCTGTGTTGCTCTATGGCCATTCATGTCGTTCATGTTTTATGATAATACACATGAACACGTCATTTAAAAATATTGAGATCCTTTTTCATTAAAGTCTTTGCAAAACATTCTTGCGCATTCTGGGACGCGGGGGTTGATATTTTAAATGATTCCCAAATCGAAACTATTTTTTTTATAAGTACGTTTCTGAGATAATTAGGAATGGTAGTTGTGATTGTGAGGGACGAGCAGGCTGACAGAGTTGCTACATAAGAATATTAGCATTTGAGTAGGGAAAAACACAGCATTATTCGAGCATTTATTTACAAAGGTATCATATCCCTATTTACATAAATTCACTTAATTTTACGCCGTGCACGTTTTAGGGTAATCAAGCATCTAATCCTCTACGCTTCACTCCTCCTGTTGGGAGTCCCTTCTTTACAATTTAAAAAGAGGACGAACAGAGCATAACTTAAGAACTAAACAAACAAAATATAAAAAAAAAACATTTAAAATAAAAAATAACACAAAGACATTCTTAAGTCTTCTTAAAATAATAAAATGCTACCTACCTAAACAAGAGCTGTGGTCTTCTCCTGTCGTGTGGGTTGTGATTTGGATTACCAACTTCATCAACCTTGGTATCAGGGTTACTATTGAGCCGCCAAAAGCCCTTAACATGGCTCATATATAACGATTACCTACTTACTTATATTAGTAAGTAGTAACCGGGACGAACGGCTTAACGAGCCTTCCGAAGCATGAATCATCATACTTTCGGACAATTATTAGCCTGTAATGTCCTAATTAAACTAGGGATCGCAAAATGATTTTTGTGATGTTCCCACCGGGATGTGAGCCATGTTGGGCCCAACGTTCAACGTCCGGACTTAAACGTTAACAGTTATTATAATACTATTACCCGACTGAACCGGTGTAGGACCAACCACGGAAAGTCAAACCATCACCTACATAAATGGGGCTTAAAGGAGTCGCCATACTGTGAATGTGGTCACCCGGATGAAACCATATCTCACATAGTGAACGAGTGCCCTCTGCACCGGTTCCCAGGTGGTATAGCCGAGCTGCACTGTGTGACGGATGCGGCAGAGACTTGGTTAGGGGAGCTTCAGCTGGATATAATGATCCACGCAGGATATTTTATTTTATTTTTGTCTGCCATACGCAATAATAATTTGGGATTTGTGTCCGGTTAATGACAATGGGCTCGTCCCAATTACATGAGACTTCATCATAGCTGGCGAGGAGGGGGTCTCCTCCGCTGAAGCGGTAGCCTTCGGGGACGCAGGCTTGACGCCATGTTAAGTTATTTATTAATTTAACTTACTTATATGTAATATTTTGTGCAAATCTATTACGTGTATCTCCAACGATATAGTATCAATGCATTCAGCGTCACATCAATACAAAATTCACATTGCGTTAATCCGACTGGGTCATGCATACACATACATACATAAACTCGCGCATATTTCTCACCGGGCACACCCTGGACACTTCATACAAACAACCTTGTTTTACACAGACACTACACATTGACATTATCGTACACGCGCATCTGTGTGTGTGACTTCTGACACCATACGATTCAAGTCTAAACTGTGTTCAATTGAGGTAAACCTAGCTCAGACGCTGGTAGAGAGTGGAGAGTTGCCGTTCTATATGTGGTATTTTTCCTTATTCGATGCGCCGGGGTAAGCAGAGACTATGGAATTCCATTTGCTTCGATCCTGACACACTTCCGTTGCTTACGCCTCATTCATCTATTGTTCACTGGTTCACTGGCACTACTTTAAAAACGTAAATCCTAACAATTGGTGGAAATTAAATGGAGTGATAAGCCGTCCATCTATCATGCTTGGGCAGAAGAAGGGCAGAGGTTGGGGAATGGGTTAACAAATCGCTGACACAAATCAGGCTCTGCAAAGGGTCTGTTTTAAACCCTTCAAGAATTCCACTCTTTAATTTTTATTTTGTAACAATCGAGATTGATATTGGTTACAAAATATCTAAGTAAGTATTCAAGTAGCATTTGTTTTGACGCGATGAAGTTTGAGGGTTAATCGCTAGAGATAAATGTTTGGTTTAAGGATCACATTACACAGATGAACCCAATGTACTTAATTCAAAACTTACTAGGTATAGGTTCTATTACTTTATACCATTCACATATTTTTTTGTATTAAATACGTGAAAAATCGCGCTCGGTCTGCTATTGTTGAAGTTAAGCAACTTTCGCAAAGGCCGGTCATAGGATGGGTGACCACAAAAAAGAAAAGTTTTCATCTCGAGCCCCTCCGTGCTTCGGAAGGCACGTTAAGCCGTTGGTCCCGGCTGCATTAGCAGTCGTTAATAACCACCAATCCGCACTGCGCCCGCGTGGTGGTTTAAGGCCTGATCTCCCTATCCATCCATAGGGAAGGCCCGTGCCCCAGCAGTGGGGACGTTAAAGGGCTGGTGATGATGACGTGAAAAATTAAGCATGACCAGGATGTTTTTTTTTTCTCTCTTTTTTATTTTTTTGTGCGAGCGATCTATTTCGACACACACACGCATACTGTTGCTGGTCATGGGGATGGCTGTCATACTGGCAGTGCCACGATTACTGTGTGAACGAGTGCATACAAACTCAAACATTACAAACATTCCATCCCTGAAACATTCTCGGTACCGGTATACTGTGAATAGATTCTAAATCCTCCTCCCAAATAGGGGGACATTTGTCGAACCGCCGAGCGAAATGTGGTCGGACACATCGCGCGATATAGCTCTACAGTTGGAGAAAGAAGCAGCCAGCGCGGCAGCGGGCGAATTCCGGCGACGACGTCGTCGGATATCGCCCGATGTCTACTGCCCTAATGGGGACTTTTTTCTTTTTTTTTTGACGTGACGTATTGTAGATTTGCCGCAGATGGTATTAACTACTTGGCCGGAGCCTAATGGGGACGAGACTTTAGAGATTATAGGCGATGAGTTGAAAACCTGACACAAAGCCATTCAAAGGTCAACCGTAAATGATCCGAATAGTCAGAGGTCACATCAAAGTAACAGAGATGCGACGAAGCGACCTAATTCGATAGTGATTAAATCTTACTTCGTCACTTCGCGCTTTGGAATGTTATGATCCAACTTAAGTTAAAAAGTTAATTTTAAGTTTGAATTGTTATATAATCGTGATGATTCAACGCTTTCCGTAGACATATGCCGATTCTTAGTGTTTTACGACGAATTTATTAAAAACATCATAGAAGGGAAGCTACAAGGAAACAGAAGAAGACCAAGAAGAGCTTAGATGGAACAGATTAAAGAGAAGGCGAACGTTGGGTCTTAAAGGAAGTGACAGAATTAGCCTTTGATAGACAAGCGTGGAGAATGCTACACCGACAAGAGCGTGGATCTTAAATTAATGATCCTACAGATACTTCGTAGACAAGGAGAGAACTATAAGAAAGAAACTTTAAAAGTTTAAAATCTTAGGTAATAGATAAGCTTCTATTAACTGGACCAGTGTAAGTTGACCGCACGCGCCAAAAAGCACGCGCCTTGCGGGGCCGACCAACTTATACCGGGCTCTTAACAAATTTGTAGAATTATCCAGTAAAACTTGATCTCACCCGCGCTGGTCTCACGCCATTTTAGAAAACGACCTTTCACCTTAGGGTGTTACGTTTCAAATAAGGAACTAAATAACCTGAGTAACTAAAAACCTTCTTTTAGTATTTCGTAGGTCCTACCTACATGTTTATTTCCGTCACTGAAAGATTAAGCTCAAGTTTACTTGAGCTTAAACAAAACATTCGGCGGTAACGACACTGCTGAAGAATGTACATACATACATAAACTCACACCTATTTCCCACCGGGGTAAGCAGGGACTATGGAATTCCCTTACACATCATCAACAGCCGTATGACGCCCACTGCTGGGCATAGGCCTCCCCCAAAGATCTCCACAACGATAACTACAAAATTATTATTGTGTAATTTTGTATGTTGTCTGCAATAGAGTATATTTGATTTGATTTGAACTACATACATAAAATCACGCCTAATTCCCGTTAGGATAGGCAGAACCCCGTTTTCCGTTGGTGTTCTCTAATAAAACACTCGGAATTCCAGTTTGTCACAAAACAGAGGCTTAGTGAATCTCATTATGTGACTCGAAACTGACGTACGTACAACGGGTTGTGGAGCCTCTTCATTACTCCGGAGACGAAGGAAACAGTTCCCGCGTGCGACTTATTACGTCAACGATGAAAGCCTTGACTGACGTTGTCGAGACATTGTAAGTTACAGCAACTAAGTTATACGTCGGTGGTTGATAGATGGCGTTGGTATATTTTGGTACGCCCATCACCTCGTGCTCAGCAGTGCCATAGGGCAGCACCGGCAGAATCGCCATGCACTGTGGAGCGTAGGATTTGTTTGTTCTCTGTATCATCATCTCCCTAGCATTACTCCATTTTCACAGGGCCAGCTTACCTAACCTGAAGATTTGACAGGTCTGATTTTTTACAGAAGCGACTGCCTGTCTGCCTTCCGAACCGCGAAGAGAAAACCAATTGTAACGAAGCATTTCGGACCAACGAGCCTTGTAGCGACATCTTGTGGTTTCTTGCGATATAACGTTGTTTTTATATTTTACCCGCAGGACATCACAGATGGCGCTGCAGGGTTATCGATGGGCCCGAATATTTTTGATTATTTTATTTTCTTCAAAATTTGGTATATTAAATTATCTGCAACATTTATTTTTGATATATTATAACTATATTGTTTAAATTTTGGGATCAAACAAGTCGATCGATTGTTGTCGTTGATTCGGCGAATTTATGGTTTGGTAGATTTTATTTTGGTTGGCAACATTGTTGGTTCTTGTGTCAGACTGACAGCTGGCTGAGCTGAGAGACAGGTTATGGAAAGTGGGGACGTCGCGAGAGCGCCGGAGACTCCACTGCCGTAACAATAATGTGGGCAAATTAAAAGCCACGATTTATCGGCGACATCAAGAGCCGATGTCTCGATTTAAATAAACAACTTAACCGAGATGGTGAGTCCTCGCAATTCTTCGTGCATATTTTTGCACCAACTTTGTGATAACCTCGAGGTCCTTGTTTTCAGCAACATCACTGAAATCCCATCGCCGAAGGTCCAGTGGGTGGGTTTAGGTTTCATCCGAGCGATGCCCAACTATCCCGGATGAACCTGTAAGTTATTTTCTTTGTTTTACACTCGTGAGTTGCCTTGCCACGCTGTCAGCTGAACCACATGCTAATCATTGCCATTCCTTGTTGCAGATGGGGTTGTTTTTTTCTTTAAGTTTTAACGATTTAAAGTTTTTAACGTCGAACGTTTTGCAAGTTTTAATCTAAGAAGAAGTTTATGATTGGATCAGACTATTTCCACAAATTCTGTGAATGAAGATTGCTACTGTTTTCTTCTGCGTTTGCAAGTTATTTCAAGCTTCATTTCGGCGGAGCTTGCCTTGGTTGTTTGCACGTCGAAGCTTTCCTTTGTGCGGCGCGCATGTGGATGTGCCGCGCCTCTCCTTTTGTCAACACACCGGATAAGGCCCGGTGAAGGTCTGCAAGGTTGACCGGTGGACGTGCAGCCCGCCAGCTGCGTAACAGTTGGCCTGCTGCGCCGCCATCGTCCAGCACGCCTTGGCCTGAGCCGGCCTCAACTCATCACCTGTACGGTATTCCGGAACGCCTCAGGTAGGCCTGATAGTCGGAGGTCCTCGAGTAAGTGAGGTGCCTACAGGTGTACGGACAGTGTTTTTAAATATAGTGATATCCCATGGTTGTTACGGAGTGACAATTAACCTGACGGACCAAAGCGCGACCTGTCTCCCTCCATAGGGTTTTTGACCTACCTATGGTTAATGAAATTTGTAGATTTAAAAATATACATTGTACAAATTCAAGGGAGTTTTCTTTGTCTCATGCTCACCGGTCTATAACATCTAGCTGTGCCCTTCAGGTAAACACCACTTTATAAATTTTCTGAAACATCAGTATTTTCATAACATTTTAATAAAACTTTGGTGTGTTTACTTGTGTCGTAAGTGGCCTAGTAACAACCTATATTTATAACGATCACGTTTTTTTAAGTAGTCTTTTGATTTAAAAAATCACTAGATTAACTAAGATTTTATAAATGTTTTATGTTTAATGATTGTTTTTAGTGTGTTTATGTGTGCGCTGATAAAGGCCCATGCACACTAGCGTCTGCAACGCAGCGTTTTTATGAACGCCCACTTTAGCGTTTCATATTTTTATGTTTTTTTGTTTAGGCGATTATAGCCAACTATTTAATATAGTTTATTCATGTTGCCCGTGTCAACATTTTTTAGGCATTATAATAGCCATTTGTTAGGAATTAATTTTTAGATAGGGAACCTTAATAGGTTACTCATTGTTTTTTTCCTTTTCGACGGAGCGGGTAGTGACTCCTTAAATAAGCCTCTAGCAACTGTTGTTTTGTTTTTTGTCTTTGTCATTAGAATTGGGTATCGAGTGACACTATGAGAGTCGTCAGCTCAACAGGGGTATGAATGTGGGTAACATCCAGTGAAATGGATACTGGGTGCTACTATATGAAAGAAGTGAAAGGTGATCAATGAATGGTGATGAATAACAGGTCGGGGTAATTGTTGTGCTTAGGGTTGTGCTGTTTAGATGTTGGTGTTTGTGCTTCGTTACGTTTTTTTTTTAATTGTTGTTGTCTCGTCTTCTGTGACAGATTTTTTTAAAATTTGATAAAATTTAGACTGGTTGTGCGCTCCAGGCTCTATGGCTGAGGGCAGCCGTGTTTCTCACCCAGTTCGAAACCTCTCGTGGGTAGGGGGGTATTGTAACGAAGCATTTCGGACCAAGAGACTTGTAGCGACATCTTGTGGTTTCTTGCGATATAACGTTGTTTTTATATTTTACCCGCAGGACATCACAGATGGCGCTGCAGGGTTATCGATGGGCCCGAATATTTTTGATTATTTTATTTTCTTCAAAATTTGGTATATTAAATTATCTGCAACATTTATTTTTGATATATTATAACTATATTGTTTAAATTTTGGGATCAAACAAGTCGATCGATTGTTGTCGTTGATTCGGCGAATTTATGGTTTGGTAGATTTTATTTTGGTTGGCAACATTGTTGGTTCTTGTGTCAGACTGACAGCTGGCTGAGCTGAGAGACAGGTTATGGAAAGTGGGGACGTCGCGAGAGCGCCGGAGACTCCACTGCCGTAACAATAATGTGGGCAAATTAAAAGCCACGATTTATCGGCGACATCAAGAGCCGATGTCTCGATTTAAATAAACAACTTAACCGAGATGGTGAGTCCTCGCAATTCTTCGTGCATATTTTTGCACCAACTTTGTGATAACCTCGAGGTCCTTGTTTTCAGCAACATCACTGAAATCCCATCGCCGAAGGTCCAGTGGGTGGGTTTAGGTTTCATCCGAGCGATGCCCAACTATCCCGGATGAACCTGTAAGTTATTTTCTTTGTTTTACACTCGTGAGTTGCCTTGCCACGCTGTCAGCTGAACCACATGCTAATCATTGCCATTCCTTGTTGCAGATGGGGTTGTTTTTTTCTTTAAGTTTTAACGATTTAAAGTTTTTAACGTCGAACGTTTTGCAAGTTTTAATCTAAGAAGAAGTTTATGATTGGATCAGACTATTTCCACAAATTCTGTGAATGAAGATTGCTACTGTTTTCTTCTGCGTTTGCAAGTTATTTCAAGCTTCATTTCGGCGGAGCTTGCCTTGGTTGTTTGCACGTCGAAGCTTTCCTTTGTGCGGCGCGCATGTGGATGTGCCGCGCCTCTCCTTTTGTCAACACACCGGATAAGGCCCGGTGAAGGTCTGCAAGGTTGACCGGTGGACGTGCAGCCCGCCAGCTGCGTAACAGTTGGCCTGCTGCGCCGCCATCGTCCAGCACGCCTTGGCCTGAGCCGGCCTCAACTCATCACCTGTACGGTATTCCGGAACGCCTCAGGTAGGCCTGATAGTCGGAGGTCCTCGAGTAAGTGAGGTGCCTACAGGTGTACGGACAGTGTTTTTAAATATAGTGATATCCCATGGTTGTTACGGAGTGACAATTAACCTGACGGACCAAAGCGCGACCTGTCTCCCTCCATAGGGTTTTTGACCTACCTATGGTTAATGAAATTTGTAGATTTAAAAATATACATTGTACAAATTCAAGGGAGTTTTCTTTGTCTCATGCTCACCGGTCTATAACATCTAGCTGTGCCCTTCAGGTAAACACCACTTTATAAATTTTCTGAAACATCAGTATTTTCATAACACCATTTTCCATTTCACCTACCTTCTCCGTTAGGTAGCAAAAGATTTCCGTTTCACAATACAGGTTAAGCAACATACCTCCGAAAATGCATTTCTCGGGAATGTGGGTTTTCTCACGATATTTTCCTTCACCGAAAACATCGTGCTCAGCACGTGATAATCATTTATGATCCAAACATGAATTCGACAATCATTGGTTTAAGCACGTCCTGGATTCGAACTTGCGACCTCAAAGTGAGAGGCGAGCGTTCTACCAACTGGGCTACCACGGCTGCTTGTTTCTTTGTAAGTATACTGTTTATTAAATTAAATGTTGTTTTTTTATGACGAACGTTGTATTCATTTGTAATTGGCTTACACATTGGCACTGGTTTAGTAAGTTTAATTATGTCTTAATTAATCTCGCAATGTGCATAATTGTAAGTGATCCATGAAAAAAAAAATGCTTTAAAAAGCGGTGGATTTTTTTCTTGTTCTTATAATATTTTTCTATATATATATTTTTTTTTATTTTGAAGGTTCTAACAAGTGTACGCCTCAACCGACGCTATTGTCTAATTTAATGCTAATTAACTGTACTAGTTACTAAACATCACAGCTTTTATTGTGTACCCAACAAAGTGCAATTACCTACATTAATAGTGACTTCTATGAGTCTGATATCATATTTTGATCATAGATCATCAACAACAAAAACAAACAAAAAAAACACAAAACAAAATTCGTGTCCAGTTAATGGCAATAGGCTCGTAACCTATTACATGGGACTTAAATAAAGCCGGCGAGGAGTGGATGTGAATACTATTACACCTTTACCTACCCCTTTGGAAATACATGCGTTATGCTATCTTAGAGAGCACTCTACCTAAACTTCAAATATTATATATTCATACAAAATCACTTTCTTTTTAAGAAATAAAACGGAAACTTATTTCAAAAGCAATACTATCGTGTCATGTTTTACTCATTTCGAGAAAAAGCTCGGACATAATGTATGGCGTTCAAGTTTAAAAAATGGCAGGCTTAGCTACTAACGGGTCTGTTTACAGGGGCCGACGACTGTTTAGCATTTTTTTTCACTGTTTCGTGTGTGATACACACTACCTCGTCCTTCGGTGAACTTCACAACGACACCGGTTAAAAAGGCCATATTGAAACAATTCATTTAAAAAAATATATATTGTTATTTGACTTTGTTGACATTGTTTACTAACATAGAGTAAGATATACGAGGGGAGGTCAAAAAGTTCGCGGAATGAGGGGGAAGGGGGTCGAAATTAAACACGAAACTATTTTTCCTTTTCAATATATTCTCCCTTAACCTTAACACATTTTCCGGATCTATCAAATAATTTGTTTATTCCATCATAAAAAAAAGATTTGTCTTTGCTGTCAAAATAGGCCGAAATTGCAGACTTGACTTCTTCATCATCGCCAAATTTTCGTCCACGCAGTTCCTTTTTCATTTTTGGGAACAAATAATAATCGCTGGGGGCTAAGTCTGGACTGTAAGGCGGGTGGTTTAATTTTTCGAACCCGCATCGGTGAATGGCAGCCGTCGCAACATGGCACGTGTGGACGGGTGCGTTGTCGTGCAAAAGGAGCACACCTCTTGACAGCTTTCCTCTTCTTTTTTCCTTGATAGCCTCTTTCAATCTATCCAGTAAAGAAGCGTAGTAATGTCCCGTTATAGTCACACCACGATCTTTATAATCAATCAGCAAAATACCTTCTGTATCCCAAAAAATAGTGGCCATGATCTTTCCGGCCGATTGTGACACCTTAAACTTCTTTGGAGGAGGTGTGCCTTTTTTATGCCACTGCATCGACTCTTGCTTCGACTCAGGTTCATAGTGGTGAACCCAGGTTTCATCTCCAGTAACAATCCGGGCCATAACTTCTTCCTTATTCTCTCCACAGAGCTCTAAAAACTGGCGAGAACACTCGACACGCTCGCTTTTTTGAAGTGGCGTGAGCATTCTTGGAACCCATCTTGCGCTGACCTTAGTCATCCCAAGATGTTGATGTAGGATATTTAAAATACTTGTTTCGGATACACCGACCATTGCTGCAAGCTGCTTCTTCTTCAAGCGGGTATCTTCTAATACAAGTTTCTCTACTTTTTCGATGATTTCCGGTGTGGTGGCCTCAATGGGCCGTCCGGAGCGGGGGTCATCTTCAATCGACTCTCTTCCTTGCTTGAAAAGACTATGCCACTTGTAAACCATGGTTTTACCAGGGGCAGAGTCCGCGTAAACTGCTAACAGCTCTTGAAAAATCGTCTGAGCGGATTTTCCTTGCTTGGTGAGGAACTTAATGACGGCGCGGTGTTCAATTTTCTCCATATTCGCTGAGTTCTTCCCGATTCACTTGTTTGCTGGTCGATAGTTCAAACGTTAATGACCCGATTTGCTACAAACTTGGTACATATACTGTTAATGAGGTGTGCAACTAGCGGCTACCTGTACGAGCAAACCAACCCCCTCCAACCCCTCCATTCCGCGAACTTTTTGACCTCCCCTCGTACTACTTAAACTTTTGACGTGCCTTATTGTAGATTTGCCGCAGGTGGCATTAACTACATGGCCGGACAAATGGGGAGCGCTGAAGGCTCTCACTCAGTGTATAATCGACGGTAAAAAGCAATTCTGCTGTAAACCACACCCTGGCCAAAATTTTTTTATTTTTGATTCGGAATCAGAAAAAAATTCTGCGTCGAATGGTCCTATTCCCATGGCTCTACGACCTCTAGAAATTTCTGTACAGCGTTGGGATTTTGCTTATTTTTCCAAAAAGACAACTGAATATTTGCTGTAAATAGCATTAAAAACAGCATTTTTCAGTGATATGTCTTTTACACCAATTTTGCTTTTGCAAATAATTTGATCTTTGTAGTTACAGCACTATTTAATGGTGAACAGTGCGGGTTACTGCATAATTGCATAACACATTTAAGTAACGTACTATGTTTACTACATTTATTAGACAATAATCTGTTAATCGGCGTTGTTTACTACATTTTAAACAAGTATGATATTACAGACAATGACAACTTACGCCAATTTAAAAACATCGTTATTTACTGGTCATGTGCATTAACCACCATTATAATACGCGCTCGCGCGTATATGACCGCGGGTTACCGCGTCGCTCAGTTACTCCGCGACAGTCGGGAAGGAGTGACATATTTGCTGTAACTATCTTTCGCTACCAATATGGAGTCATTTTTTAATTATTTATTTTTACTTACACGAGTGGGTCACGGGATTGTCCATTTGGAGTTGGTCTAATCCTTATATCTGCCACTAGCGAGGTCAAGCCTACCGGGTGGTTACCCGTTGGGGGAGGCCCGGTGAGCGCACGTCAGCTTGTGGCGATGGTCGAGTCCGGTGTTGGAGGGCTGCTCCGTCATATTGCTCGGTCTGAAGAAGGTGGACGCTTTGGGGCGACGACTGTTAACTACGACTTGGAAACGTCACTCACTCTCGAAGGTGACCACAATACTAATTATTCAGGGAAGAGTAGTAGATGTGGACAGCCTCGTTCCTGTCGTTGGCAGACCAATGGAGATGGTCAATACCGCCACTGAACTGGATTAGTAGTGAGGTCAAGCCTCTCACTATAATGGGCACCGGGTCTATCTTGCTTCGGATGGCGTCCAGGGTATCGTAGAGTAGCTGGATAGTCTGCTTCAGCATCTCCAGCTTATTCACTGTAGGAAGTAATGTCTCCGCTTGGCCTTCTTCTCCTATGAAGGGGCGGCGACCGCTGTTGTTGTTGCGGTTGGTGTTGGTCGTGGTGGTTCGGAATCCACAGCGGCAGACAGGGCAGGTTTTGCCTTCTTGCGTGAGTGCTTCGACCTGTGCGGTTTATGCCCATCTGGACGGTTGCCGCTGCCATATGCGAATTCTGGGCTGTCAGTTCACTGGGATGCTTCGCGACGGTAGCTGTTGCTGTGGGTTTCGAGGCTCTTGCACTCGTTGATGGCGTAGTGCCCTTCATTCGTGTTGCCAGCTCGCGCACCTTTACCGGGCAGGATGAGCTGTTAGCCGGGTGAAGTCCGCTGCAGTTGCAACAGGTAGCCGGTTCCTCACGGGGAAGCATGCAGTCTTTCGCCGCATGGTTCTTACCGCATTGCACGCAGGCTATGGGGACGATGAGTTGTGGCTTCTGTGCCGGAATTATTGGCAGTGGTGGCACTGTGGCGCTTGGGTCTTCTCTATGCTTTAACTTTTATACCGGGCATGCATATAGGAGTTCGGAGGTTTCGTAGATCTTTTGGACCCCAGTGTTTGCCGGATCTCCACGAAGAAGATGCAGCCAGGCTTGCCTGTACGGGCCTGGACCGGATATACTCCTGTTCGTAGCCTCGGTTCTTCAGCTCTTCCTCGAGTTTTGCGATGTCGGTATCCTCCGGTAATTCACGGGTCGCCAGTTTCAGCGAATGTTCCATCGGGGGTGTGTACGTGAACCAAAAGAGTCCAGTGTCTTTCTCCAGGTTGGTGACGTAACACTGGTAAAGCCTGAACTACTCATCGGTTTTCGCCAGGAAGCGTACTCTTTTGCCGTACGGACGCGGGTTGCGAACATGGCCTAACTTATCCCACACCTGTCGGAAGTAGTGCGTCCAATTGAGCAAATGATTCACCACTGTGGGCGGAACCTTCTTGCTCGCAAATGCGAGCAGTGGTTGCAAACTCACCGGAGCAAGAGCGGGCCCAGGCGTGGGCGTCATCCGCAGGGATGGACATGGAGGCGCATGTGGGGGTGAGCCAGGGGTAGTGTAAACCGCCGCGTATGAGCGCGGTGGTGTCGTCTCCATATCCAAAGAGGGCATGGAGAAACCGGAGATCGATATAGGTTTTGGTGCGTTGACTACCGATCTGGCGGTGTTGTTATCCTCTTATTCCCGACATGTTCTGCTCTAGGGAGTTGGGGTAGGGGCAGTGGAAAAGGGGATGGCCGAAGATCTCCGCCAGCGAAATATGGCGTGGGCGTCGTATTTGGTGTGCGGCGAGTTGCGGCTCAAGGCAGCGGCTGGCGCCATAGGGATGCGCGAGCAAACAAATGTGCGCGTTCGTTCCTTTGTCACGCCTGCCATTGGGAGAGCCATGCTTCGACCTTAACGGCCTAGGCGTGGTAGCACTGTACCGGTACGAAGCTTATCGGGCCGTCCCACAGAGCACTAGCTACCACTCCCTTCCCGGTGAGACTCGCTGGCTTAGGAGCGGTAACGGTGGTATCGTTTGTCACCGCGCAAGAGAGTACTTTAAAATACACCTCCTACTTGACGCCTCAGGTCGCAGAGTGGGTAGCCGCAGAAAAAGGTTGGCTTCCGAGTACCTTCACAGCTTTAAGTACAGCGGCTAATCTGCCTAACTGGGCACCCTCAGGCCTGTTGTCTTATATTTTGTATCGGGTACGCGCCCTCAGCGCCCCCCATTTGTCTAGCCAAGTAAATAATGCCATTTGCGGCAAATCTACAGAAGTATTTTCTTCAATAGATACCTAGGTAGGAGTAGTGTATAATTTTTTGATCTCACAATTTACCTGTTAAATAGTATAGCACGCTACAGGTAGTATTTCCCGTGCTTTAAGCGGTCGGAGTACACTATTGTTGCTTAGCTGTATGCAAGATGGTAATTTTTAATTTCATAATTTAGCTATTTATTAGTGGGTTTATGTTCTTTAACATTTTAAAATGACTTCATATAATTGTCATTCCATACTTACATCATTTTAATTTTATTATCATTTCCCAACTTCTGTTAGTTAAAACAATTAAGTGCACCAGCTAACACAGACTTGTGACATTTACATCAAAATTGCTATATAGGAATAGTTATTATAAGTGAATAACAGCAATTTTGCGTATAAATAAAGTACTTGATTTTGAGTGGCCCATACATTTACCTGCTTCATTTACAGCAACTTTGTGTAACAGAAAAAAAAGTGCGATTGCTGTAACCCACACAAACATAGGCTTAAAATAACTTCTAGTAAGTTTTAGGTATTTGACTTGATAGATAATCAAAAAATACATTTTGGTTCTAAAAATCACATTTATAGGCGTAATAGTTTAGGAGATATGATTTTTTTTCAAATTTTTCAAAAGTTTTTGGGCTCTGGTGAACATTTTGCATTTTGTGGGTTACAGCAGGATTGCTTTTTACCGTCGATATACTAACCCAATGAGTCTTGTTACTTGACTAAATAAATAAAAAATAAATTAAATTAAGCATTTGCTTTTAATTGTTTTGATGTGGCCTTTTTTAGACCCGAACTTAAAATGACGGGGGATGGGCTAACACCCTGTATTACCATGCGGTTGGTTATATATTAAGTTGTCTCCTATTTACTTATTGTCGCAGACGTCTCGAACTGACGTACCTGCAATTTTTGAAGAAACTGATTTGCACTTATTACAATTGTCAATAAGACACAAATCACTTTAGCAAAAAATTACAGATACGACTGTTAGCAAAATCAGCCACGTCATGTCTGCTCACCCCATTTGACATTACAGGCACGAGTAAACATGATAATGTAACTCCTCACGGCTTTAGACAGACGGTGTGGCTTGCGACAACCGTCCAAGAGAAACTGTTAGGGGTTGCGGATGTGAAATTAAGTAATTTTTATTTACACAAACGATTTTTTATTCTCGCTCTATTGAATTTTATATTATTAATCCGCTTAAAAGAACATTTTTTTTCGAACACTTTACAATGGGTCTAAACAGGCCACGTTAAAGTAATTCAAAGTAGCAATATTGCTATTTGACATTTACGCATACAAAAGTAGTAATGCAATGTCAACAAATGTCAAATAGCAATATTGCTTTTTGAATTGCTTTAATGTCGCCTATTTAAACTCCGAGTTGTTCATTTGTTTTGCGGCTTTTGCTCTTTATCGCTCGTTCTGTAACCATGGAAAAGTCTAAAATACGCAGTATTTTCGAATACCTATAAGGTTTCAAACAATGCATGAAAACCTTTTGGCTTTTTCGTCGTGACATTTCAACATAAAGCTATTGTGGGGACGTTGCGGTTGGTCGTTCCATTTAAAATATTTCAACACACAATACAAGTGAATCGAAGCAATCAACTGTTTCGGTACCGCCTGCAGTTTCCCAAAACCATTATCCACTTATTGTGTTCCTGTCGGAAAGTTTCGCTGAAATTGTCTATGGGTGCTTATACTTTTTTGATAGTTTATTTCTTTCATTCATTCAGTTGGTAACATAGTTTTGAAGAAGAGATTTGGCAAGATCGGAGTAAGTGGAGTTCCGTGATCTCTGCGTACAGTCATGAGCAATATAATGTACCCACTTTAGGACCCTGTTGCACTAACATATTTGACATTTAGTGAGACTTACAGTTCAATTTGTCAAAAAAGTTAATGTGACATGATACCAAAGTGTATACGTATTAATGCTCGTGACCGTACACTAACGGGTAATAGATGTGATCTTACGTGTGTATGTGTAACTCAGTTACACTTACTTTAACTTGTCAGTTTTTACACAGACTGTTAGTGACATCGTAAAGAATACTGAGGGTGATGATTCAGACCATGATTCTGAGTTAATATCGAGTGGCATTTTCCGTCGCAAAATTCATGTATTTTTTTAAATTATTTTCCGTTCCATACTTTTGCAACGGAAAATTCCACTTGATATCAACCCAGAATCATGGATTGAATCATCCCTCAAAGTATTCGTTGCGATGTCACCAACCTGTATATGTATTGAAATCATGAACTAACACAGCAGCCTTAAACATTATAGACGGCGATATGGCTCACCTATCACGTTGGTCTAACAAAAAGCTCTGTGAAGTGTGGGTACTTAGTTCATCTTGTGATTGATGTACCTGTTGTAAACTTATGAAATAATACATAGCCATGAGCAATATAATGTACCCACTTTAGGACTCTGTCGCACTAACATATTTGACATTTAGTGAGACTTACAGTTCAATTTGTCAAAAAAGTTAATGTGACATGGTACCAAAGTGTATACATATTAATGCTTGTGACCGTACATGCATATGCCTATTTCCCGTTGGTGTAGGCAGAGATCACGGAATTCCACTTACTACGACCATGACACACCACTTTAACTTTTTCCACTCTTACCAAAGACTTCATGTATGCTCGCCGATTTAGAGTACTCCGGACCGGACCTTTCTTTCACACTTTCAAGGACAGAACGTCTAATGACGTTCCGATTCCAAGGTGTCATACTATCTATTATGAACCATCAATGACCCATCGATGAATCATCAATGGTCCCTAGTTTGGTTAGAACATTACAGGCTGATCACCTGATTGTCCAAAAAGTAAGATGATCCGTGCTTCGGAAGGCACGTTAAGCCGTTGGCCCGGTTACTACTTACTGATGTAAGTAAGTAGTCGTTACATGAGCCATGTCAGGGGCCTTTGGGGGCTTAATAGTAACCCTTACCCCAGGGTTGATGAGGTTGGTACTCCACTTCACAACCCACACGATAGAAGAAGAAGAATGACCCATGGTCTCTGCCCGTGAAAGGGTTAACATACCCTGGATCTGATTTCGGCATGTACTCCTAGGCCTTCCTCTACCAACCTTACCGCTTACACCCGTATCATAAATCTTTTTCGTAAGTCCACTTTCCTTCATTCTCTCTACTACTGGTAGCTGCTCCTTGTCGGCTCAACTTCCTTCCTGCCACCGCTATCAACCGAGCCGGGGAAGATTTTATTACACCTTTTCTTATTTTAAATGCTAAACGAATGACGATGGATTTAAAGAGTTCAAATACCTATTTATACTTCTGTATTAACTATTTACAATAATAATTTATAGTAGACAATATTTATGTTTTCATGATTTTATGAGGAATAAATTCAAGTAAAACCTACTTCTCACTTTTATTTCGTTTATTTTCATCTTCTTCTTTCTTTAAATATTAAAACATTACAATGAACTAACGTATAATATATAACAAGTAGCTATGTCATGTTTGTTATCCACTAGGGCAATGTATCGGAGCGTTATATGGCATCAGAAAGAAACTCATATCCTGCGAGGGCACCGACGCGTGTCACATTTGAGACGGAATGAGACGGTGATAAGAGAGGTGATAACTTGTAAGGGACTAGACTGTTCAAAGTGGGCATTCGGCTTTTATTAATATAGTGTAAGGTCGTATATCGTATTTTCGTTTTTATAGTACCGTGTGAGAGCGAGCGCACCTCATTTGTCCGGCCAAGTAGTTAATGCCATATAAGGCGAACTGTTTTTGTCCCACTTACCAGTGATTAAGGAAGTTCACAAAGAGAAACTCGATTTTTTTGACTCGGATGGGATTTTGGCAAGCCGGGAGAAGCGTGTTAACAATTTACGCTGTCGTTTTTCGTAATCATTTGCTTAGGCAAGTTGACTTAAGGCCCCAAGTTCATAGATCTTCGATATCGGCGACTTGTGTAGCTCGTAACGACCGCAAGTGGTAAGTCGCGGACACTGCTGTAAGTGAATGAAAGAAAAACATTGTATAAAATCATGTTAGTGTGTTAGCCCACATGACGTCACATTTTAATTTAGGTATAAGTTTCTGTGTTCGTTTTCCATGTTTCTATATAGAAAATATTTCGTGTGTGCGTTGACTTTTGATGTGATGTCATTATAATGTATGTATATATTCATGTGCAATCCGTGTCTGTGGTGTCCTAAATAATAAATGTTTCTTTCTTTCTTTCTTTAATTGCTTGTCCTTCACCTTCGGTACGCTAAGGAGTACTTACAGAGCTAGTTTCGTTTGATGCCTTGTGGCTCGGGTGTGAGTTTACGTACGGTCTCGAGTACTAACATGTGTATACACTTTGAAACCATGTCACATTAACTTTTTTGAATAAGTAAACCGTAAGTCTCATTAAACGTCAAATATGATAGTGCGATAGGGTTCTAAAGTGGATACATGATATATTGCTCATGACTGTACGTACCTATGGAGTAAATAATTGCATATGTCCAGGAGCGAGCGTTGAAGCATTAAAGGTTTAGTACGATCTACTTTGACCCGGCGTGTGCATATGAAACGATTAATGAATGTGGAGGAAGCAAGAGAAGTGTGTCAGGATCGAAGCAGATGGAATTCTACAGTTTCTGCTTACCCCGGTGGGAAACAGGCAGAATGTATATGCAATTCAATTAAATTTTTGAAGTATAGCTACTGTCATCTACTATCCATGTCCTGCACTAATAATCATAAACGCGTAAGTAACTTTACACGTCTATCTAATACCTTTTTAAGCGTTTAAAAATTAGTAAAAAGAATCGGATAATTTAGATGCGATTTGGCAGGCAGATAGATAGCTTGAACCACAGATAAGTACATAGCGTAAAGCGTGAAATACGAGATGTTAGTATATTTTTTTGCAAAAGTCACAATAATATTCAAAGTATAACTACCAATAATTTACGTAGGCACGTAAAAATCCTTTATAATACGTTCATGAATATTCCACCGGTAGGACGTAGGTGTCGGCATGTCCTATCTATGATCTAAGAGAGTGCCATATAAGGTCATACCCACTTACATTTTATAACCTCAACCCTGTACACACATATTTTTAGGAAAATGTTACCCGGCGAACAACGAGCCAGTTCTAGTTAGGTAACGTCGGGGTAAGTAGATACATAAGGGAGCTTTTCATTTATTTATGTAATGCAAATCTAAATTAAATACATTATAATATAATTATATCAACGTATTTATTACTTTGAGAGAAATGGTTTGGAAAAGTAATTATCTATTTAAAATTGAAAATCATCAAATGTAGAAACAAGCGGCAAAGCAAGAGGGTAGACAGTTATGTTTGCCCTTAGAAAAAATATGGATCAACCTACTCCACTCCAATTTCATCAGTCGTCCCGTGATCAAGGCACTTGCAACAGTGTTGAATTGAAATATCGGGAGTCCGGTATTATGTCTTTTAATTTTGAAAATCATTATCTAACCAAGATGTTATTTGTTTCAACTATTCGCTTACAAGTGACAGGAGGGCAAAGGGGATGCGTTGAGGTAAAAAACTGATATCAAAGAGGGACAATGAAAAGAGTAACAATACAGAGGTGTATACCATGAGAGCCCTCTCAGAGGAGACAATAGCCTCGGAGGGCAGATGGACAAAAAGTATTTCACTTTTTTGTACACTTCTCGGCTTGTTGTTAGAGAATTACGAGTAACTCCATTGAACGATACTTCTGTGTTGAGTGTCAAAGATGAAAAGATTTCCTAAAGACTATTCACTGATTTCGTAATAAATTCAAAAAATCAGATTCATAAATATCTTTACGAGGGCTGTTTGATAACTGGCCGAAATGAAAAACTTTTTAAAACTAAAATGGAACAAAATATATACCGTTCTATTTTTAAATCTTTAGTAAGCTTACATGCAAAATATTATTTCATTGGCGCCAAAAAGTCTACTTTTATGCGACGATTGATTTTTATTTACTAATTACGTTTGAAAAATGGAAAAAAACTGAAGTTCGGGTCGTTATTAAGACCTACGTTTTGAAGGGAAAAATTGCAAATCAGATTAAAGCCAAGCTGGATGCCGTATTAGGTGACTCTTCTCCTGCGATGAGTACTCGTATTCAGTAACATAGTTACACTTTGAATCGTTATTTTTAGATAACGAACGTCTCATTCTCCTAAAACTACTGCAGCTTCTCATAACCTGTATAGCCCGGGAAAAGAAGCTGGAAGAAAAACCTCGGCACAGGGGCTTGACGTTAATTTTTACACCGTTACTTCTATTTAAGTATATAAATCACCATAAATCTTCGCCTTATACCTGTCTTCTTCTTCTATCGTGTGGGTTGTGAGGTGGATTACCAACCTCATCAACCCTTCACCTATATACCTAGTAAAAACATCGCAAACGCCTTTTTGAAAAATCACATTCGATTGTGATTTTTGTTAACAAAACCTTTTAGTAGATACGCTAGTTCAAATCCAGATAAAAAAATTCTGGTCTCAATTTTTCTCGGGATTGAAATTAAGTGCAAGAAATCTAGGTTTTTTGAAGCAGATTTTCTTCATTTAGCTAGGTAATTTATAATAATAAAAATGATCTAAAAATAACAATAATAACAAAGTAGTTAGGTAATTACAATGTTTAATATTCTATATTAATACGTCGCGTAGTAAGTATGCGTAATATAATAAAATAAAAATATTTTGCATTTGTATGACAGTCACAGCATTTTGTAAATTGCCCGCTATAAACCCTAATGCCAGAGAAGTAGCGATAAACGGGTAGAGACCGGTTTAAATAAATAAGTACAGTCATGAGCAATATGCTGTCCCCACTTTAGGACTCTGTCGCACTAACATATTTGACATGTAGTGAGACTTACAGTTCAATTTCTCAAAAAAGTTAATGTGACATGGTACCAAAGTGTATACATATTAATGCTCGTGACCGTACATGAATTAATGACAGTTAAAATTATCATTCTGGGTTAGTTATATTTTACATTAAGAACATCTTAAGGGTTTATTACACTTACCCGTCCGATAGGCTAGATGCGTCAAGGTCACGGGTTACCATGGTCTTTTCTTTCCCCACCAACTTGCTCAAGATTGTGGTTACCATGGTTACGCCCCGTCGATTGCTATTAGACTTCACGATCTGATCGGCAAACGGGAGTTGATGGGGAGTAACCATGGTAACCACCCAAGAAGCATTTTAGGCACACCCCAGACGTTCCATACAAAAATCTCATTTTACCATGTACCGAGTTACCGCGTAAGTGCGACGTTCCCCCTTACTCCTTAGCGGTTTAAGGTCATTTAGACTAAAGTAGCAAAAGTTGATGGTAGGGCTGGCAGAGGAAGACCGAGAAGGACTTACGATGACCAAATTGGAGATTTCCTTAGAAAAGGTTTAATACGATCTACTCTGAACCGGCGTGCGTGTATGAAGCGATTGATGAATGTGGAGGAAGCAAGAGAAGTGTGTCAGGATCGAAGCAAATGGAATTCTTTAGTCTCTGCTTACCCCGGTGGGAAATAGGCGTGAGTTTATGTATGTATGTAAGATCTAGAGGGGGCGAGGTAAGTCTAGATGGGTGCCCGATACGAATTGGTACGGGGCAAAGAATTATTTCTGTGTGGATGGAGCAAATATAGGTGCGCGTGTTATCGGTACGTGGTCTTCATCATGACGTCCAAACCGAATCCGGCGACGGCGACTCCTAAATACCTACTCGTATCCCGGGTCTGCGAAGCGCACTAATGCGTCGATCATGACCCAGCTCCAAATAAAAACTCGTCGGTCCACTATATGCCAACAACGCATCCTTTCTTATTTCGGCCACACGATGCGCAGAGGTGATGACAGTTTGGAGAAACTGATTGTGTTTGGGAACACTGAAGGCAAAAGATCGCGTGGTCGTTCACCGACTAGATGGACTGATCAAGTGAAAGACGCGTCGTCTTCCAAGTTCTACACAGTAGTAAGGGAAGCGCTGGACAGGAACCGGTGGAGGCAGATCATACGCTCCAGGTGCAACCCTGATGCTGACCACGATCCTCAGATATGAGGGACCGACCAAGAGAGAGAGATCCCGGGTCGCAGTGGTCGTTGAAGCATATAAAAGTAAGTGCGCAATGCAAATAAATGTCAAATAACAATATTGCTTTTTTAGATTTCTGATGAATTTGGTGAATTGCTTTGCCCAAATCCCCTGGTAGTTGCGGCTTCCGAGTACATTCCGCTTAGGGACGGTACTGAAAAGTATCGGCGTCCGAAGGACGTAATATACGATCCCGACGACCCGATTACTCTAGCCATAGAGGCAGCCAATCAGCTCGCGACACCAAACACTTCAGGTCCCCGATACCGACCCCGCCGGCGTGGTCGACGATTTCCCTCATTCAGCGCTTATTGCTATCGACCCACTAGGGTCGATTAATTCTTTCAAATATTTTTCCTTTCAGACGACGCCCTGAGCCGAGGTTCGCGCCCAACTGGGCACCCTCAGGCCTGTTGTCTTAAACGTTGTACCGGGTGAGAGCCTTCAGCGCTCCCCATTTGTCCGGCCAAGTAGTTAATGCCATCTGCGGCAAGTCTACAATAAGTCACGTCAAAAAAAAAAAGAAAAAGAATTGCTTTGATGTGCCCTTTTTAACCTACCCTGCAGGGTTAAAATGTGCATCGTGGTAAAAATGTTGTCACGGTCATTTATCGATTCTGATGACATCATTATGTCGTTTTGTCGATTGGTGCTAATATCTTAACCCAGATAAGTCATGTCGTTCTGTCAAAATACGAACAAAATCACGTGACACGCATGTTAGGGAAAAAACAAACTTCGATTTCGACATTTATTGAATCGATCGATAATTTTATCACGGTGTGCAAGTTAGCCCTGCTGGTCTGGCTAGCGAAACCGATTTTCGACTTGAAGGTCCGGGTACATGGCACACAATAAAGCTGGCTTGACGAATTGAGTGCAAAGTTATAGGTGATTTTTCGCTTTCCGCAGCTCTCATGGCCACAGCATAACGAGTTTCGAGGAAAGGAATGGCTTTTTTCACATTTCTCACATTGGACAGTGCGGAACGGCAAAATTAAATTATAAAAATGCTAATTCGATGTCGGTTTGTTTGCGGTAAGTGTGGGCGACTGCCGTACCGTCAGCTTAATGTCATTCGGTTTGAATTACACGATTGTAGAAATAAATTGCTTTAAGTATACTTATTTTGTTTCCCCTCCGGTTGATTGAGGGGAGGCCTGTGCCCAGCAGTGGGACGTATATAGGCAGTTTATGTTATGTATATTTTGTTTTCGCAAAGGCCGGATGGGTGACCACAAAATAAAGAAGTTTCATCTCGAGCTCCTCCGTCCTTCGGAAGGCACGTTAAGCCGTTGGTCCCGGTTACTACTTACTGATGTAAGTGAGTAATCATTACATGAGCCATGGCAGCCTTTGGCGGCTCAATAATACCCCTAACACCGGGGTTGCTGAGGTTGGTAATCCACCTCACAACCCACATACTAGAAGAAGAAGAAGACGGGCATAGAGTGAGGGCCATTCAAAGTCATTACTGAATTATTACTATCTATCTTGCCGACCGTTTTCCATCAGCCGCGGCTGCGACTGCGAGGTACGGTCACGAGTACTAATATGTCTACACTTTGAAACCATGTCACATTAACTTTATTGACAAATTAAACCGTAAGTCTCATTAAATGACAAATATGTTAGTGCGACAAGGTTCTAAACTGAGTATATGATATTGCTCATGACTGTACTATAACCGCTTTAATCACCCGGAGGGGATATAAAAGATTAAGACAAAAGTAAACAGAACAAACTCGCTCCAAAATCAATTTGAACCCGGCTCGGGTTAACCCTGCAGGTATTATTAACCTTAAGCTGTGAGCACTAAATATTATCTTAATGGTTGCCACGCCTCTGTCGCCGGCTTCTGCCTCTCACTGAAATAAAATATGGCTGAATGAAAATTGAATTCGCATTTGAGAGGGTTTAATCGAGAGGTAGATATTTGATTCCGCTCTCTATTTATTTCGAAGGAAGCTGATGGAATGTTCGATGAAAACAGCCGTTGGAAAATGGACGATTTTTCATAAAGAAATCTGTACTATAGGGAAATCTATACTTTATATACTAACTAATCTATCTACAGAGTGAAATTCTCTGCCTTCTTCTGTATTTCCGAATGCATATAACCCTGGTGCTTTCAAAGGTAGAGTGAACAGGCACCTTTTGGGCGCGCTCTTATTTATGTCTTCGGGCTAAGAGCAAACTCATCTATAATAATGCATATTCTGTGTAAAATCTGAGCCCTAGTTAGGAGGACATTACAGGCTGATCACTCAATTGTCCGAAAGCAAGATGATCCTTCAGAGGGTACGTTAAACCATTGGTCCCGGTTACAACTTACTGATGTAAGTACGTATTCGTTACATGAGCCATGTTAGGGGCCTTTGGTATCAAAAAAATGGTGGTATCAGCCAGGTATCAAATATGGTTCAAAAGATACAGCCTTATAAAGGTTGAACTTTGAGACCCTCTCACAGACAAACGGACGTAAAAACGGTTTACGGGTACTAATCGGAAACCGTCTCTATACAGAACTGGAAAAGTACTTTACAACCATTTTTCATTGGAATAAAAAACAATCATTTTTTATTTGACTGAAATAATCATTTATAATTCTTATTTTTAAATGATATAAAAAACTACCTCTACTAAAGAAAAAAATATTAAAATCGAACCTGTCCCTGGCAAGTTAGAAGTGAAACCCTTCATTGACTCCACTAAGAGTCTATTTATCTTATTCAAGCCTCGACTATGACGGACGAAGGACACTATGAATGATTTCACAATCCTTTGTACGAAAAATCGCTATTATTTCGCTTTCACTTTAAACAATTTATTTTCTAAAAACATCATAATAGGTGTTGTTTAGCTTGAAAATTTTTCTTAAGTAAAAGTAAGTTGTTTGAAAAGGGTCTTTATTAAACAAGGAATATTTTTGTAGAGGTGTTTATTATAGACGTAGCATCGTAGCGCGTAGCAGCGTAGCATGCTTGAAGGCTCTACGGAATGACATAGCATAAGCATACTTTCGAGAAAGACTTACAAAGGAAGTTGATAAGCATATTTTCATAAGCGTATTTCTAAAGAATTGCACAATAAATATTTCTGAGTAGTTAGAATTTAGTACTTATTTCGTATTATATCGTGACTAGAATAAAGTCACAATTCCCGGGTATCCGAAATAAATCGCGTGGACGTTGTAAAAGGGGCATTGTGCGATTTTTACGGTTCGCTTGATGATGGTCAGTTTATAGACTTTAAAGGTTTATTGAGTGCCAGATTCCAATTTGAAAAGAACGGAATGGTTCAGGTCTCGAGGGATAAAATTTGACGTTTCGCGTCGATTGCTCGAGTTTAGTTCGCCTTTTTGGGTCGATACAGCTTTGTTTGGGTTTTATTAGTTTTAGTGTTTCAGACGGCAGCGTTTTAGGGCTCTAACTTACTAGAACTCCATTGTGACACAACTACGGTCGCGCCACCAACTAATGTATGCAGTTGTTTAAACGGTGCCTGACATTTAGCTAAGTTGCAAACGTTTACCGATACCAAATCCGATGTCCCTTTATATCGATCCCATACATTTTTATCCCTGTTTCTGTTGTTTTTCGGAGTCGTTTGCAACTTGGTTGACCCCTCTAGTGGCAACTGCATGGTCACGTCACCATGGTGTTATAATGAGATATGGCCCTTAGGATATGTTATATTTATTAGATTATAACGTTAGGTTAGATTACGTATTTCAGTTGCTGTCCTAATATAAAGTAAGTAAAGTAAGTTTGTAAGTATGTTATATAAGTATTCATTTGCAAGTATTTATTAGTAAGTTGTACTTATAATTAGTACCCGCAATCTTTCAATATTTTTTTTACATTTTTCCTCACCTTATGGTTGTCTGGAAGAAATCGCTTTAAGCGATAATGCCGCCATTTGCCATGTACTTAGTTAAGAGACTTTTTGTAATTATTTCTTTTTATTTTGGTGCAATAAAGTGTATTTGTATTGTACTGTATTGTATAAAAACAAAAGTGACTTAGTTTCACCTTCACGGCTTGTAGCAGCACGGGTTGTAGTATTTTATCTATCTATCTATCTTGTCACGGGTACAAAATAAATCACAAGACTCAAGGTGTCAAAACCAATGTGGTGTAAGTTTCCCACTCACTCCTGAATTTAGGTCAAAATAATTGTCACAAAGACCCAGTTTGCTTTCTGAAAGAAGTAACCTTTGACCTTGACGATGGATGGCAAGTATTCAGCCTCATCTCGAGAATAACGCTTATTATTTTGGTAACAATTTATAATATTTCCCCTTTCATTTTACTTAACTTACTTGTTTTATAAGACCACGTTCGTTTAGGTTACGTATTAGAAAGAAAGAATTAAATTTTTGTTATAAAGAGACACCACAGTAACAAATATCAAACAAAATATGGAATAAGTTACAATCAAAACACGCTAAAAAACAACTTACACAACAGAGTACAAATAAATAGATAGTAAACATTAAGACAATTATTATATAATATAGAAGACTAAAAGACGTATATTTACTTAAGTGGAGATGTCCTTAGAAAAGGTATAGTACGATCTACTTTGAACCGATGAATGTGGAGGAAGCAAGAGAAGTGTATCAGGATCGAAACAAATGGAATTCCATAGTCTCTGCTCACCCCGGTGGGAAGTGAGAGTTTATGTATTACAGTATTTTAATACAAATAAGTATATAAAATTGAGATAATTCCGTCGATTACAAGCAATACTTAGTCATCATCACCAGCCCATTAACGTCCCCACTGCTGGGGCACGGGCCTTCCCTATGTATGTATGGATAGGGAGATCGGGCCTTAAACCATCACGCGGGCCCAGTGCGGATTGATGGTTATTAACGACTGCTAATGCAGCCGGGACCAATGGCTTAACGTGCCTTCCGAAGTACGGAGGAGCTCGAGATGAAAACTTTTTTTTTGTGGTCACCCATCCTATGACCGGCCTTTGCGAAAGTTGCTTAACTCCAACAATCGCAGACCGAGCGCGTTTACCGCTTTTAAAAAAAAACAATCAAAACATAAAACATACAAAACCATTGAAAGAAATAAAATCTTTATTCTCCAATTAAATAATTTTATACAGCACTCAGGTTTAGTGATTCTGGAATCACCTGTAAAAGCGTGGAGCGCTCGAGTTGAGGAACAATGTGTAGTACGCGCCGGCGCAGGGACATTAAAAAGTGCTAAAACAGAAATCAACGGCGATAAAAAGCAAAGCTCACCGAGCGTTCATTGAAATTTCACAGGACACTGGACGACACATGAGCGAACAGCGGGGGAGAGCCTTAGTATGCTGATACTTGAGCTATGTCAGGAGCCTTTGGCGGCTCAATATTTGTCTCGAAATGTAATTATTTCTCGAATTTAAATAATCATAATAAGTAATATTAAAATGCTTCATATCGTCAACATGCATCCATCCACACTCACGCTTCTTCAAAAGGCAGTAATTCTAAATAGATGGAGCATCGTCAGGAAGAGTTTATCTCTGAAACAATAAAAGCACTTGGCTACGGCCCGTGCCACTTGAACCTCTTCGGAGAGAACTAAAATATATAAAGATATATAATAATATTAAAATGCTTCATATCGTTTTTATTTCTACTCAAGTAAGTCATGGATTTGTAGATTATTTATGACATAACACCACAGGCCGGTAAAAAGTTGACAATTATGGCGGACTGTCATTACGAAAAAACTAAATCATTTTTAGAGAACAAATGAAAGTGCTTAAGAGCAGAGAACAGAAAACGTTAAACAGAAAATTTTAGCTCAGGACGTCCACCTCCACCTTATGATTATTTCGACAAACATCCGCCTTGCTTTTATGTAATTGTTTTAGTAGAAATTTGATATCATGTTCTTGTCTTTTTTTTGTGTGTGGCTTCCTTTTATAGTAAACTATTTCTATTCTATTATATTCTAAAACAGATAACATTCAGGTATACCTTTTACTTAAAAGGAGTAACCAAAAAAATATTTGTTAAAGTGTAACAGGTTAAGAAATAAACTAATTTTATTTTTTATTTTTATTTTTATTTTTTATTCAGAAACAGATCAGGAAAAACTAATGGTGTGTTTTCAGATAATATAACAAACAGATTTATCATTCTTGTCGATGCGCAGGAAGAATTATCAGTTAAGTCTTTTAATACTTATATATTTTTCTAATTATCAGTTATGCTATATTTTGTGGACACTTTATACCTCAAACCTCATTTTACCCAGATACTACACATTGACGTCATCGTACACGCGCATTTATGTGTGTGACGTCAGACGCCACACGATTGAAGACTAAAGTAAGACCGAAGGGTGAGGAGAATTGTGAGGTAAACCTAGCTCAGACGCTGGTGGGGAGCAGAGAGTTACCGTTCTATACGTAGCATTATTGCTTATTCTATGACCAAGGTTGGTGAAGAACGAATAATTAATAAAGGACATGACCTATTCATTGACTGGTCTTCTTCTTCTCTTGTTCGTATGTTCTGGCAACAATGACTTACTGAATGACCTCATCAACTCTGGTGTTAGGGTTACTAAATTGATCTGTCAAAGGCCTGACATGATTACTGACTACATGTTTACTTAAGTAAATAGTAGCCGGGACCGACTACTTAACGTACCCTGAATCACAGATCATTTTACTTTCAGACAATCGGGTGAACAGCCTACTTTTATCGAAATGCTAATCTTCTAACCACTAGACCATGGAGGCCGTTGACTGGTCCTACCGCACTCAAAACGTGTAAAATGTTTGACGCACGCGAAAACACGTGTTAAACTATCTTAATTACATGACCTCTGTCGTAGTGATAAACAACGCGAACAGCTGATTAAAAGTTTCCAGTTATGAGTGTGTTTCTCTCCAACGTAGACTGAATGAATGACATCCTCAATTACGCTGGGTAAAACCTAGGCTACTGCCACAGTTCATCTCAGGCCTTTACATCTTTATCAGATGATTCAAACAGCGTTTCTGTGGCAGCTTTTAAAATGGCTGTAAAGTCCAATGCGAGAGCGACAGTAGCGGCCGCACGACTGGCATTGTAGTTGAGGGTTACTAGATGGTACAGGTGGTAAATCGGCCCTCTCACTTCTGTGTCGCCTCTCGCGCTTGTCGGCTAGATTCTGGAACCAGGTTTTATCGTGTGCTTTGCACCCATCGGCCAAAGACGTCCTCCACTTATTCCGGTCACTGGCCAGGTCCTCCCATTTATCGGGGCTGATCTTAAAAGCAAGCATGTCACGCTTTGTGCAGTCTTTAAATCGCAACAACGGCCTTCCCACCTTTCTTTTTGCAAAGGCAACTTCGCTCAACAGGGTACGTCGTGGTAAGCGGACACGTCGTGCGTCGTGGTGCCACAGTTAGAACTTATATAATAAACTATGGGCCATAACCATTAAGTATTAGTGACAATATTTGTTTATGTACACCTTAATTCTATTAAAGTAATTTGGTATCATGTAATCTATGTACACTTAATAAATATTTATGGAACACGACATTCGTGACTCACTAAGCAGTGTCCACATAATACCAACGTCAAAAAGGTACGCTTTGGCATCGATACCATTTCAACATTTATAAATAATTTGGCAACCTTGCCGGCTACGTATCGTCTCTATAAGATATGGCCATTAAACTTACGGGTTGTATGTTCATAAAAGTATCAGCGAAACACGTCATCAAAATACAGGGTGTTAGTGACATCAGAACGAATACTGAGGGGGATGATTCAGACCATAATTAAAAAAAAAAAACTAAAAAAAACCTATGAATTTTGCGACGGAAAATTGATATCAACACAGAATCATAGTCTGAATCATCCCTCGTAGGTTTCGTTACGTTGTCACTAACATCCTGTATGAAGATTTTTTTTAAATGAATACTTATCCGCTTACGTCGATTATTTGTGCCACAATCGCGTTCATAATGAAACCGTGCGAAATTCGTACCGGAGGTAATCAGCCGGAATTATAAAGTATCCCCGATGACAATCCGTTTGCGCGTCACCCTGTCCCTTTTCCGGCCTGTTTGTTTTAAAAACCCTTCAAAATTCCAAAAGGGTAATACCCAAAATACCGAAAACAATGTTTTAAACACGAAAACGCGGTGGCATAAAACGAAATGGCGGCGTAAAAATTGCAGATTGATTTTATGTCAACGAGTTGCGAGGATAATAATTTTGTCGGGTGCCTAAATCTTGACACGTTTCCTCATATTGTTTGTTTGCTTTGGATTATAGCGAGTTCGTTTGTTAAGAAAGCACAAGTGGTTGGTGGAATGAAATACTCAAGTTTTACTTGTTATTTACTACTTAAATGAAGGTATTTCAGAAGATAAAGGACATATGTGAACACTTTAAAATACAATTGAAGTATAATATAGTAAATATAAAGCTTTGTCACTTACCAGCTTTACAAGGGTCCATTCCAAGGTCTCCTGAGTCTTTATGTTCAAAGTGTCTTGACAACAGCTCGTCTATAGTGTACTTGTGTTGCTCCTCTCTCGCCAGTTCCGAGGTTACTTCGGCGCTTGCACACATGAAAATGGTCAGTATTACACTGACCAACGCCGCGAGCGGACGTCGACGCCGCGATGTCATTCTGAACTGCATTTTTATCACTCAAGCACTACAACATAGCACTAATTTTGCGTTTGTTCCTGAAACAAGGAAAAATGGTTTGTTAAAAGTGTAAATTTCTTTTATATTAAAGCGTAAGTAAATAAATATTGTTAAATCCAATACACGGTGATAAGGTCATCGTAACGAATACTAAGGGAGATGATTCTGGTAATAATTCTGAGTTGATATCAAGTTGAATTTCCTATCGAAAAAGTCATGAAAATTTTGTAACGGAAAATTCCCCTTGATATACTCAGAATCATGGTCTGAATCATCCCTCAAAGTTTTCGTTACGATGTCACTAACACCCTGCGTAAAAATTAAGTATATACGTAATATTGAACACCTTTTAGGTGAGAAACTTAAACGAGTTTTCCGTTAGTATTAATGTTAATAACAACAAAACTACTGAAACATATAATCCTATTACAGAGATTCAAGAGCAAGAACAGATTACAACACTCCTCAACATTACCGCAGCACGCGACAGTTTTACGAATAAATCACAGTTAGAACTAAAAGGGTAACGTTTAATCTCGTAAATACGGTAGGGATGTAGACAAATAGAGTGGCTTTCTAGACCGCAAGCCTTGCTCGCCGCAAGATGCGGTATTCGCCATTAGAAGGCTGCTCCAAGCTTCCTCCAGCGATTGATCTTAAGTTTGAAAGATTTGACTTGGATTAAACATACCCCGAATTACAGATGCAAAGACGATTCGTTGGGAATAGTAAAAACCAAAGTTGTAAGGGAAACTTGCTTTGAATTGCGTCTAAGTGTGTGTTTGGCGCCGGTTCGAAACCTGGTACCGAGTTTTCACTTACACGCTTGGCTCGGCGTTTATAGACGGCAATATGGCTCACCACCTATCACGTTGGTCTAACAGAAAGCTCGGTGAGGTGTGGGTACTTAGTTTATCTTGCGATAGATGTACTTTCTTATCCTAATTGGGATTAGTCGTGACTTTATATTGTATGTATGGGTTTATCTTTCGATTGCGTAAGAAGAAAACTCATCATATCAAGTAGGTGGGTACCTACCTTACAAACTGCCTGCGAATTGTCTTTATGCGCTTACGGCTTTGCCAACCTTTATAGAGATCGCTGTTATGAACGGCTTTCACGGCCCAGTGTAAAGCGATGAGCTCAAGATCCGGAGGTCTTGGGTTCAATACCCGGTGGTAACATGTCTAACAAAAAACACTTTAAGAGACTTTTCCTGGTTGGGTCAGAACTTTGCAGGCTGAAATCTTTCAGCCAGGCAGTCTTTTTACTTAAGTTCTTAAGTAAAAAGATTGCCCGTGTAAAGCCTTGTCACGGCATGGGCCTTTGGCGACTCAATAATAAACCTGACATCAGGGTTGATGAGAACGGTCACTGACCTCACAACCTACACGATAGAAGAAGACGAGCGTGAGTATACACGTGCATAGAACAGTCACACATTAATAATTATTATTACCAAATGAAAGGCCCACCTTTTATCAGAACCTCGTCAAAAGAGTAAAAAAGTTTATTTGAGAATATCAAACACGGTGTCCCTTTACCTTTACCTGTTACACGCTCGTTAACCGAAGTTTCCTCTGAAGCAGAGGACGTTACCGGTTAGTTAAATACCGGTACGTACCGCTACCGGTGCGGTATCCACCGGTCGTTTTCGCACATCCTAATTGTTGGGTCTCGTTGTCATGGTGCGAGTCAATTCTCTTTAGTCACGCTTGAAAATATTTCAGTATATAATGGCCCCGATTCTTGCAGACACCTCCTAATTTTATTTTAAGTTATACCCGTCATTTTCCTATCCGCCTTAGAAAGGGACGAATAATTGACAACAGTTTATTTTAAAATAACCCAGGCAAATAAAATAGGCATCTCGCTGCTATGCAAACCGTTTGAGGTGTGCTGTAAACTTACTTCTATCGGGTTATTGGCCAATATAAAAATATGGGCAGGTTTTTAAAATTCCTGTCTAAAATTGACTTGACAAGAGCGCAGCTCTTAATTAGACAGAGACAGAGAGAGAAAATTTACTTGTGTTCCATAAATTTTATGCTTATCGATTACCCGTCCCTTTCCTCTTCGGCGGATAAGAAAATGAGAGGTATAACTTAAAATAAAATTAGATGGTGTGTACAGGAATCAGCGGCAATATCATAATTGAATATAACTTAATATATAGTATGCCACAGCCTAGCTTTTTAATAACACAGTTTATTTAACGGTCCGAATGACATTATATCTAGGGCTTTGACCAATAGGCGCCGCGAATGCTATCTACGTAGATATACGTCATACGGCTATTCGTCGAAACCTTCGTTATAATTTGCAATATGGAATCCATGCCGCGGGCGCTGCAGTAATATTAAAGAAGATATATTTAAATTTTTTGAATGTCGCTTTTCTCTATTTATGTACTTTAGTGACCATTGAATTGACGAATTAATATAGGTACTTATTTCGTTTATCACCTTCCAAACTTTAATAATATTTTAGAACACTTACAAAGGAACAATATAAATAAAAAAGCGAAACAAAAATAAATATAAACAGCGGTCAAAAAATACGAAACGGGAAAACTTTATCATTCCATTCCGTAACTTTTTGCGCGGTTGAAAAAATGTGCGCTATCGTTGGGGACAAAACAGGGTTGTACTCAGTTGAACCTTACTGATACGGGGGTCAGGGTTTAAGATACCATCCTTTTTGTATCTATTTTGTTCTTCAAACTGATAACATTATCCTAATGTTTTTATCAGTTTGAAGAATTATGCTAAGATAGGTCGCTCTAGCCATAGCGGCTAATCAGCTAATGACAACAAACACTTCAGGACCCGGATACCAATCTCGCCGGCGCGGTCGATGGTTTATCTTATCGCTCTCCGATTAAGCCATATAGGCACCCTCAGGCCTGTTGTCTTAAATTTTGAACCGGGTGAGAGCCCTCAGCGTTCCTTATTTCAATCAATCAATCAATAATACTTTATTGCATAACGACATATACAAAGGACATAAACACACGAATAAAAACGTAAGCACAACAGGCGGCCTTATTGCTAAACAGCAATTTCTACGAGGCAACCTTAGGGTGAAAGAAGATTATGCATTGGATATATTGGATTATTTGTCCGGCTAAGTAGTTAAGGCTCTTTAGTGAACTCGGCTCCATCATACAATCGGCCCTTTTTTATTAATTTATTAATTTTGTATTAATTTTCTTTAGTCTTTTGCGTCAAATGTACGGTCACGAGCATTAATATGTATACACTTTGGTACCATGTCACATTAACTGTTTTGACAAATAGAACTGTAAGTCTCACTAAATGTCAAATATGTTAGTGCGACAGAGTCCTAAAGTGGGTACATTATATTGCTCATGACTGTAAAATAAACCACGTCAAAAACAAAAAAACAATGTTAGGTCTTAGAGACTTGGGCATCACGCGTTTGGGATAATCTTGAGCTGTGTATTTTTGTCATCGTAGTTGAACATAGAGCAACACGGACCTCCGCGGTAGCTGAATGATGCCCCTATTCCCAGTAGTCTTACCGAGTAGTCTTACCAGTTGAACTACTGGGAATTTCCTTCCCAATAGACTTATTGATCTTACTGCTCAGTGGGTAGGCCCGCTACAAGGTGGACCGACAATCTGGTGAAGGTCGCTGGATGCGGGCAGCGCAGGACCGATCGTCGTGGAGATCCTTGGGGAAGGCCTATGCCCAGCAGTGGGCGTCGTACGGCTGATAATAATGATGAATGACTTACTGAATAGGGGGAATGATGTCTAGATAGTTGAGAATGCTGTGTAGGTTTAACAAAAAGTAGAATGGCATCACACCTGTATTCCATTTGCTTTATTCCTGACCAGTGATGTGCTATTCCTGGGAATTAACCCACTTTATTCCTGGGAATTAACCCACTTTGGGATCGTTCCCAGCAGTATAAAAGCGCAAAACTTATGTAAAAAACACATAATAACGGGTTCTTACCGCGTTTAAATGGGGATATGAGACTCCCGATATTTCGACACTGTTGCAAGTCATCCCGTCGGGATCGTCGTCATCGGGAGTCTCATATCCCCATTTAAACGCGGTAAGAACCCGTTATTATGTGTTTTAATTATGTAAAAAACTTTATTACCTAACCTTTAGGCAGATAAATTGTGGGATATAGAAATAAAACGGGATATTTTAAATATCTTTACTCCTTATATGTATTTTAATTAATTTTAACAAAACAAAAAAAAAACTTCTTCCCTTATCCTCTAACCAACCAGACTAGAAGAACGAACAATTTGAAAAAGAATGTCCTTACTATTAAAGCGTTTTTACAACGAGAATATTCCCACTTTGGGAACATTCTCGGGGACGGCTTATCATTATTCCTTACACACTCTCTCTCTCTCTATTTAAGAGCTGCGCTCTTGTCGGTGGAGTAACCGCCATTCCTCTCTTCTTCCCGCCAAAACCTTCACCTCCTGATACGACACGACCTGCACCTTCTCTTTTATTTGTTTCATAAATGTTATCCTAGGTCTACCCCTTCCTCTCTTCCCTTCAATTTTTCCTTCTATAATGTTTGTTATAAATGAATCGTGTCGTATCAGGTGGCCAATCATATTTCCTCTCCGGTTCTCTATAGTCTTCAATATGGTTCTCTTTTCTTCAACTCTTTCCAGCACTTTTTCATTTGACACCATTTCAGTCCAGCTTATACCCTCCATCCTTCGCCAACACCACATCTCAAACGCTTTCAACCTCTCTCTGTCTCTCTGTGTCATAGTCCACGTTTCACTTCCATAGAGTGCAATGCTCCAAATATATGATTTAACAAACCGTTTCCTTATTTTTAATGATATGTTTTTGGTTTTCAAAACGTATTTTTTCCTGTTAAATGCTTGCTACTAAACCCTACCTCCGTCTGATACTTTTTAGGTTAAGTTGTTTTTTTTTTGTGCAAGTTTTAACTTAAATATTTGTTTGTAAAATTTAATACTTGCTCATATGTATAAATAAATAGGTAATAAAATACCTTTTGGTGTCTAAACAAAAAAATATTCGATTCGTAAGAAACCATTTCACAACAAAACACACTGAGAAGATGAATTGCCAATATGGAAAATCCACAAAAATCAACGACACAGTTGACTTTTTTAATCGTTTAGGTATTTTTACGAATTTTATCTTATAGCAACATTGAGGCAATGACCGGTTATTTCAGATAATAGATAAATAACCTTCTTGATCAACCCAATAATTGTCATAATCACCTTTTATTATTATGAAAGATTAACAGCTGACCATGTTTTCCTTTTTTGTTCGCTCCGAGTCCAACATATTAGCTTGTGATTCTGCCCACCTCATTACGGATTACTAGCGTGAGTTTGTGATGTTATCATATCCCTAGCGTTACCCCATTTTCACAGGGTCCACTTACCTAACCTGAAGATATGACAGGTCCGGTTTTTACAGAAGCGACTGCCTGTCTGATCTTCCAACCCGCGAAGGGAAAACTAGCCCAATACAGGTTAGGTCATATATTATCTCCGAAACGCATTTCTCGGGAATGTGGTAAACCCATTGCACGTGATAGTCATGTATAATCAAATCATGAATTCAAACACAAATTCTAAAATCATTAGGCCCGTGTTGAGATTCAAACCTGAGACCTCATTATAAGAGTCAAGCGTTCTTCCAACTGAGCTACCACGGCTATGTTATGTTACTGGGCTCTGTTTTCCGCATTTAGACTCTAAGATGGCCCATTATGCGGGTAATTGTTGACTACGTAAGCCAACCTATCTCCTTCCAGAAGCTCAGAGGCCTCCTGGGGTTTTCACAGGCTTCGCGGAGCGACCCCATTCCTTTGAGGATTTGTACCCGTTGTGCTGACACTCCCGTGCATTCCAGGATTACATGGGGGGCAGTTTCTTCTGCGTCCAGACAGCCTCTGCAAACAACCACGGCTATACATACTACTATCTATCTATATCAGCCTAAATTCTTATCCAGTTTTGGACGTAGGCCTCTTCCATGTTTTTCCACCTCCGACGATCTTGGGCTTTCGACATCCAGCCATATCCTGCGTGCCGCACGATGTCGTCCTTCCATCTCATTGGTGGTCTTCCTCTCGGTCTTGTGAATGCTCGTGGGCGCCACTCTAACCATCTCCGGGTCCATCTTTCTTTGCTCATTCGAGCAATGTGATCAATACATACTACTACTACATATTCATCATCATCATCAGCCCATTAACGTCCCCACTGCTGGGGCACGGGCCTTCCCTATGGATGGATAGGGAGATCGGGCCTTAAACTATCACGCGAGCCCAGTGCGGATTGATGGTTATTAACGACTGCTAATGCAGCCAGACCAACAGCTTAACGTGCCTTCCGAAGCACGGAGGAGCTCGAGATTAAAACTTTTTTTTTTATGGTCACCCATTCTATGACCGGCCTTTGCGAAAGTTGCTTAACTTCAACAATCGCAGACCGAGCGCGTTTACCGCTGCGCCACCGAGCTTCTCAACTACATATTATATTAACATAATCATCATCATTCATTAAAGAGCCACGCTCTTGTCAGTGTAGCATTTTCTATTCTTGTCTATATCACACGCCAATCCTTTATTTATAAGACATAACTTTCGCCTTCTCTTTTTTCCATGTAATCTCGTCATTGTGAGGTACGTCAGAAAGCAATAGATGACATATGCACAGGAACGGAAAGGATGGCGTGAAAGAGAGGAGGCCTACCCAGCAGAGGGTCCGTCCGTCGGGGAGGTGTCTGTGACGTCCTCTAATAACAAATACTTTCTTTCTTTCTTTTCTTTACGGTGGATGGGTGGATTGTCGCTTACCTCTAGCCAGCTAAGGCCCAAAATAGGAAGCGACACTGGTCGCTTACCTAAAATGATACATATACACCACAAGAAGTGCTTAATATCCAAAGGTGATAGATTGTGCGCAAAAGGGAAGTACAAAAGAAAAAAGAAAGGTGGATACAGGCCGAATAGATAGATAGAGGCTTTTCTTGGTCTTCCTCTTCCTCGCATGATACATTTTACTAACATATCATAACAACACAACATAAAATATGAAAATATTTCATAAATAAAAATCTCACTGGGGTACGAACCTGTGGGATTCAACCCACATGCAATTTTACCATCCATCGGTTCGCAGAACTATGAACCGTTTATTTATTAAGCGTATCACGCGCCAGTTACATTGGCAATTGAAAACAGTGCCTAACAAGACTGCCAACCCTTAAAGGTATAAAACCACTTAAGCGCCATTTCGAAAAATGACATTCAGATGTATTTTTTATAACGAAAATTCATTCAAATAATTTCAATGTGTGTAACGGCCTCCGTGGTCCAGTGGTTAAGCGTTGGGCTCATGATCCGGAGGCCCCGGGTTCGAATCCCGGTGGGGACTTTGTGATCCCTAGTTTGGTTAGGACATTACAGGCCGATCACCAGATTGTTCGAAAGTAAGATGATACGTGCTTCGGAAGGCACATTAAGCTGTTGGTCCCGATTACTACATAGTCGTTACATGAGTCATGACAGGGGCCTTTTACGGCTCAATAGTAACCCTGACACCAGGGTTGATGAGGTTGGTAATCCACAAATCTTAAAACAGAAAATTGAGACCACAAATCTTTACTTGGATTGAATGAAAGTAGCTTGTCTATAGCGAGGTTTTGTAAAACATTCATCATCAGCCGTACGACGCCCACTGCTGGGCATAGGCCTCCCCCAAGGATATCCACGACGATCGATCCTGTGCTGCCCGCACCCACCGGCTTCCCGCGACCTTCACCAGATCGTCGGTCCACCTTGTAGCGGGCCTACCCACTGAGCGTCGTCCGACACGTGGTCGCCATTCGAGAACCTTTCCGCCCCAGCGGCCATCGGTTCTCCTCGCTATGTGTCCTGCCCACTGCCACTTCAGCTTTGCAATTCTCCGAGCTATGTCGGTGACTTTAGTTCTCCTGCGGATCTCCTCATTTCTGATTCGATCGAGCAGGGAAATACCGAGCATAGCTCTTTCCATTGTAACACACGAATACATACGAATGTGATTTTTCAAAAAGACACGTCTTTTAACTATAAAGCGACTATATTATGTAACCACATGTTTTACAATCCCTGAGACACGTGTACATTATAAAAACCTTGTAAAAGGGTCAGCGTCGTAAAAAAGAGAACCTTTATTTTCTTTTTACGACCCAAATTTAGGGAAGGTGTAGGATTGTGTTTAACTTGCATAATTTTCGTGCGAATCCTGTCGATAGTGATTTAAATACAGGTACATAGTTTACATAAAATACGTACATACTCACGCCTATTTCCCACCGGAGTAAGCAGAGATTATGGAATTTCATTTGCTCCGATCTTCACATACTTTACATAAAATACAGGATGTTAGTGACATACTCAGGGGGCTGATTTAGCTCATGATTCTGAGTTGATATCAATTGGAATGGAATTTTCAATCGCAAAAGCATAAAATTACTTACCAAAAGAGACTACAGATTTTATGATATCACGAATTTTACGACGGAAAATTCCACTTGATATCAACTCAGAATCATGCTCATGGCGGCATCTTCTTTGCCGAAGCAGTTCTTTTTCTTTCAGACTTAGAACATTTTTGCTCGGCTGGAAATCTTATTGCTTTTAATTTATTGGCCTTTGACGTGGCATGTAACGATCCGAGCTGGAACCACCTGACTAAAGGGGCCTCTAACGGACCGTGTTATTTTCTGACAATCGGGTGATAAGCCTGCAACGTCCCAACGAAAGTAGAGATGTGGTAGGATCATAAAATGATTTTAGTGATATCTTACCGGGATTTGAACCCGGGACGTCCAGATCGAGAGATCAACACTCTAACGCCCGGGTCCCGGGTTCGAATCCTAGTTTGGTTAGGACATTGCAGGCTGATCACCTGATTGTCCAGAAAGTAAGATGATCCCTGCTTCGGAAGGCACGTTAAGCCGTTGGTCCCGGTTACTACTTACTGATGTAAGTAAGTAGTCGTTACAATACATGAGCCATGTCAAGGGCCTTTGGCGGCTCAATAATAACCCTGACACCAGGGTTGATGAGGTTGGTAATTCACCTTACAACCGACACAATAGAAGAGAAGAACACTCTAACCACTAAAGCACGGTGATCCCATTACTTATTCCTTCTATCGATATTCCTTATCCCATAGCAATTTTATATTATTATTCTGATTCTTTCTATTCCATATCTACCAAACAATCCGCCTTATTCCGACTATCTATTCAACTATCACGACCACTACGACTAATGAATAAAGATACCTATATTTTACACATAATAAAAACATTTCATTTACAATTCACTCATAATAATAGTTAGTATCGTACTATCTCTGTTCTTTGACCCTTATGTTGATTCATCTCGCGTTTTGCCACCGTATCTTCAATTAAATAACAACTGAGTTGTAAATGTATATAGTAGAATATGGCATGAATGGTGAGGGTTGTTGCGACGTTCTGTGTTCGGAGAGGAGACGGACGGTCGGACTGTACTATCGTAAGTGATAAGCGAGATACATTCCAATAATAAAGCGAACGCTTTCTTTGTGGATGTACGGTCAGCAGATAAATAGAGAAGGTAAATCATACGTCACGTGGCAATGTAAACGTATAAGTTTTTCGTTTGTTCATAGACAACTTCGAAGAAGGGCGAACTCGCTAAACGCCAATTCTCAATGTTGGGAATTGAGAACGCACCCATTATTATTAGCCTAATATGTTGGCTAATCTGCTAGTTCTCTAGTTACTGATTTATGTTGGCAATACCTTTTTCTTATGTCATTCTTTTTATTACAATAAATTACGTTCGCGCGTTTTTGTCCGTAAAACCAAAACAAGTCTTTTCTTATTTTCCTGTTCTAAATATCAACATGGTAGCAGAGCGTGGTTGCGTAAAAGTTGATAAAAAGTGAAGACTCCGAAAGAATTAACAAAACTGGCCGTCGTATTTGTTGTCAACTCTGCCGTACATCTTTTGAGGTTACCGAAGCGGCGTCATTATTCACATACCGACAATCACAGTTTAAATCGCTGAAAGATGTCTACTACAAGCCATAATCCTTTTCACATTGATAGACTTGTCGGAAGAGACAATTACGCAAGTTGGAAATTCGCAGTAGAGGCATATTTCAGGCTAGAAGAATTGTGGAGTTGTGTTGAAGGAACTAATAGTGATGAAAAGAAGGAAATAAAGGCGAAATCGAAGCTTATTCTACTGCTAGACCCGATCAACTATGTACATGTACAAAACGCGACTACATGCAAAGAAGTCTGGGACAGTTTGCAACACGCTTTTGATGACAGTGGGCTATATAGAAGAGTAGCTTTGTTGAGAGATCTCATCACAACTACACTAGACAGTTCTCGAAACGTAGATGACTATGTGAATAAGATTATGTTGACCGCTCATAAACTTAGAAATATTCAGTTTGACATTAATGATGAATGGCTCGGAACGCTGATGTTAGCTGGCTTACCGGAAACTTATAAGCCAATGATAATGGGCTTGGAGAGCTCTGGGATCAAGATCAGTGCAGACTCAATCAAAACAAAACTCCTGCAGGAAGTACAATGCTCAGAAAGTACAGCATTCTTCACAAGGAAAACAGTCATTCACGGGAATCAGAGTATAGCAAAGGCTCATACTTCCAAGGGGCCCCGTTGCTATAATTGTAACAAGCATGGACATTTTGCTAAGAACTGCCGTGCTCCGAAGAAGAAGATGACAGAAAAAGCAGAAGAAAATAAGAGCTTTGTAGCAGCATTTTCAGCATCTTCACAGACAATGAATCCGGACCTTTGGTATGTGGACTCAGGTGCCTCCATGCACATGACCAATAGATGTGACTGGATGTATGATGTAACAAGCCCACCGATACCCACCATCACTGTTGCTAGTAAGACTCCACTGCCTGTGGAAAGTATGGGAAAGGTCACTTTATTAATGAATGGTAATGAACAGACTAAAATTCAGGTAAGAGAAGTTCTATACATACCTAAACTGGCTGCCAATCTCTTGTCAGTGAGTGCTATGGTAAAAAATGGCTGTAAGATTAATTTCAGAGATAAATATTGTGATATCTATGACCAAAATAACAAATTCCTGTGTTCAGCTACATTGATAAACAATTTGTACCAGTTAAACACTCATAGAGAAGTTTTATCAAACTTATGCACAAATAACTTAAATGATGCTGTCCTATGGCATAGACGCATGGGACACCTGAATTTTTCAGATGTTAGTAAGCTACCGGAGTGTGCAGAAGGAGTCAAGCCATTTCCTGACAAAAGTAAAGAACTCATCACATGCACCACCTGCCTCAAAGGTAAACAGAGCAGACTGCCATTCAATAATACTGGTTCAAGAGCCACACAACCACTGCAGCTCATCCACACAGACTTATGTGGACCTATGGAACAAGCATCACTGGGAGGTATGAAATACTTTATTACCTTTATCGATGACTTTACTAGAAGAGTTCATGTTTATTTTTTGAAAGACAAATTGAGTGTTATTGATGTATTCAAAGATTATAAAAGCAAAGTAGAGAATGAGCTTGGCAAAAGGATTAAAGTTATTCGGTCTGACAATGGAAAAGAATACTGCAATAAGGAATTTGATAGTTTCTTAAGTGGGCATGGAATTGAACATCAAACAAGTACTCCGTACACTCCCCAACAGAATGGTCTTGCAGAAAGGATGAACAGGACACTGGTGGAAAGAGCTAAATGTATGTTGTTTGATGCTCATTTGTCTAAGCAATATTGGGGAGAGGCATTGGCAACAGCGGCTTATGTAATTAATAGATCACCCACAAGGTCAATTGATGGCAAAACACCTATGGAAAAGTGGTCAGGCAAGAAACCTAATTTATCAAATATAAAGATTTTTGGCTCTGAAGTAATGGCTCAAGTACCAAAAGAAAAACGTCAAAAATGGGATTCTAAATCTAAAAAATATATATTTGCGAAACTAGCAAGGGATATCGCTTGCTTGATCCAGATACTAATAAAATTATTAAAAGTAGAGATGTAGTATTTTTAGAAAATGTTCAAAAGGTTGATTGTAATGTGTACTTACCTTACTTACCTGACAGCAATCCTGATGGAACACAGTCCCCCTCAGAAATCTGTAAAGAAAAATTAGAAAGCGACTCGGTTCATTCTTCAAGCGACGACTATCTGTCTGGCGACAATGATGATCCTCCCTACATACCTGAAGTATCAGTTGAATTATCGACACCAGCACGCAATATAAATTTACGTCCACGTAAAGCAGTCCAGTATGCAGAGACAGATGATTGTGATGTAAGTTATTTTTGCCCAATTATTGATCTGAATGACCCACAAACTCTTGATGAAGCTCTTACATCATCTCATGCAAATCAGTGGAGGAAGGCCATGCAGGAAGAATATGATTCTTTAATGAAGAACAAAACATGGTCATTAGTAGAATTACCACCAGGTAAAAGAGCTTTACCTTGTAAATGGGTTTTTAAAAGTAAGACTAATGAGAAAGGAGAAATTGTTCGTTTTAAAGCTAGATTAGTCATCAAGGGTTGCACTCAAAGAAAAGGAAATGATTATGATGAAGTTTACGCCCCTGTCGTAAGATATACCTCAGTTCGATATTTACTTGCTCTAGCCGCTAAATATGATTTAGATATGATTCAGATGGACGCCATAAGCGCATTTCTTCAGGGCGATATTGACACCGAAATCTACATGTCACAGCCAGAATGCTATGAAGAGAATGGTAGAGTATGTTATTTACATAAATCAATCTATGGGCTGAAGCAAGCTAGTCGTCAATGGAACCTAAAATTGAATGATATTCTTCTCAAAATTGGATTGGAAAGATCAAAAGTTGATCCATGCATTTATTATTCAGTAAGTGAATCTAAAATGATCTTTATTGCAGTGTGGGTGGATGACTTCTTGATATTTACAAATGATAAGGAAACAGCAACAGATATCAAAGAAAAATTAAAGGAAGAGTTCTGTATGAAAGATCTGGGCGAGATGCGGCAGTGCATTGGCATAAATGTTAATAGAGATCGTGAGGCAGGTGCTGTTATGATAAATCAAAAGAAATATATTAACTTTATACTGGAACGGTTTGGTATGTCTGAATGCAAACCAGTACGCACACCAATAGAGGCAAATACAAAATTTAATAAGAAACCTGAAAATGAAGATAGTAATTTTCCATATAGAGAGGCAGTAGGCTGTCTTATTTATCTGGCACAAGTCACTCGACCTGATATCACCTATATAGTCAATAAGTTGAGTCAGTATTGTAATGCTCCAGGACATCAACACTGGCTTGGAATAAAAAGGGTCATGAGATACCTTCAAGGAACCAAGGATCTACAGTTATGTTATGTTAAAGAAGACTCAAGAGAAATAACTGGGTATTGTGATGCAGACTGGGCCAATGACCCATTGGATCGAAGGTCGTGCACTGGCTACACTTTTATTTTTCAAAATGGGAGCATATCTTGGAATTCCTGTAAACAGCAGACTGTAGCTCTCTCTACAGCAGAGGCCGAATATATGGCGATGGCGTCAGCGACTCAGGAAGCATTATGGCTTCGGCAGTTGCAAGATGAACTCGGCCAAGGCATGGACAGTGTGTTGAACATTTACAGTGATAACCAAAGTGCAATAAGACTGGCCTTAACGGATAGTTATAAACCTAAGACAAAACATATTGACATTCGATTACATTTTCTTAGAGAAAATATTGTAAAATCTAAAGTTAAGTTCTTATATGTAAATGGTTGTAACATGGTAGCTGACAATTTAACTAAGGGTGTGACTTTTGTAAAACATTTGTATTGTATTAGTAAAATGGGTTTGCGTTCTGGAGGGAGTGTTGGGAATTGAGAACGCACCCATTATTATTAGCCTAATATGTTGGCTAATCTGCTAGTTCTCTAGTTACTGATTTATGTTGGCAATACCTTTTTCTTATGTCATTCTTTTTATTACAATAAATTACGTTCGCGCGTTTTTGTCCGTAAAACCAAAACAAGTCTTTTCTTATTTTCCTGTTCTAAATATCAACACTCAAAACGACAAAATCTCATGAAGGCGACTTTAGTACAGTCATCCATCCTGTTTTCCACAGGGTCCGCTTAGCTAACCTAAAGATTTGACAGGTCCGGTTTTTTACAGAAGTGACTGCCTGTCTGACCTTCTAACCTATGAAGGGAAAACCAGCCCAATACAGGTTTGGTAACTTTATTACAGACATATTTGAAATAATAAAACCCGAACGCCTTCCTTTGAACGTGATACTATGTAGACGTAGAAAAAAAATGAATAATGTGGAGTGAAGTGATGATGATGATGTGATCCAGCCGGGTTTGGCTACGGCGACTGCTTCAACCCCGACGTTCATATGCATGTGGCTTATACAGGGACTAGTGACATCGTAAAGAAAATATTGAGGGATGATTCAGACCACGATTCTGAGTTGATATCAAGTGGAATTTCCGGTCACAAAACACCAGGGAGAGGTTGGTAATTCACCTTACCAACCCAATATCATATATCGATAACTTAACGATATATGATATTGGGTTGGGATGAAGTCGTGAGCTTATATTATGTTTTCATATCGGTGGTATTTTCAATCTTATCAACCGTTGTGAAACATTTTTGTGTGAACAGTACATCCGGCCATTAACAACCATTTGTCAAATTTGAACGATCGAACCGGAAAGAGATGAGTGTCCATACAATTGTACCAACCTAACGTTATTTTTTGAATTGTCATGTTGCTATGCAGGAATAGATTACTAAAAATAGGACTGCATCTGATGGGATTGTAGAGCTTCCGATAAGTACAGATAAAATTTTAACTTACCTACTTGTCAATTTGTTGAATTATAAGCAACTTCGCGTTGAGGAGAAAGTAATACATAGAATTAAGCGTCACGCCTGTATCCCAATTGATCAGTATCCTCGATATCTGGCTACTGCCAGAGGTGTATAAACATGCACCCACTCCTCGATGTTCCTTAAACATAGCTGATGCATACTTAGTTAATAAGTTGATAAGGCCGCCATTTGCCATGTACCTCGTTAAGAGTCTTTTGTAATTATTTCTTTTTATTTTGGTGCAATAAAGTTTTTTTTAAATTATTTTTAAACAAAATTACATACATATACACTTAATACTATCGCCAAACTACAACCGTAGTTTGTTGGCGTCGTGCTCATTCCCTAATTTTGTTTACCAGTATTTACAACAACTACCCTCCACCCACTAAAATACAAAAAAAAGACATACCACACACAATTAACTTACTAAACATAACTACACTCATTATTTAAAACTATATACACACATTCATACGCACCCGCAAATACTACTGTTTATTTTTATTAGTATATTTGTATTTGTATAGGCGATTATAGCACTAACAAAACCAAAAGTAGGTATGATAATTCCGTGCTCCGAAAGGCACTTAAAGCCGTTAATCCTGGCTACTTTACTCAAGTACGAAGGTTCATAATTCTTCTTCTCTCGTGTGGGTTGTGAGTGAGGTGGATTATCAACCTCATCAACCCTGGTGTCAGGGTTATTATTGAGTCATCAAAGGCCCCTGACATGGCTCATGTAACGACTACGTACTTACATCAGTAAGTAGTAACCGGAACCAACGCCTTCACATGCCTTCCACGGATCATCTTACTTTCGGACAATCAGATGATCAGCCTGTAATATCCTTACCAAACTAGGGATCACAAAGTATTTTTTGTGTGGTTTTGTTTATTTTTAAAGTAATTTTGGTGGTATTTTTGTGGTTCATAATTGTTACATGAGGCATGCTGTTAGGCGTGTCATGGGTCTTTGACGTTTGAGTACCTAATTGATGACTCTTAAAAAAAAAAAATTAACAGCAAAACACACATACTTTTTTGTTTAGGTTTGTGCTCTGATAATGGCAATAGGCTCGCCCCCAATTACGTGGGACTTAAACATAGCTGGCGAGGTTTGGTAACAAATGTGATTCTTTTTAGCATAATATAATATATATTATGTTAAAAACATATGTATTTCAATAAAAAAAACATCCCTCTGCAATCAATAAATTCGAATCGAGCAACACAATCGGAATCAAGGTAATTCAATTCAAAAGTTTGACGCGAGTTTTGAACAATAACAATCAGGTTTAGGGAGTTAACGCGACAATTTGGGAAATAAATCAAATTTCGCCTGACACGTACCAACATGACAGTTAAATTTAAGCTTTGTCGAAATTAATACAAATAACTTTACAGCTGAGATCTTAACGACGAATGTGACGTGGTCTTTATGTACGTGAGGTGTTTAAGCAGGGAGTGTAGACATAGAAATGCCTTAGTTATAAATGAAAACGTGTCGTGTTTAAAATTATAAATGGGTCTACATTATTAAAAGTCCATACGTACATACATACAATACAATACAAAAACTCTTTATTGCAAAAAAAACAATAAAATCACTATTAAAAATACTTCCCACTTCTAGGCGCAGCCCTCCCCTCAATCAACCGGAGGGGTATGGAGCATACTCCACCACTCTGCTCCACTACGGGTTGGTGGAGGTGTTTTACGGCTAAAAATCGGGACCAACAGCTTAACTTGCCTTCTGAAGTACGGAACGTAAGATGTTTCCAGACATGATGATTTTTTGACAATGCAAGTGCAATGTCCTCGCTAAACAAAGAACGGCCTCACGAAGTGATTTCCACAAAGTGTCCATCGGAAATCAAATCCAGAACTCCAGATCGTGAGGCCAGTACTCTAACTATTAGACCACGGAGGCTGTTAATAAAAGTCCATCATTTCCGTAGCATTATCCCGTTTTTCACAGAGTTGGGTTTTTTACAGAAGCGACTGCCTGTCTGAGCTTCCAACCCACGAAGGGAAAACCATTCCAAGAAATAGAAAAGATTAGGTCACATACCTGCGAAAATGCATTTCTCGGGAATGTGGGTTTCCTCACGATGTTTTATTTCACCGCTGAGCACGATCCATACATGAATTTGAAAACAAATTGGATAATCATTGGTTTAGTCCTGTGCTGCATTCGGATTGTTCTGGATTGTATGTACCTAGTCACATCACTAATTTAAGAGCCACGCTCTTATTGGTGTAGCATTCTCCATTCTTGTCTATCAAAGCCCAATTCCTTCACTTCCGTATAAGACACGACGTTTGCCTTCTCTGTAATCTGTTACATGTAAGCTCTTCTTGGTCTTCCTCTTCCTCTCTTTCCTTGTAGCTTCCCTTCTATGGTGTTTTTAACAAATTTGTCGTGTCTTATTAAGTGCCAATGTACCTATGTATGTATGTACCTAGTAGCGAAGAAAAAACAGTCCGGCTGGCCGATGTAAATTACAAAAGTTTTGAAACAACCAAATAGGTATTTGAAATAAAACGTGAACGAAAAGTTGTACAATTTTCTAAAAGTGACAACTACATAAAACGTCTCCGTTGCGTGAACTTTTCCCTCGTAGGTACAGCTTTGATGACACGCCATTTTATTCAACTTATTTATGTCTCTTTTGTAACTACATAATTTTATTTTGCTGCAATTAAGCATATTTGAATTTGAATTTTGAGAGAGAGAAAGAGGGAGAAAGGGAGAGATTTCTATTTATAAACGCCGCGTATTTCCAGTAGGTACCTCTACGTTTAGTTGTACAATATACACGGCATTAAATTAAAGGTGGGTGACGTAAAGCCTACTCCCACGCAGCCATTGCGATTTATATACGCGCACTAGAAATTAATTAAGTCATCGGATGTTAGTTGTACATACATGCAATTATGTATAGGTACATTATTAATCAACCCTTCTGTAGATGGGAGACCAAGTGTACTCAGATAACATCAATACACTTACTATTATTATTATTATTGCTACACACACACTACATACACAGAAATACATTTTAAAATTCTTTATAATATTGTATGTCGTTACAATTGTAGTTGAAAGGAATGTATTTGTTTAAGTATTTATTTGTTTATAATTTGTGTCTAATAAAATACCTAGTATACACCTACTGATGATGATGATGATGAGAACGTCTAAGGCCCTGTGCCGAGGTTTTTCTTGCAGCTTCTTTTCCCCGGCTATACAGGTTGTGGGAAGCTGCAGTAGTTTTAGGCGGATGAGATGTTCGTTATGTAAAAATTGACGATTCAAAGTGTAACTATGTTAATGTTACTTACTGAATAAAGATATTTTTGAATTTGAATTTGATGATGTGATCCAGCCGATTTTGGAGTACACTTATTACGATGGTTAACGTCTCCATATAGAGAAAACCTTGTAAGCGCATTTTTCTAAAATCTTACAAAAAGTAACTATCCAGCTTACGTTCTCAAAAAAATATAGATGGCGTTGGCAATGTTGCCTTCGTTTAACATTCTAATTTAATGAATAACCAGACATCTTCCATCTTTGTTTTTGGGTATAAATGATGACCCTTATTATTGTAATTATACTCGCTCCTTGTTCGAGAGGTATTTAACAGTGTAATCTACGTCTTATGCTCCAGCATCGTCACAATTTTCAAAGCTCATATTCCAAAGCTAAAAAAAAAAGTTAGTTTCCCGCTTCCTGAACGCAGCTGTCAACTAATGTCATTATGTTTAAAGCATGTTTCATGGACAACTCTTATTATGTTTCATGGAAGCTTTAGGGCGGGATATTAAAATTGAAGGGAGGGAGTCCTCTCGAACAAGGAGCTTCGTATAATTGAGATAGAACTTCACTTACAGGTAAGTTCGTTTAATCTCATAATCATTATTCTTATAACAAGTTTTTTACATAAAGTAAGCTTCACATGAGCTTTAAACGTATATTCTGTCAAATCCTAAATATTGACTGGTATTTTATTGTAAAAATGTATAAATAAGAAAATTTAATCTAAAATTTTATTTTTGTTCCCAATGGTTGCTCTCTGTGGTTGCTCCCCGTCGTCAATATTTCCTGATCGAAAAGATCAAACAGATGCCAAATGAGAGTTGTAGCATTTTTATTGGTACAACAAATTGCCTTACATGGTGTACGTTGGCTTACTTAACACGGAGCAAACATTAATATAACATAGGTACATTCAATAATCCCGTGTAAACACGAGGATGCTTAACCCAACATGTTTGTAGTCAGTAATTAAATCGACACCACAGCTGGTATAGTGACGATATAAGCAAGTCCCGGAAACTCCATACAAAAACTTCATTCTTGTGTGAGTGCAAGGGAGAGAGACAGACCGCGCGCGCTCCGTATGTTTAATAATAATAATAATAATAATCATTTATTTTCAGATTTACAATCCATAGTTGTTAGTAAAAATGCAGTCTTAACCTATTGTTAGTAGAAAACACAAAATAAGATAACGATTGCCAGATGTGTGCAATCGCATCCACCGCGCGAACATAGGCGCGTCCCACCTGCCGATCAGCACACTCAGGATACTGTTCGAACTCTTACACATTCGATTTAGGGCCGAGGCGCCTCTCTTCCTCATTATTGTATAGAAGCAGTCTATCCTCGCTTCAGCAAACACGAGAGAAGCGCTACAGAATCGCCATCCCCATTAATCCCCATGAAATAGGGGGCAAGCCTGGGACAAATCCTGGAAGCCACGTGATGTCAATTATCTATCATCCAAACATGAATTCAAACTCATAAAGTTGAATTTAGTGGTTGAATTCAAATCAGAAATCAGAATCATTTTATTCAACGTAATTATCATGGATAAACTTGTTGAAGGTCAATGTAACATTTTTGAATTGACATCATTTCGCAAGGTGCTATGGCTGAGGAGACGAAATGAAAATAAACTGCATCAGCAACACATTTTTTAAATCAAAGAGGGTAACCATTACAAGTTGCAGATAGCGCCATACTTGTTGCCAAGTTTTGGGCCGATACAATTTAGTTTGCCATCGACACGATAAGAAGAAGAATAACTAGAGGAACACATTCAATACCAGACATTTTTATCATTTCAAATCAAATACATTGCACAGAAATTATTTTTAACAATCAGACATAACATATGAATACAGTACGTACAACCCGGGCGGCCTTAATGCTCTTGAGTAATTCAATCAATTCAGTAATAATCTTCTTCTTATCGTGTAGGCTATGAGGTGGAATACCAACCTCATCAACCCTGGTGTCAGGGTTATGATTGAGGCGCCAAAGACCCCTCAGATGGCTCATGTAACGATTACTCACTTACATCAGTAAATAGTAACCGGGACCAACGGCTTAATATGCCTTCCGAAGCACGGATCGTCTTATTTTCGGACAATCAGGTGATCACAAAGTCTCCACAAAGTCTTCAGTAATAATTATTAAATAATATCATTCTTATAAGTAGGAATTGCGGCACAGTGATTAAATTAATTATCACAAGTCGATGACACGTGTGCACTCATACCGTACTTCCTTTATCCTGGTCCCTTTGATTAGCACCGAATAATTAATAACAGTACGCGCTTCCTGCGTTTTCTACATGCGGCTTGCTCTTGTAATGAGATGCTCAATATTTGGACTTAGTGAAACGGTTAAAACATTCGAATGTTCCTTATTTAAATTGTACATTAAAATTTTAAATTGTGATTCTACATTATACAGCCACAAGTCATGGCATACCTACATAAGATAAATAAGATCACGCCTATTTCCCGTTGGGTTAGGCAGAGACGGAATTCCACTTACTGCGATCCTAACAGACCATCGCTTCTCCACTATCATCAGTCTTAATGCATGCTCGTCAGTTTAGAGTACATGTCCAGATAATGGTGATGAATTAATGCCTAATTCATTTTAAAAAAATGTAGTCTCAAGTACCTATTCATCATCATTAATTTAAGAGCCACGCTCATGCTTACGAGCATGGTCTATGCTGCTTTTTAGGGAAAAATAGGGCATTGGTTTCCCTCTTGCCATCCGCCCCGAAGTAACCTGTCTGACGCGTACGGGATGGCGCCCAGAACAATATCTAATTAACATAATACATGCACCATAAGTTAGAAACTAATCAGTTCTTCTACATTAGTCAAAATTGCAATAGACGTAACATGAGAGTTGTAACATTTTTTTCCGCCTTTGCCTTCCGCCCCTATCTAAGTACCTATTACTCGGAATGAAAATACGTGAGTTTCATAGTTCTATAGAAGAAAAACACATCAGAATGTGTAAAACAATTTAATAGAGACATGGCACGGTACAGTCATGAGCAATATAATGTACCCACTTTAGGATTCTGTCGCACTAACATATTTCACACTGCAATTTGTCAAAAAAAATTCAAGTTTCATGGTACCAAAATGAATGCATATTGATGCTTGTGACACTACATAAAAGCGCATGAAAGATGTCGCCTTATCGACAGTCTTAGAGCTTAAACAACCATCTGTTCTTTTACAAATTACCTACACAACTGCGAATCAAATCTGGGACCTTTATTTTTCCTTCTAACAAAAACCATTAATTAAAATACTTACTTGAATCCTTCCTAATTTAGTTACCACGCTCCAATAGAAAGTATCCAAAAGATCACAGGTATTCCACAGAGTATCACAAGGATAGCACTCGCGCGCACGTTAGTTACTGCGCATGTGCGGGACACGGTCACGCGCCGAAGAGTCCTGCGGTCAACTGATATCGTGTCACAGTCTGGAGACTGGGGTACTGTACTGTAGAAAAATACTCGAGATTGTAAGAAAAATATCTAAAAAAAAATAGCGCAGGTCCTATGGTCTCGTCGTAAATACTTTGAAGACTTATTGAAGGAACGGGTGCTTTAGGCACTTTAGCAAGTACGGTCACGAGTACTAATATGTATACACTTTGATACCATGTCACATTAACTTTTTTTACAAATTAAACCGTAACTCTCATTAAATGTCAAATATGATAGAGAGACAGGGTTCTAAAGTGGGTACATGATATTCCTCATGACTGTACACAGGGAAAAGTTTCCTTAATGAATCCGACCGGGAATCGAACTCGTAAGCTCTAGTTTATACCCTTTAAAATGTGAAATTATTAGAATGTCATCAGGACAGATATTGCCTTTCGCGAAAGACAGGAGATAAACGTCTCTTTCGCACTAACGGTTTAAAGCTTAGTACGACAGAGATACGAGATATGCTTTTAATCATGCTACATTTTATAAGGAGTACAGTGGCCAAGTTTAATCTTTAATGTAGCATTTCATTTACCTACGCTTCCTTGTAAATTAAATAATGCTACTAAAGTGGTCATTATCTAGACTGACTGCGTTAGGACACCGTTAATTCTACGTAGTTACCTACTTACGCGTTATTTATTTGTTGTTTGGGACAACAACAGCATAATTTACTTGTAAATTACAATTATTTAAAAAAAGAACTATCCACTTGAGAGTCAAAACAAACTGAGAACAGCGTTACTATTACGACTAAGTACATGTCAAATAACTTTATTCAAAATTAGAACAATTTGGAATTCAAAACAGGAACTATTTTGTAATTCAATATGCGTAAAAAAGACACAAAATAGTTCTTATTTTTAATTAAAAATTAGAACAGTTTTGTGACTTGTCAAAGATACTGTTGTGATGTATTAAAGTTATTTCTATTCCCACAATTACAACAACAACAAAAAAAGAAATAAACCTATGTGGTTCTTACTTAATATTTGTTTTAATTCAAAATTAGAACATTTTTGAATTCAAAAATAAAAAAAAATTGTCGTGACGACAATAAGAACTAAGATTGCGTTCCATTTCAACAGTTTCTTTACGCATATTAATACGTCTAAACCGTTTTATCGGCGACAGTACCCTGTCTTTATTTAACCGTCTGTCAAAACTGTGCACAAACAAGCGACTATCCATCACTATGTTAAAGTTTATCTGTTTATGTAAACAAATAATAATTGCCGAGTACATTTAACTGATCTAACTTTAATAATAGTCTGCCATCATCTATTTCTATTGTTAGAGTGAACTGGAATACAATATGTTTATGATGCAGAGAGGTCACTCACCTTTGTATTATTGTTAATAAAATAACTCATCATCATCAATTTAAGAGCCACGCTCTTGTCGGTGTAGCAAAATAACTAATTAAAAAAACTAAAATAACTAATTCTCTTAAAAGTACTATTACGTCTCAGGCATCGTTAGGGAACAAAAACGGAAACAATGATAAGATTTTTTTTTGTTTCTTATTGTAGATTCGCCGCATAAGGCATTAACTACTTGGCCGAACAAATGGGGAGCGCTAAGGGCTCTCGCCCGACGAGACGATAGCGATAAGCGCTTAATGAGGAAGATCGTCGACCACGCGTCTTTATTAGAGTCCTGGCACATGATAAGTATTACGTACACACAGACTATTAGCAATGTTTCTGCAAACGACGCGAAATGCAGACCGTGGGCTCGTGTGGGAATAATGCGACGGAGAGAGAGATAGCTGTACTTATTAGAAATTATTTTTCTGAACATTTTTCACCGAACATCTGAAGTGGCATCAGAATCGATAAAGGATGCGACGTTGTTTGAGTATCGGCTATAACCTGAATAACAATAGGGTCTACCGTCTGATATACCAGCTTATGAGCGAATTTGGGTCGAGAGCATCTTCATAATTCTAATTTTAAGGCAATGAATCCGTGAATGAAAAGGTCCAGTACGATCTACTCTGACCGTGCGTGTATGAAACGATTGATGAATGTGGAGGAAGCAAGGGATCGCGATCCTAATTTATGATCCAAACATGAATTCGAAAAACAAATTTGTCAATCATTGGTTTAGGCCCGTGCTGGATTCGAACCTGCGACCTCTAAGTGAGAGGCGAGCGTTCCACCAACTGGGCTACCACGGTTCTGTCTATGTCTATATCTGTTGTAAGTTAAACTACCCAAAAATAATTACTTTATACCACATTTCAATATCGTCGCCTTAGGGTAAATCATGTAAGCCCTTTTTAGAAAACTCACAGTCGAATATGATATTTGATAACAAACCCTCACAAAAAAATGTGTACTCAATTAATTGCCGGATTTAAATTAAGCTAAAAATAGATACATTAGGAAAAGGGAACCGTGTTACCCCGAATTTAACGCAAGCGAAGCCGCGGGCAAAAGCTAGTATATTATATAATTATAATTATTGTTGGTAATACCTATTGTCGAGCAAATTCCCTCGTGTTGTGTAACCTACCCACGGAATTTAACACTTTATTCTGAAGTTAATGTTATGTAAAGTGCCTAATGGTCTAGACTTGACTGTAGGTATTATGTTTCGTGATTTATAATATTGGTTGCGTGACCCCTTTCCCAGTAGTAAAGTTCGTCTTAAGGTGTAGTATTCGTGTCATATCATACCGGCCGTGGTACGTGTTCTATCCAGATAGAGCGATACCATCACTTTGATCTCACACTCTTCATTGAAGAGGATACGGGTAGTTTTGAATTCCGCTGATATCCATAAAACTTTCAATGTTATCGTCTTTACTTGTAGGAAGTAATAGATAAGGTGTCTGAGTATATATTCGTGTTTAGGTATTTGGAAATTAAGCAAAGATCAATCGTATAATTAAAAAATTAGAGACTAGAGGTTTACGCTCACGCATTCATTCTTCTTCTATCGTGTGGGTAGGTCGATGACCAACCTCATCAACCCTGGTGTCAGGGTTATTATTGAGCCGCCAAAGGCCCCTGGCGTGACTCAAGTAACGACTACGTACTTACAACAGTAAGTAGTAACCGGGACCAACGACTTAACGTGCCTTCCCAAGCACGGATCATCTTTCTTCTGAACAATCAGGTGATCAGTCCAGACCACAAAGTCATTTGTCCCCACCGGGATTCGAACCCGGGACCTCCGGATCGTGAGCAGAACACTCAACCACTGGACCACGGAGGCCGTTATGCATTTATTTATTAATGCTTATAATTGTAATATTTTTTATGGTTATTAAGTTCATTTTAAATATTCATAACGTTGTCATAACTTTGTTCATTTCCGAACGTTCTTCTTCAAAAGTAATTTCTGATCGTTTTTCAGTTTTGACAGAATGAGATTTTTCGAACGCGCAACACTTTGCAACCGTTTAATAAAATTATGTTCAAGTATAAGAAATACAACTGAGGTTACGCCACAGTAAGCTGTTTTAATCGAAAGCCTCCATCATTACTAAACACTGTCAATGAGAACATAATTCAGAACATCGTCGCAATTTCCAATACATGGAATTGGTAACCCCGACGTGATTTGAACACAAGGGTTGTCCATCAAGAATATCATTTATAATTACAGTTTCTTACATATTTCTCAATCACTTGATACCAACCCAGCTACAACCTACATTCAAAATTGATGGGTTCTTTTGATCCTCATTCTTTTATAAACCCAAATTGAAAAATAAACGGTTTGACGTTTAAATTAGGCACTTTATCCTCTGTCTAGTTTAGTTTTATGGTCATTGCAAATGGCTCTTCTAAATTAGATGACACATTTCTCGACCTGTTCCGACGGATCGGATTTCCTTCATTACCGTGTCGTTTCTCATCTTCTTTAATCGGCAATAAAATTGCAGATGAATTGCGAAAGTCATTCAAAAGTGGCATCGTTAATTCTTTTGATTTGCTGACACGGACAATTTTGAAAGAAATAGGTAGAAACCAGACCACCGGAAAGCAACTCATACGAGAGAAGAAGAAGAATTTTAAACAAAACCTACTTAATGTAAAGATATAGACTATCCAAACACAAAAAAAAAGAATTAAAAACTAAAATACAATTTCTAAGAGTTATGTCTTAAGATTTATCAAGGTACACAACATGTAGCTGAGATAGAGGAGTAATTTATATGCTCATTAGCATTATAACAGTAGTTACTTGAGATGAAATCAAATCATGACTCCAGAAAATCTAAAGAGCGAATAACCTAGAACGCTTCGAAAAGCTCATTAAAGAGCGAGCTTTTTTTTCACTATAAAGTACACAAAAAACACACGCACACCGATACACACATACACCCCCACGCACACACACTCACACACACAAACACCCGCAGGCACAACCCTCACACACACAGCCATACTAATGTTATAAATGTGAAAGTGTGTGTGTCTGTTTGTTTGTCCGTCTTTCACGCCAAAACGAAGCGACGAATTGACGTTTTAAAGTAGAGATAGTTGAAGGGATGAAGAATGACATAGGCTACTTTTTCAAATAAAATCAAATCAAAATCTTTATTTGTGAATACAGATATACAAAAGGATGTTACATAAAATTGTTACAATCTCTGTATTCAGCCTGTTAGTAGGCATACAAGTAGTGGCTTATTATTCAAGTACTTAATAATAAATATAAAATTTTATACTCTATACTAGATTCTATACTACTAAAATTCTATACTAGATTTTGTCTCTTTACAACCCCCCTCTTCCTTAAAAGGGGGGGGGGGGGGGTGGAAATTTGTATGGAGCATTCCGCAATTTTCAAGATAGAAAGCTAAACATTGGTACGCGGACTATCAGTGACTAACAAAAAAATCGTGCATCATCGTTTTTTGGAAATCTGCCCTCAACCCCTTCAAAGAGGGGTTTTCATAGTAGGAAGCTAAAAAATAGTACATAGACTCTTTGTCACCAACGAAAACTATCTGCTTTGTTTTTTGAAGCCTGTTACCCCGAATGTGACGATGTACCTGTTACCGCGAGCGAAGCCGTTGGCAAAAGCTAATACTATATAAGACCACGGTTATTTCCTATTGCTGCAGATCTAGCTGGTCAGAGACCACGGAATTCCACGTCCTATCTTGACACACCACTTTCGCTTCTGCATTATAAAATTATACCTGACTAACCCATTATTCATCGGGCGTTATTAAAAATTTTTCCTGTTATAAAAAGAATTTCTCGTGGAGATGTGCAGGGTTGTAAAATGTTATGGATGTGAGATTGCTTAGATATTTCTTAGAGATTGATTATGGTCTAGTTATGACTTACTATAGCTAGGACACCAAGGTGACGCCACCATCAAAATGTATGCAGTTGACACCTGCGGGCCTAGCACCGTAAGCACGCGACTCTTTCTCGCCGCGACAGAGTTCATCTGTCTCTTTCTGTGCAGTACTGTGAGAGAGTGACGGGTGACGTATGTCGAGGCGAGAAAGAGTCGCGCGCTTACGGTGCTAAGCCCACTGGTGCCTTTTTTGGTTGCTCCACCATGGCGTCCTAGTGAGATACGACCCTAAGTGTAGGCGTAGAATACAAGTGAACTTTTAATACAGTCATAAGATGAGCATGGCAAACGTAGATGATGTATTGTATAGAATATAATAGAAATAGTTTATTATAAAAGGGCGCCACACACAAAAAAAAGACAACAACATTTACAAAAAAGCAAGACGGATGTTTGTCGAAATGATCAAAAAGTGGTGGTGGACGTCCTGAGATATAAGGGCCTCACTCAGCACAAGCCGCGGCGTGAACCACGACGCTGTAACTATGATGATGATGGTGATGATGAGTGACAGGTGATCAGCCCGTATTCCAATAATAGTCCATCATGTGGAAATGGACACAGACCCTTAGTCAACTTTTCTGTACCAAGTCGAGATCGAGGTTTTTGTGTTACATAGTTAAACGTAAACATTATGTTCCATTTTTAATTAACCTGCTTTATAGTTTACTAGTGACCCGCCCCGGCTTTGCTCGGGTGCAATGCTGAGTTAAAAATGAAATTATTTACGACATCACATTAAAAACCTCAAAAATAACAGTATTTCTCCACTATTTAGTGGATGTTATTATACATATAAACTTTCCTCTTGAATTACTTTAGCTATTAAAAAAAACCGCATCAAAATATGTTGCGTAGTTTTGAAGTTTTAAGCGTACATAGGGATATAGGGACGGAAAAAGCGACTTCGTTTTATACCATGTAGTGATAATAGTAATTAACAATGTAAGACTATCATAATATTTAAATTCGCAAACGCATTTTATCTGTAAGTTCAACAATGTTCAATTCACGTCTTGAAATTAAAGTTTATCGACGTCTTATCCATGGCAATTCCGACTTTAAGCATTTCACTTGTATCCGACATCCAAATAATCGTTTCACATGTGAATCACCATCTAAATTGCATTGTCTCAGTGTTAAACGCGTCATTTTTCAACCCGGAGGGTGGCCCTGAGCCCTCCGGGAATCAATTCGTCCCCTCATTACCTCTGGGGAAACTTTCACTAATACTGTAAGGGATTTATTAGTTTCGGATATGATTTATAGCCGCCAAAATTGGTTTGTAAACTTATTTTTTGTGTTTTTTTCTTTGAATTTGTAGTGTTGGTTTGAGATGCATGAAGTAAATGCTGTAGGCGAATAAATTTAATAACTAAGAACATGTTTAATAATAATACAAATAATAATAAAAGAATATTTAGGTAAAACCTAAATATAATAATTAAAATATTATTTAAATAATATATAAGTACAATTAAAATATTTACACATTAATATTTAGTTGGAAATCGTCTTTATGTTTTCATAATATATACCTTTACCATATACCTTTGTATATGTATAGGCGGCGCAGTTCACCAAAAAAGGCCAGGGTGCAGTGAAAATTTACCCAGAGGGCAACACTGATTTTCATTTTCTTATCATATTGGGTGTGTCATTCAAAATCGTCAGAAAGATTAAATATGCCTCTATAAGTTGCACGGCCTCCGTGGTCCAGTGGTTGAGCGTTGTGCTCACGATCCGAAGGCCCCGGGTTCGAATCCCGTTGGGGACATATCAGAAAAATAACTTTGTGATTACCCTAGTTTGGTTAGAACATAACAGGCTGATCACCTGATTGTCCAAAAGTAAGATGATCCGTGCTTCGGAAGGCACGTTAAGCCGTTGGTCCCGGTTACTACTTACTGATGTAAGTACGTAATCGTCACAATGAGTCATGACAGCCCTTTGGCAGCTCAATAATAACCCTGACACCAGGGTTGCTGAGGTTGTTAATCCACTTCACAACTCACACGATAGAAAAAGAGTTCTTGCAGGCTAAAAATACATAATATATTCCCTAATTAATATACATGGTATGTTAGTCCAGATATTCTACATCGTCTAATTATTGTCTCTTTGATATTAGTTCGCAGTAAATCACCTACTTATATCCTCGTAAGGCCCGGATTTCCAGACACAATAGTTAAACAATGGGATTTGGATTTTAAAAGGACTTTGAGCCTTACGACCATATATTATAACGTTGTTAGTCTTAGAAGGAAGTAAAATCAAGTAAGATAAATAATAGTTGGAAAAAAAATTGGGCAAATACTTCACAAGTCGCAAAAACAAAAGATAAGATTCGGTATATACCGTTCCCATCCCTAGTTTCTATGTAGGTACAATAAATTCAGACGTTATTCCCCAAATGAGCAATCGTGCAGTTGAAGAATGGGACCCGCCGACGTGCCAAACTGGCATTCGTCTTACAATGCAATAAGGTATATAATAAAGACGGTGATTTACATCTTTCGGAATTCAATATGTCCCAGAAGATTGAGGACTGAGAAAATAGAGTATAAAGTTCGCTAATCAATCTCTTTGCTGGAAGGTGATAAGTTTCTTGAGATTTATAGGGTTGCTTGCGCGGCATTGGTACAGTCATGAGCAATATAATGTACCCACTTTAGGACTCTGTCGCACTAACATATTTGACATTTAGTGAGACTTACAGTTCAATTTGTCAAAAAAGTTAATTCACATTAACCAAAGTGTATACATATTAATGCTCGTGACCGTACTTGTTAGTTGGTATAGGAGTTAGGCAAGTTGCAAACGATGACGAAAAACGTCAGTTACTTACAGTGATAAAAATATATGAGATTGACTTAAGATGGCATGTCAATCTCATATATTTTTATCACTGTCATCGTCTTCCTAGCATTGTCCCGTTTTTCACAGGGCCCGCTTACCTAACCTGAAAATTTGATAGGTCCAGTTTTTATAGAAGCGACTGCCTGTCTGACCTTCCAACCCGCGAAAGGAAAACCAGCCCAATACAGGTCACATACCTCCAAAAATGGATTTCTTGGGAATGTGGGTTTCGTCACGATGTTTTCATTCACCGCTGAGCACGTGATAATCATTTATGATCCAAACTTGAATTCGTAGACAAATTCGACAATCATTGGTTTAGGCCTGTGCTGGATTCGAACCTGCGATCTCGAAGTGAGAGGCAAGCGTTCTACCAACTGGGTTACCACGACTATTATATATTTTTATCAATGTCAATAATTGTCATAATCGTTTGCATCTTAGCAAAGGGCTCTTGTGTGGTACCATTTATACAACTGCATACATTTTATAAGATAGGCCGTTCAGCTTATACGCAGCGGAGATTACCAGGCTAAGATTTTATTAAAGGTAATCATTTTATTATTATTATTATAATTTTTTTATTTTTTTTATTCAATAAATAATATATAAGTGAGACAACTATCATTACAGGTTACCTAATGCGACAGTGTATCTTATATAAAGTGATGTGTGGGTGTGTGTGTGTGTGATGTACGTATGTGTGTGTGTGTGTTTTAAGTTTATGGGCACGCACGCGTAAACACAGAAATCCATCACCCGTCGATATGGTTTCAAACAAGTAGTGTGTATCCAAACGCAAATCAATGTAATGTGGTCACTGTGATCCTGTGGTATACCGGCTTGTTTTCAAGTTCCGGTTCAAACCCGATAGCGGACTTGCACCAATGAGTTATTAATTTATCCTAAGTGAAATTTTCACTAACATAGGTGGGGCCACCTATTAATTTTAACAGAAAATTAGGTGAGGCGTGGGTACTTAGTGTATCATACGATGGATGTACCTTTGATGGTAGTCGTGAGCTTTATATTAAGTATGTGTTAAAGTTTTAAGTCTGTATGCAGGCGTTCACACAGAAAATTCATGTTTGGATCATAAATTATTATCACGTGCTCAGCGGTGAATGAAAACATCGTGACGAAACCCACGCGGCGACACGGTTTCATACAAGTAGTATTTATCTAAACGCAAATCAATGTAATGTAATTAAACTTCGACAACGCTATTGTAAGAAAAGGACAACGAACATGTATTTGCTCTTTACACATAATAGAACCCTTTTAGAGAATGTCGTCCACGCATATCTGAGCAGTTTATGCAGGATTCTACTTAAATAGGCGCAAACAATATAGGTATTTCCGTACGCGGAATTACGGTACTACATTATTCATAGTTGCCTGTAAAGACTTGGAGGTAGGTATCTACAATAGCGACAATGCGGCTATTTGGGCCACAGTGGGTCACATTATGGTACTTGTATATCTATTTGGGCCTCGGTGGCTATGTGTAACGACCCATTGTGCTAGGGTTGGCGAATCTGTAGCATGCACTGTTAGTAACTTACGTAACGCACTGCTGGGCACAGGCCTCCCCTCAATCAATCGGAGAGGGTATGGAGCATACTACACCATGCGCCACTGCGGGTCAGTGGAGGTTTTTTACGGCCAACAGCTTAACATGCCCTCCGAAGTACGAAATCATCTTACTTTTTCGACCAATCAGGTGATTCAAGCCTGCAAAGTCCTAACCAAACAAAGCAAATCACTAAGTGATTTCGATTATGACCCCATCGCGAATCGAACCCGGACCTCCAGATCGTGAGCCTAACGCTGTTTATCAATAGTAACATAATACACGTCAACCATTGACCGACATCAATGGGTATATATGTGACAGATCGGCATTGACAACAAATGTCATGTCTTCCATATTATAAACAAACGGCTTATAATATTATAAAAAAACGGATAGATATTTATCTAAAATCATACTTAAACAAAAAGAAGATCGACAGCTCTAACACTAGTTTAGCTTTCAAAGCGACCGAAGAAAATAGAAATGTGAAAATGAAGAAATGTAGGAAGAGAAGTAACGGTGAAGTGTTCCATGAAGTGACAGTGATTGTGTTTAGTGGAGTGTTCAGTGAAGTGTTCGTTCAGTGACGTTTTCAGACAAGTGTATAGTGCGGTGTAAAGCGAAGTGACAGATTCAACTCTGGACTTAATTTTTCAAACATATCGTGCAACTTACACCCTTTTTCCCGCATAGCATTAACAACAAGGTCAGTCAAAACCCTATCGCGGTAGATACAAGAATGTTCTACAGACTATAATCTTATAACAAATAGACTATTGTCGATGGAGTATTTATCAAATAAATACTAAATGAAAGCTTTTTTAGGGCGCATATAGTAAAAGTAGTCAAATTATCATCCAAATGACTTGTGGCTCTTTCTACCCAGCTAAAGGGTCTGAGCTCACATATACATCCCTAGTATCAAGTATATAATGTATTACTTGTACGAGGGGAGGTCAAAAAGTTCGCGGAATGAGGGGGAAGGGGCTCGAAATTAAACACGAAACTATTTTTCCTTTTCAATATATTCTCCCTTAACGTTAACACATTTTCCGGATCTATCAAATAATTTGTTTATTCCATCATAAAAAAAAGATTTCTCTTTGCTGTCAAAATAGGCCGAAATTGCAGACTTGACTTCTTCATCATCGCCAAATTTTCGTCCACGCAGTTCCTTTTTAATTTTTGGGAACAAATAATAATCGCTGGGGGCCAAGTCTGGACTGTAAGGCGGGTGGTTTAATTTTTCGAACCCGCATCGGTGAATGGCAGCCGTCGCAACATGGCACGTGTGGACGGGTGCGTTGTCGTGCAAAAGGAGCACACCTCTTGACAGCTTTCCTCTTCTTTTTTCCTTGATAGCCTCTTTCAATCTATCCAGTAAAGAAGCGTAGTAATGTCCCGTTATAGTCACACCACGATCTTTATAATCAATCAGCAAAATACCTTCTGTATCCCAAAAAATAGTGGCCATGATCTTTCCGGCCGATTGTGACACCTTAAACTTCTTTGGAGGAGGTGTGCCTTTTTTATGCCACTGCATCGACTCTTGCTTCGACTCAGATTCATAGTGGTGAACCCAGGTTTCATCTCCAGTAACAATCCGGGCCATAACTTCTTCCTTATTCTCTCCACAGAGCTCTAAAAACTGGCGAGAACACTCGACACGCTCGCTTTTTTGAAGTGGCGTGAGCATTCTTGGAACCCATCTTGCGCTGACCTTAGTCATCCCAAGATGTTGATGTAGGATATTTAAAATACTTGTTTCGGATACACCGACCATTGCTGCAAGCTGCTTCTTCTTCAAGCGGGTATCTTCTAATACAAGTTTCTCTACTTTTTCGATGATTTCCGGTGTGGTGGCCTCAATGGGCCGTCCGGAGCGGGGGTCATCTTCAATCGACTCTCTTCCTTGCTTGAAAAGACTATGCCACTTGTAAACCATGGTTTTACCAGGGGCAGAGTCCGCGTAAACTGCTAACAGCTCTTGAAAAATCGTCTGAGCGGATTTTCCTTGCTTGGTGAGGAACTTAATGACGGCGCGGTGTTCAATTTTCTCCATATTCGCTGAGTTCTTCCCGATTCACTTGTTTGCTGGTCGATAGTTCAAACGTTAATGACCCGATTTTTTTTAATCTCGTCGCGGGCGAAGCCCGCGGCGGGGAGACGTCCTCGGGGCTATGCCCCCTTGACGTGGCCTCAGTCGCCGCCCGCAGAAACGGGCGTGGCACGTGGGTGGGACACGGCGGGCGATGATCGCCCCTCCGTGAGCCCGATGGTGAGTCTTGTCCGAGGTGCCGCCAGCGAGGTCGAGCCCACCGGGTGGTTCCCCGTTGGGGGAGGCCCAGTGAGCGCCCGTCAGCTGGCGGTGGTGTCAATCCGGTGAAGCTGCTCCGTCGCCGGGGCAGCTGGTGTCGAGTCGGCTGGAGGGGGGGAGAGGACTGCTTCCACTGCCACTGGAAGCGTCAACTCATCCCCCGGGGGGTGGCCACGATCCTAACTACTCGACGGGGAGTAGTGGATGTGGGCAGCCCCGGTCCAGTCCGATGAAAGTGGTCAGTGCCCACCGGTGAGTTGGCCCAGCAGTGATGCCAGGCCTCCCACGATGATGGGCACAGGGTCAGTCTGGGAACGTATGGCGGCCAGTACGTTGTGGAGCAGCTGGATAGTCTGCTCCAGTACTTCCAGCTTCTCACTGGAGGGGGCCGGTGGTATCTCCGCGCGGGGCTTCGCCTTCTTCCCCTTGGTAGGGGCGGCGACCGCTTGGTTCGGCGTCGGAGTTGGCGCTGGCTGCTGCTCGACGATGGTGGTGGCAGTGGGGGCCGGTTTTGCCCTCTTGCGGATGCGCTTCGGTCTCTGCGGCTTGGGCCCGGCTGGGCCGTTCGCCGCGGCCATAAGCGAGCTCCGCGCGGTCGGCTCGATGTTGGGGTCCACAGTGGAGGCTGCTGGTGGAGCGGCTCTTCTTGCGCCGGTCATGGGCGCCGCACCCGCCTTGGTGTTACGCAGCTCGCGTAACTTGACCGGGCAGGAAGAGCTGTTCGCCGGGTGTGTTCCCCCGCAGTTCACGCAGGTTGCCGGAACTTCCCGGGGGCGCAGGCACTCCTTGGCCGTATGGTTTTCACCACAACGGACACAGGCGGCAGGGCGGTGGCAGTTATGGCTGCTATGCCGGAACTGCTGGCAGCGGTGGCACTGCGCTGCTCCTCTTCGTCCCCTCCACGCCTCGACCTTGACGCCGGGCATGCAGAGGAGCTCGGAGATCTCATAGACACGCTGGAATCCCAGCGTCCTACGGATCTCCGCGAAGAAGAGGCAGCCTGTTCTTCCCTCGCGAGCCTGGATGGGGCGGATGAACTGTGGGTCGAAGCCGCGGGCGCGCAGCTCCTCCCCCAACTCAGCAACGTCGGTATTCATGGGTAGGCCACGGATGGCCAGCTTCAGTGAGCGCTCCGCCGGTGGGGCGTACGCAAACCAGGAGAGTCCCGTGGCTCTCTCCAGGGTGGTGAGGTACCGCTGGTAGAGCCGGAACTCTTCCTCGGTCCTCGCCAGGAAGCGAACGCCCTTCCCGTACGGGCGCGCGTTGGGGATGTGGCCCAGCAACTCCCGCAGCTTGCGGAGGTGGTGGGGCCAGTCAGGCAGCCGGTCGACCACGATGGGCGGGATCTTTTTGCTCGCGGGTGCGAGCGGTGGCTGGAGTCATGACCCGATTTGCTTCAAACTTGGTACATATACTGTTAATGAGGTGTGCAACTAGCGGCTACCTGTACGAGCAAACCAACCCCCTCCAACCCCTCCATTCCGCGAACTTTTTGACCTCCCCTCGTATATTTACCAGCCCTGTAGTAAACTACATCGCTACGGACGGCGTAAATTTCCGGAATGTGTCGATTTTGTCGCGTTTACTTTCAATCCCTATCATAGAGGCGATACAATGGATTGTACTGTCTCCACGGACAGATGTGTTGTCTTGTATCATGTGAAAGTGACGAGTGATTTTTTTTAGAAATGTTCACTATCTTTTAGTGTATAATTTTTTATTACATTACTGCTATCAATAGTATATTCAAGTGACATTCGAACTACATCTTTTTATCCGTAGTAGGTACTTAATAAGTAATAGGGTGGAGCGATTTCATTTTTTGTTTTTTTTCGCTTCGGTATACCTGTAAAAAGATGCTATTTCAAGTCAACATTAAGCACAAAAAAAATCAGTTGGCTTATGCTATGTTTCGAGGTGCCCCCATCGTCATAAAGTTTTGAAAAATTTAGGCAAATTATGAGTTTTGCCAAAATTTTTCAAAACATCGCAAACACTTTATAAAACACCTGAGCGACAGTTATTACCGGTAGAAACATGCGTATTGACCCTCTAAGGAAGCGGGACGCAGGGGAAGGGTAACTTCAGCGAAATACCCATCATCCGCGCCTTCATACCCAAACACCGATCTAGTGACATTTAGTAATTTCGCGCGCTTACAGCAATTCATTTGTTTGGCGTTCATTTATTTGCATCCTAAGTTGCATTCTAATGAATTACCACTGCGACATTTATTATTACAATTAATAGATGGAAAACTACAGGGCCGAAATGCTTTTCGGGTACCATTGGGTCTTAATTACTTACAAATTTGTCAAACAATACCGATAGTAGCATTCTCCGTTATACCCACAATATTACCTGAAATTACTAGGACAGAGCTGAGTACCGACCAAAAGTATCTACACGATATTATGACCGCTATCAGTACTAGTATACAGGGTGTTAGTGACATCGTAACGAATACTCAGAGGGATGATTCAGACCATGATTCTGAGTTAATATCAAGTGGAATTTTCCGTCGCAAAATCCATGTTATTTTTTTAGTTTTTTAAAATTATTTTCAATTCTATACTTTTGCGATGGAAAATTCCACTTGATATTAACTCAGAATAATCAGCCGAATCATCCCTCTCAGTATTCGTTACGATGTCACTTACACCCCATACAAGTACATACAGTAGCCATACAAGTAGGTATGGGTGTTAGTGACACTGTAACGAATACTGAAGGGGATGATTCAGACCATGATTCTGAGTCGATATCAAGTGGAATTTCCTGTCGGAGAAGTCATGAAAATTTTAGAGCTTATTTAAATTATTTTCCGTTCCATACTTTTGCGACGGAAAATTCCACTTGATATCAACTTAGAATCATGGCCTGAATCATCCCTCAAAGTTTTCGTTACGATGTCACTAACACCCTGTATTTACTCCTGGTTTAGCTAATATAGAACCTGGACTCCTTAACCATTCTAGATGGCTAACAACAGATAATCGAATTCAAAGGTTGTATGCCACAAAAACTGACCCTGAAGAAAAATTGGTGGTATTAGCCACGTACAAAATGAAAGTTTATGGACCGATGTGGTTTACAATAAAATGTAATTTCTCGTGCATCGACGGGGCTAAGCACCTGTGACAAACTCTTAGTCGCTATTTGAACTGCGATATGGAGGCAAATTATTGACAAAGTAATCCAATGAAATGGATATGTCATCCAAAAAAATATCCTCATTGCCATGCTTGGCGATGACAGAGAGGCTATCCGAGATATGGCATATCGAAGAATTGTAAAAGCAAGATCACAGAATACTCGAGGACTTCGAAAATTGAAGGTGCCGGTGTTCAATTCCGATGCTAAAGAATATACTGACATTATTGTGTGGCGTGACTGTGACATAACTGAGCCACCACTAACTTCAAATTTGTCTGATGAAACCTTGAAGGAAATTGTAAAAAATGTTTTTATTATTATTATTCGTATGTCGTTTCCATATCTCGGGCCTATGGAGTCCCGGACTTTTGGAAGGCGTGCGTGGGGCCGAAGCCAACACGTAGAGGCCCCTTAAGACAGTTTAATCTAAATGTGGTGTGACATCAACCGGCGATCATCCCTGTATGACACTATGGGAGTGCACCCAAAGACAATCCCCGGTTCGTGTAGGACTATTGCAGATTATGGGAACAAAGGGAACTAGGCTATTGGGCTGGAGGTTAGTGGACCGGGATACTGGAGCTATGGGGGACTATGGCGCCTGCTCGACCAATGTTGGTAAACATGGATAAAATGAGCAGGCGGTGACTCGCCACTCACTGGATGGGCCACCTATCTAGCCAACGCGACTGGACGGCAAGGCAGCAACATGGTTGTGAGCAGCTCAGGGTGTCGAGAGGTGTACATCGCTTTCTGCGAGGCGGTTTACCCGCCTCACCAACTCGCGACTTATGCATCTTGCACTTCCACCCTGCGAGCGTATAGCTCTTAACGCCCCACTTTGGCTGGCCAATTAAGGCAAGTCAGAGGTGAGAGTCCTGCGGCCCCCGCTGGGTACCACTCCGATCGGCCAGTGAAAGCAAGCCGGAGACGGAGGGCCTGACCGACTCTCGGGGATCTCAGCTCCGCGGTGTCGTCACTCACCAACAGCTCGCCACAAGCTGGCCTGCGGAGACTGACTGCACTGTTGAATTCACCAGGTTCGCTGATGAATTCACCAAAGGCGATGTGGTCGTCACATCCCTTCGCCTTTATTATTATTATTATTATTATTATTATTATTAATATTTAAACTGTATTTTTAATGTTTCTGGATATTTTTTGTAATAAATAATTAAAACATAAAAAAATGATTTTCGTTGGTTTCTCATCCCTGCTGGGGCACCTCAAAACGTTAAGATAATTGTGTGATATTTTCTATGTTTGTTTTGTATATAACAAGACAACTTTTCATCGCTATGCCGTTGAAGAAAAAAAAAATTTTTTTTATTTCATATATTTTCGCTCCACCCTAATAAGTAATCAGACTATAACGAAATATTAATACAATAATAATATGATTATTAAAAAATAAAAAAAATATGAAATACCGGAAATAGACTTACTACGTTAGTAGTCCACAGCCCAAACACATATAAAGTCAATATTTTGCACAAACTTCGTTTTATGAGAAAGTTGAGCGCTAGAAAGGGTTGAGAACTAATACTTATTCTATTTAGGCCTCGACCAATATCTACTTATCTCATAATGAATGTTTATGAATATTTATCATTGTTTAGGTACTTACCTTATAATATTTCTAGAAATGTAATGTCTTATCTAATGGTATATAGATCAAGGAAACGGACGTGACACAAATTTTAACACAATAAATTGTATGTGGAGGAAGCCGAACCTGACCTGAACCGGACCTGTCAAATCATCAGATTAGGTAAGCGGACCCTGTGAAAAACGGGAGATGAAGATGTATGTGGAGGAAGCAAGAGAAGTGTGATAGGACCGAAGCAAATGGAATTCCATAGTCTGATTACCCCGGTGTTTATTAAATATTTTTGCTGTCGTTACTTGTGAAATATTTTCTGTCTTCGAAGCGGACTGCGAGTCAGTGAAAGATCAGATTGTATAAGGTTATAGAATGTGTTACCCTAGTCGTCATGCCCGTGACGAGGGTACAGGCGACGCCATTATTTCGTATTCTATATTGAAATAAATCACCCTTTAAAGAAAAAGTGTTTTAACCACATTTCGGGGAGAATTTCGGCTTTCTAGCTTGAAATATGGGACTGAGGCAGGAACTATTAGCAATAAATTGCAGATTAAATATATTTTCCAGACATTTATTCCGGTATTGTTGAGGTTTTCGGTAAGTTTGACATGCTTTTTTCAATATATATTATTTTCTTACGTAGTCTGTAGTGAAATGATACCTATTAGTGTCAAACTTAGTGTTATCCTAGTGCATACTGTCATACTATGAAGTCAAATGTAAATAGTGAAATTCAACTTCACTTACTTCAACACAAATACGTCACCACTAGGTATTTCTATTATTATGTCATATAAGTAAATTAAATTCATCTTTTTTATAATAAAATACCATACAGTATTATAAATATGCCAGAAAAAAAAATAAAGCACATGTGAAGCTTACTTTATGTAAAGAAGCTTATTATAAGATTAATGATAGATGCGTTAGTGTTGCAGAGTCTTGTCATTTCTTCTCCTCAGCCATAACACCTTGCGAAATTACGTTGAAAAATGATTCTGATTCTGGTTGTGACTCTGGCTCTGACTCTGACTCTGACTGTGACTCTGACTCTGGCTCTGACTCTGATTCTGATTCATATAAATCTTCACTAGTAAAACCCCAAATCCGATGAAATCAATCGGAAATCTATTCCAAGTTAAATCACGACACTCGTAATGCCGACAGAGGTGCCTACATTAAAAATCGGGGTCATTTCAAAGATATAAAGCAAAGCTAGATGAACTGGTTTTCCTGATTTTTCTACAATAATTACCAATTATGAATTCGAATTTTGAATTTTTGGAAACACTTTTCTGTTCTCATACAAAGTAATACAATTCTTATTGCAAACGGAAATAAGTAACAAACAGTAGAACCCGTTCCTGATTCATTGTCAAAATCAAATTACTCTCGCGACACACATTCATGAGGTCACTCTTGTAACCCTTAACGGGGTGGGCAGAGACGTTTTTTTAAGTGTATTATGGTAGATTTGTCGCAAATCCCATTTAACTACTTGGCTGAAGTTGATACAAAATGTATGAAAAAGCGTGTCGACTGCTTCTCACTAGCTGGCCACCACCATTTGCGCCGAGCCTAAGACAAGTCTTGATATTTGGACCATGATCAATATGCCGAATTACCCGGTAATAATCTATCAGGTAAGTAATTACTTAATTATATATAAGTACTTCTACTAAAACAAATAAAAAAACACTCAGAATAATTACAAAAGTATAGTAAGTAGAGTAGGTACATCTACTTATTTTCATACAATAGGCAAGAATACTTAGTCAAATGAGATATTCTTTTACGAAAAGTCAAAACGATACATTTCTGATGTATGTGGAAATACACACGTATGACGTCATCGATATACGTGCTCAAATGTTGCGTCGTAATTACTTTTTGCTTTTTAATTCTTCGGTCAAAAGGAAAAATGAGGTTGAATTTCTATATCTGACTGGCTTCTATTTATCTATCTTTGAAAAATTCCAAAAAATTCAAAATTATTTATTTGCTCATAAAACATGGTATAATAAAGGTTTTACAATAAATGTGAGAATCTCATGTCATGATTTTTTTCTTTATGTTTTCATTCGTTTGATCGAGGGGAAGCCTGTGCCCAGCAGTGGGACGTGTATAGGCTGTTTATGTATGTGTGTGTGTAGTTAAGTTAAGTTATTTTAGTGCATTTTCACTTTGTCTCTACCATTTATAGACGGTGATACGACGCACCACTTATCACGTTGGTCTTACAGAAAGCTGCGTGAGGTGTGGGTACTACCCCAATTGCGATATAGTCGTTAGCTTATGTTGTTTATTTTTATTTATACGTGACCGAGTGTGACCTGCGCATGATCCAGTCATCTCGGCTCTTAAACAAACTTTGCGGTATCAATTTATCTCTATATCCGTGGGTTACCTACAATAGGTAAGGATTCCAAAGTAAGGTGAGGACAACCTTTGAATTCCACAGCTACCGATCAATTTGTACGTGAATTTCTAAGATTGTGCCAATAGCCTCAATCCGAGAGCTTTAATTTTCAACAAAGGGCATATCTTGCGATGGATTTATCTGTCTATATCTCCTAAATCTCTGATCTTAGAAAGTTTGGTCATTAAGAGACTGTTATACGTCAATTTGCATCATTTTCGGTTATACTTTATCTATCGCTTTTTTCATTAAATTGGAAACTATGTTGATTATGTTGACTCTATCGACAAAAAATAAGTAAGTAAAGGGACAAAAATGCAAATTCTCAAGTAGTTAATGCCATTTGCGACAAATCTACAATAAGTCTCCTCAAAAAAGAAACACATCTTAAATAAAATCTCCTCCTAATATGGCAATAGGACAAAGCCACAAGCCATAAATAATGATTAACTAGTAATGGTGTAAAATTGAGGAAGTAGATATGAACATCCTGTCTTCTTGTGCTTTGTCGATCTAGAAAAAGTTTTTGACAGAGTGCCGCGTGAAGCCTTGTGGATTGTGTTAAAGAAAGCTGGTTGTCCAGAAAAGTTTGTGGCAAGAGTTCGACATGAAAGTGACCTTTCAGACCGTTTTCCAGTAACCAGTGGCGTGAAACAGGGCTGTGTTCTGGCTCCCACTTTGTTCTCCTTATATTGCGCCTTTGTGATGCGTGATGCATTGAAGACTTCAACTGTTTTCATCAAAATCAAGTCTAGAACGGACATGAGGATTTTCGATCTCTCCTGATTTAGATCTAAGCAACTTTATAAGGTAAGCAAATTTCCAATTTTAGATATTTTGTACGCTCTTGCCTCTAATGGCCGATTAGTTTTTCCAAGGTTTCGTGACATCTCTAAGCACTTCTTGTCGCAGATTTGGACTGGTTATAAGCTTCAGCAAGACTCAAGTCTTAAAACAACCACCCAGAGGTTGCCACGAGTACCCTTCTAATGTCACCTTGGCAGATCCTGCGTTAGAGGAAGCTTCAGACTTCAAGTACATAGGTACTCGAATTAGGAAATATAATACCTTGGCTTCTGAGTTACCAGCCTGAATAGCGGGCGCGGCGGCGGCCGTTGCGAAACTAAAGGCACGTGTTTGGAACTCACACAATCTTAAGCTGCAAACTAAAATCCTTCTAAGTATTCCAATCGGGTAGTTTCCAACTAATCAAATCAATTATTTTTTACTAAACGTCAAAACACGAAATTACTGTGGAATTTGAATGAAAAAGCAACCTGGCACGTTATATAAAAATGTGATAAAATTCCGCACTTACTTACCTATTATTACATTTTTCTTTATTAAAACTCATAAATAAATCATCATTATAATTATCTGTCTTTATTTAGTAATCAGAATTTCATAATTTATCTTTGACCTAGGAAACTACCCAACTCTTTGTTTAGTAATTTTAGCCATATGTAGTGACGTAAGGTAACAGTCATAATATAACATAACATAAATATAAACAGCCTATATATGTCGCACTATTAAAAAATTAAATTAAAATTATATTTTCCCATAATTCGGGAATTTTTCGGGTGTTTATTTATTTTCCCATATTTTCCCGATATTTTTTCTTTCCCACCCAATTTTTTCTTTCCCTGCCCATCACTAGGTACAGGCCATCCCTCAATGAGGAGGGGTATGGATACTTTACCACACTGCTCCACTGCGACGTAACAGCCAAACTTATTTTTAAAGACATGTTTTCTTAAGTTTTACAGTTGATTCGAGAAGCACACACGATTTGTGGAGAGACAAAGATCGATGGAGATGGAACGAGGAAACTTTTTAATCAATCGTTGAACATCTCGTGTTAAACTGTATCTATAATCTTCACACAGCATCCGTGCTCTAGTGGCTAAAGCGTAGTGTTCACGGTCTGGAGATCCGGTTTCAATTCCCGTTGGGGACATTGTCAAATTCTCTTTGCGAGACTATCCTTTGATTGGTAAGGACACTGCAGGCTTGAATCACCTGGTTGTCCGTAAAAGTAAGCCTTTAGTCCCGGCTATACGCCGTAAAAAACACCTCCACCAAACCGCAGTGCAGCAGCGTCGTGGTGCATGCTCCATACCCCCTCCGGTTGAATGAGGGGAGCCCTGTGCCCAGCAGTGGGACGTATATAGGCTGTTTTTGTCATGGATGTATGAATTATATTTTAAAGTCTTGAAAAGCATTCCAAGACATATACAAAGCGTTTATCCAACTAAGTAAGTATAGCATTCTTACTGAATAAATATCATCCTCCTGTTCTTATTCCGCTCTAGGTGTGGTCGGGACAACATATATTTCTCTTCCATTCATTTCTGTCAGTCGTCATCTCGGTACTCACACCTTTCACACACATATCCTTTTATACACAATGCATCCACACCTTCTTGGGTCGTCTCCTACCCCTTTCACCGAATAAACTCAATCTTACTCTCTGTCCTTTCTCTCGTCTCTTTGTGCCTTACTGAATAAAGGTGTCCATCAGAATCTCCGGTCACTCGAATTTGGCGGCGTATTTTAAGTTAAAATGGTGCTCAATAAACGAGTTAAGAACAAAGACTTTGGATACATTTTCCTCAAATTTTATACTGGAGTTTTCCTTTTAGAAGTGAAGCTTGAATCCCTCAAGAATCACACTCATAAACCTTCAATATCCCTATCTGAGGGAAACATTTCTGGATAAATCGCGCTGTCTGTCTGTCTGTCTGTCAAACTGCATTTACTCAGCGACGGAGCGGAGTGACATGATGAAAAATAGATTCCACTTGCGGTGTAAGCATAAATATTTTTGATAGCAGTGGCTCAGCTTTGGAAATAAATCAGTTGAAACTACTAATACTAAGTAGACTGTATTCGGATTAGGATAAGCCGCTTGTACATAGTGTACATATAAGAATAAGAATTAAAATAAAATTTTATTCCCAGTAACAGTTTACATTTTTCTTTAAGATCTAGGTGGCAAAAGAAAATGGCTCAGCTTCTGTGAAATAGCTACAGTACAAATGAACAACTAGAATTTGCTCCGTTAAAACCATAAGTTGTAACAACATCAGCCTTTAAAAACCCTATTTTGCTTTTTTCATGTCGAGGGTATGTCGGTTAAAATCTGTATTTGTTATCATCATGAAATACAAAAGTCCTTTATGACATTGAATTCTATTAAACGCAACGCACAATGACGTCATTAGTAATTAAATTTAATTATTCGGAGAGTAATGTTTAGTAAATTAATTTGTCACCGTCATCTGCACGTTCCTCATCCAAACGCGGGGTTTTCGCAAAACGTCGAAATCTCGCAAAATGCCTAAATTCCAATGGCCGCGGGCGTGCCATCAATTTGCCTCAATTCAGGTGCGCTTGATGGCAGGTGCCAGCCCTGACCACGCGGCGGGGGCAGAAATGATATAACCGCGAAAAGTGCATTTTTGGAGATGATTTAAAAGTGCTGTTTTTAAACTTGAAACCAAACTTAGTCTTTTAAAATATTATCTAAAATCTATTGGATTCTTTCAAAAGTAAGAAACTAACAAAATGTTCCTCTCAAATCCGACAAATTGAATCGTATTAAATAGAAATATAGCAAGATATACGTGCATTCAGAAAGTTTGCCGAGAGCTCAAGTGGAAGGCAAAGTTTCCTCTATAAAGTCGCCGACGACATAGCAACTTTTTCCCTACACTTTCAAACATCTTTCAAAGAATCGTACAAAGTGAAAACAATGAACAGTGAAGTTTGTCGGAGGATGAAGTGAAGACGTTATCAGCTGTAAAAAGCACTTTGCCGTTAATATGATGTCACATTATAAGCTGCTTTGGCGATGTTTTTTTTTACATTATCTGCCTACTTATACTTAATATCCATAAGATTAATAATAAATACCTACTTATATCTTAGGTACTTGCCAAAAAGGCTTTTAGGTTTTTTTTATTTGAGACCGATGAAATCGGTCTAACTTTATTAAAAAGAAGGATCAAGCTTCAATATAGATTTAAAAAATTTAATTAAAAAATGCCCCAAAAGCAAAAATTACGACCTTACACCCTTTCACCTTCCGACTGAAAAGTTAGCTAATCAATTACGAGTTTTGCGCGCGTGATTAAAACATTTTTGTAATTAATTTAACGGTTTCAGGAGGAAAAATAAATGGTATTTTCAGTTCGTGTCATGCGTAAGTACATACATGAGTTCACGCTCGTAATACGTAACGTGGGTGGACAGAATCACAACTAATCACAACTAATCAGCTAGTACGAATTCGTATGGAAAATGGGCAGGTTTTCAGTCAATCGCTTATCATGTTTGCAATTTTATTTAGTGCCCACACAGACCTATATATCCTCGTAAGGCCCGGATTTCCAGACACAATAGTTAAACAATGGCATTTGGATTTTAAAAGGACTTTGGCCTTACGACCATAATATATTAGTGATACGTTCACTTCATTTCAGTATCATCTTCGCTACTTATACTTTTTACCGAATTGCGACGAAGCGAAAAGGAGGGTTGTGTGCTTGAATACACTTTGGTACCATGTCACATTAACTTTTTTTGATAAATTGAACTGTAAGTCTCACTAAATGTCAAATATGTTAGTGCGACAGAGTCCTAAAGTGGGTATATTATATTGCTCATGACTCATGACTGTATGTGGGCAAATACGTTTGTTCCCTCCTAACTTTTAAACTACTTATCAGAATTTAACAAATGAAAGCGTCCTGATTGTCCGGTGGTTATAGGCTATGTAACGTTACGCAATATTCAATGTGGCACCTTCAAGAGGACATAAACTGAGGAAGAAAAAACAGCCAGTTTAAATGCAGCTTAGCTTAATGGACACGAGTCACTCGTTATTTATTATAGATCTATTCTATTTTTATTTCGCTCGTCTCCAACTACGTGCGCTTTCTTACCGGCTATCTGTTAATCCCTTTATCCCTTATAAGTTATAACTCGAAAGCTAGTGATCCGATTAACGTCCATCTTTTATGCAACAGATGCATCGTAAGGCTCGGTTTAGCGATCTGTCTCACATCGCGACGCGATATCGGAACAATTAACGATTAGAATATAGGGTTGATGACAAACAAAAGTGCGCACCACGAAAGACGGCTTCCGTGGTCTAGTGGACTACCGATCCGGCGGGCCCGGGGTCGAATCCCGGTGGGGACATAACCAAAAATTCACTTTGCGATCCCTAGTTTGGTTAGGACATTGCAGGCTGATCACCTGATTGTCCGAAAGTAAGATGATCAGTGCTCCGGAAAGCACGTTAAGCAGTTGTTCCCGGCTCCCGCCTCCTGGTAGGTACTGTTTACTTATGTAAGTGTGTAGTCGTGACATGAGCCATCTCAAGCGCTCTTTGTTTTTGCGTAGCGCTTTATGCGAATAGTTGGGACATCCTCCAAATAGGGATGGAACCCGGCCGTACGTCTGGAAGTCCGAAGATAAAGGGGGATGGTGGAATGAGCTCGTGTAGATCGCGAGTACACTCCCCGTAGTGCAGTCTGTAAAATACCGCCATACTGACGACTTTTCGCCTATGTGCTAAAGAATGCAGCTTAGCTGTTAGCCGCGTGTTGCTGATCATCTTCTTGGCTCTGCGCTCCACTGAGATCCTGGCTTTGCTCTGCCTTTAGCGGCTTAATAGTAACCCTGATACCAGGGTTGATGAGGTCAGTCATTTCTCTTTTTTAAAGTAAGTTCGTGTTCCACCGCAATCTCTCCTAAAGACGATTGTAAGTGACGATGTAGATTAAGATAGGACGCATTTACCTAGCAAATGCCTACCCATTCCGGCCTTGTAGACTTGAAGGAGCGCTGGTAATGTAGACGTGTTATTTGCAGGTCAATGCAACATCGGATCGTGCAGTGAGGAAGACACAGTTCTATATTAAGACCACGCTAATGAAGCCCTGGATGTTAATACTTTATGAATAGGGCTTTGGTCCGCTTTGTGACTTCCCGTTTCTCCCGAGTGTTGTATTGTACCTAGCAGCAGTATTCTAACTGTTTCTGCGATTGTGGCATAGAATTGTAAATTAGTCTGTGGTATCGAAACCTTGAAAGCACAAATCACTTTTTTGTTTCATCGTAATCTCCCTAGCATTATCCCGTTTTTGACAAGATCCGCTTACCTAACCTGAAGATTTGACAGGTCCGGTTTTTTACATAAGCGACAGTATATCTGACCTTCCAACCCGCGAAGGGAAAACTTCCGGAAATGCATACCTATCTCGGGAATGTGGATTCGCATTATATGTAAGTAGGTATTTATATTATGGTATATTATTATACTTGGTACCTATGTTAAAATTTTGTTGTTGTTCCTTTCAAAAACTTTGCCACTTCTTTTTGATATATTTTATAGGCGGTTCCACTCCAAAAATATAGACCTTTGAGGTCCATGTCGTTATTATCCAGCTGCTCCAAAAGGAGGGTAATGTTTCCTTACAAGTATCGTTAAAGGTTTGGCACATCTTACGATGATGGTACAGGTATAATAACTTGCGCCAATCTTCTTTACCTATAACCTTTGGTAAACAAAATCAATCGAAGTTCGCTCATAGACGGTAACTTTCGCTTTTCAGCCTAATTTGTGGTTATAGGTCACGAGCTAATTTAAGAAACAATATAACCAGCCTAAATTAGTCCATGTTTTAATATCGTAGTAGCCTAGTTAGAACAACTAGAAGTCTAAGGTTCCAATTTTCGAATTTGTTTACGAATTCATGTTGGACTCTTAAATCATTATAATAATAATAATAAAATATATTTATTTACCAAAAACATTTTTAACAAGTTACATAAAGAAACAATATAAGTTGAAGTTATACATAGTCAATGCTTTCCTGCCTTCTAAACTAGGGGAACCTGTGTCTTAGGATGCAGTGTTCATCCGTGAGCTTGTTATTAACTTACAAGTTTATGCTGTTGTTGGGTTAAAATGTTTGGAAGGTGTGTTTGGATGGGTGTTTGTTTGTATGTTTGTGTGTGTGTGTGAGTGTGTGTGAGTGTGTGTGTATGTGTTAGAATTTGGGGGTGTATGTGTGTGTGCGTGCCTGCTTAACTTGTATGTTAGTTTTGTAGGCATTTGGATCAGGACTAAAAAGTTATTATTTTCTCCGTATCATCATAACTTAGATTTAGTAGCCACTTTTGTAGTTGATTTTTAAGGTCATGTTTATTTAGTTTATGTATATTGATCATTTTGTTTATTTTATTGTAAATGCGGGAGCCTAATATGTATGAGAATCGTTTTGAAAAACTTGTTTTGAAAGATTCCATGGCACAGATTGGTTTGTTGGATCGTTGATTTGGATCATGCTCAGCTCGAACTAGTGGGTGTGTAATTATCTTCTTATCCTCTATCGTGTGGGTTGTGAGGTGGATTACCATCCCCATCAACCCTAGTATCAGGGTTATTATTGAGCCGCCAAAAGCCCCTGACATGGCTCATGATGGCTCACTCACTTACATCAGTAAGTAGTAACCGGGACCAACGGCTTTACGTGCCTTACGAAACACGGATCATCTTACTTTCGGACAATCAGGTGATCAGCCTGTAATGTCCTAACCAAACTAGGGATCACAAAGTGATTTTTGTGATATGTCCCCACTGGAATTAGAACCGGTTCGGTTGTTAATAGTGCAATTAACAAAGCGTATTTATTTATAAGTGTATTTATTCTATTATTATTGTGAAAATGCAATTCCATCAAGAAGTGTTTCATCTATCGTGTGGGTTATGAGGTCATAATAAAATTAGACAGTGTGTACTGGAATCAGCACCCGTACATACATACATACATACATAAACTCACGCCTATTTCCCTCCAGGGTAAGCAGAGACTACTTATAGAATTCCATTTGCTTCGATCCTAACTAATTTTTCTTGCTTCCTCCACATTCATCGATCGCTTCATACACGCACGCCGGTTCAGAGTAGATCGTTCTAAAGATATCTCCAATTTGGTCAATGTAAGTCCATCTAGGTCTTCCTCTGCCAGCCTTGCCATCAACTTTCGCTTTATATACCGCTTTCGCAATTCTATCACCAATCAGCACCAGTGTTTAAAGTAATAACATAATAAGTATGTATGTAATATAAGTAAATTTAGTTAAACGTGAACCTAAGTAGGCATAGGTAATAATAAAAATCAACATAATTTAAACCACGTAGGCACAAACCTAACATACTTATTATACTTACATCAATGTTACAAACATTGTAACAGATTTCCGCGAACATTTTCAGGGTTGCCAATTCGAAAAATTAATTTGACATCGAATCGGCAGTTGACATAAATTAATGGCATGTCAAAAGCAGAGGGGATCGGGTAAATCGATACATTGTTGTTCAATGTTTCATGAATCGTGTACTGTGGGCAGCGGCCCCAGTTGTAAAGGTCGTAACTTAGAGTAAGGTACTGTTATAAGTTGATTCCGTACTGAATTATGAAATGTTGGATTTCCTTTGGAATAAGCTAAGGTTCTTCAAAAACTATATTATTAAGTAAATACTTCGGTTACCAGCACGTTTTTCCTCTTCGAGGCTGATTATAACGACCTCTGTGGTCCAATGGTTGAGCATTGTGTGATTCCCAGTTTGGTCAGGACATTACAGGTTGATCACCTGATTGTCTGACAGTGAGATGATCCGTGTTTTGGAAGGCACGTTAAGCTGCTGGTTCTGGTTACTACTTACTGATGTATGTGGTCTTTACATGAGCCATGTCAGGGGCCTTTGGCGGCTCAATAATAGCACTGACACCAGGGTTGATGAGGTTGGTAATTCATCTCATAACCTACACGATAAGAAGAAAGGGCTGATTTTCGGGACAAAAACTGTCCTATGTTCTTCTCGAGGTCTCAAACTATCTCTATATCTAATTTCATCAAAATCGGTTGAGCGGTTGTTTAATTATTTTCGCACCTAGTGAGGTACTAAGATTAGTGTTTTACTACTACACTAATAATACTCACTGGTTATAAGAACCGTGTGAGAGCCTTCAGCGCTCCCCATTTGTCCGGCCAAGTAGTTAATGCCATCTGCGGCAAATCTACAATAAGTCACGTCAAAAAAAAAGGAAAATAAAACCTGGTTATAAGAAATACAATTCTAACGTAAAACCCATGGAGATAAATAAATAATAGAACCTAAATACTATACCTAGCCCGTATGCAACCTCTTTGATGCAAGTCTTGTATTTATAAATAGAGCGAAGTGGAAGAGAAGTACGAAGAAGGCAGACCCCACAATCAGATGGGAATAATAAATGCCAAGGAGAGAGAGAGAGAATGTGGAGGAAGCAAGAGAAGTGTGTCAGGATCGAAGCAAATGGAATTCCATAGTTTTGGCTTACCCCGGTGGGGAATATGCGTGAGTTTATGTATGTAATTACCACGTTAGGTAACTAAGTATAACCAATGCTGCAAGTTTTCTTCTAATATCTTGTGCCCTGTCTATATACTAATATACAGTGGAGTCTCAATGTGTGGTGGAACGGCGGGTTTCACTAATTACACACATGTGCACTCATTTACCAACGGAAAATGGAAAACAGAGTGAGGAGAATTAAATGTAAGCAGAGCGGCCGAATTACCGCTCCGTAAATACTGGTAAAAAACTTGTGAAAAATACGTTTTAAACAGACAAAATAAAAACGCCTCTTAATTAATTCTCTACTGGTCTGGGAGTAAGGGAAAAGCAGAATGTGTCCAGCTTATCCAGGCGCATTGTCAAAACTCTTCTGTCGTAAGTTATGAGACCAATGGGCGACCTCATCGACTAGTGTCAGAGTATTACTATTGACCTGCCAAATCTGACGTAGCTCATGTAACTACGTATTAAGTAAATAGTTGCTTTTCATCTTACTTTCGGACAATGAGGTGATCAGCATTTCTTACAAATACAATACAAAGACTCTTTATTGCACTTGAATCACATTAAAAATACATTAGTATTATAATTAAATTGGTAGTACAACAGGCGGCCTTATTGCTAAGGTAGCAATCTCTTCCAGGCAACCTTTAGGTATAGGATATGAATTTAATGAAAAATGTAGCGGGATAGACAGTGCAAAAAAAATAAATAAAATAATAATAATAAAATGTTGAAAAATATAAGTACTTATAACTAGATAAACTACAATATATTAAAAACAATACATAGAAGACAATAAATAATGATTATAATAATATATAAATACGTAAATACATATATATTATATATTATAAAGAAATATATTATTATGCGCCGAAAAGGAAAGGGACGGAATGAATAGCCTGAGCGAATAAAATTGGTAGCTGGCTGATATGCAACCCGTTTGACGTGTGCTGTCAACTTGCCATTCATCAAGAATTTAAGTAATCGAAAATTTTGTTCTTCATAAACTTGACGTGTGTTCTATGAATTTTATGCCTGGGCATCTACGACTGGGCATATCCTTTTCAGCGGATAAGAAAATGACAGGTATAACTTAGACTAAACTTAGATAGTGTTATGTAGTACACACTAACATTTATGTTTTTTTGTATTATGGCAACACCGCGTTCTTGTTTCTGTCTTCTACCATGTAACATGATGGTGACGGGTGTTGCTATTTCTATAACATTGTTGATTTCAATAATTTAAAGTATTACAGTCCACATGTATAAGCTCAAGCATGGGTTTAAATTTATATATCACCAGAGACGCACAAGTGTGCTGGAATCAGCACCTATGTATAAGAATATAGAGCCTAGAATTATTCAAATTGAATCCCGTTTCACGAACAACAGAAATGCTACAGAGTTAAGGTGATACGTTTCAGTCAGCTAGGTAACGCTGCGTCAGCAGATGGCGTTACTTCTGCAGTTTTCGTATTTTTTTCCATTTATTCGTTTAGTGTTGAGTTCTGACCCAGTGAAATGTTAGGTGGCGAAATCTTACATACATTATCTTTAAGTTAAGCTACAATTTTGAAGTATTTACTGCAGATATCATATTGAAACATTGCATCAAAAGTTGGTGTCATTTCAATTTGTGTACAAACACGAAGCTGTCACACACACATGCGAACTAGGTTAGCTATTAAAAGAGATGCATAATTTGAAGTCTACTTCTAACTTCTAAATGGCGCATTTGGTAAAACAGTCGCCGCCATTCTTAAGTTTCACGGTTCAAATCCAAGTGCATGTTTTAATTGTTTTTACTTTTTGTATTTTTTTTTTATAATTGAATTTGGCGAACCCGTCTATTTGTTACGGAATTTTCAAAAAGTATCACTTTTACCAATAATATTAAAATTATACAATAATGTACTTTGCACTAAAGTACCTTCCGTAATTTCCGTATTTTTTATTTTGTAAAATTCTAACAGGCATTAATCGCATCAGTGAACATGCGGCTATTTAAAAAACTACTGAACGGATTTTCATACGGTTTTCACCAATGAGTAGAGTGATTCATGGGCGTGCTTTAGGGTATATAATTTATACAAGTATTTTTTTTTTGTATAAAATGGTTCAAAAATGATGATGAATGTCAAACATAATTATCGTTACAAATATAGCCGACTTGGAGCTTTCGGCGAAAACACTGCCTGAGCCCATTGAGATATAACAAAACAACGTATGGTTGAATTGTTCCTTTTTTGTAGGTCTACCGAAAAGTCCACAATATGTCATAATAATTATATTGTGTATAAAGAATTGTGTACATGTATTGTATGATTTTACAAATAACGATCACAGTACAGTAATAATAAGGTAGATTTTTCCTAAATTGCGTCGGTTCAAACTTTGACGCATCGCGTTTGAAAGATGTAATAGCGCTTCAGGACGTCCCGCAAGCACAGCGCTGATGTCGCAGTATCCGCATATAATTATTATGACTTGTCATTTAGTTCCAATAAAATCCGCGGGACTTCATACGTATGTCAGTGACAGCTGGTGATAGCATGCGGGACACTTAGCAGCTAATCGAATTCTATGTTGTTTTCGCGCCCAGTCCAGACGACTTGCAGTGCATTTCTGGACTTATATTTACGCGTGGTGTTTATTGTTAGGTTAGTTAGTTCAGGTTAGGACGTCTTTTTTTAACGAGGACGTTAAAAAAAGACGAGGCTGGGACGTATTGAAGTAGTATTTCCATATACGCGGCCTGAAATGGGCTGTTTCGGGGACCTGAACTGGTTGCTGTCGAACATATTATCACGTTTTCTTGATTAAAATTCATAAATAAGTCAAATAGAAAAAAGAAAAAAGATTTTCGTTAGTTTTAGATCTGTCATGATGTCTGTGATGTTTGTTTATTATACATAAGAATTTCAAAATTTATCTTATTTCTTTTCCCAAAGGGCAAGGCAAAGGGAACTATGCCCATACAGCCATGTCTTGTGTTTTTTTTTCTTGATGATGATTAATGAAATGATGAAACCTAAGCCCCCACCCTCGGAGCAGACTCCTACTCCGAACCCCAAACAAAGTAAGCGGCTTGTTGGCGCAAAGTGAAAATAGATAGGTACACTTTGTTTATTGAATATTCCGATTTAATAATACTATCGGGAATGTTTTCCGACTAACTTAATGTGATCATTAACCACAAAACACCACTTCGTATTGATTATTTAGATTATTCAACGAAGAAATCAACCTTCCCGTTCCCGTTTCCACCAAAAAGTCCGCGGCAAAGAGAATATAAATAAATCTGTATGTTGGATGGAAAAATAATTAATTAAAAATGACTACTATTTAGGCCGGCAAATGCAACAACTTTTTTTTTTGATGCAAAGGGAACTATGCCCATACAGCCATTTCATTTTATGTCTTGATTTTTTATTATAATATATGTCCTCTTTTAAAACACGGTACTTACCCATTATTTAAAAATGTTTAAATAATATGCATTAAAACAAAATATATTCCTTTTCTCAGATTGTAGTATTTTTAGTTTTTTATTTATATTTATTCTCTTCATACAAAATCTCTTTATAAATTGTCACTGACATTCTAGTACACTTGTCAAGTAGTCAAAGCCTTTAGAGAAAAAAAAAACTATCACGCACACAAACTAACATTGACACCTCTACACGCTCAGCAAATACACTGTAATCTGCACCACTACAAATGTAGAATTGATCAAAATTGAGGGTCTGAAATATGGTACTTCTCGTATTCGGACCCTAAATTTTTGTTAGTTTGCGAAAATAATACACCAAAATATTACTATTTATCGGTTTTATAACAATATTCCTCTATCCGTTTTCCTGTAGCACTGCATCAACTTTTGTATGGAAAACGAATCACCTTAACAAACGAAATTATCGTCTAAACCTAAACTCAGTTTCCATAAAGTTTAATTGCAAAATTCACGAAGCGGCCATGAGTGTCGTATCTCAAAACACTCCGGATTTGTTGTATGTCCTCATAGACACTTCCTTTCCACTCCAAATAACATTACACATGAAGACATTTTTAAGAGCAAACAAAATATTTTTTATTCCAGTATAAAACCATTTTTAGTAATATCTTATATGACGCCGTTAGTAGTAACAGATAAGATGGTACTACCCAACATCAATAGCCGTCTCTCCAAAAGACTTCTAAATTTGAAGAGGTCTCAACTAAGACAGGTAACATATGTTATCACTGATCACAGTGGATTCAACAAACATCTGTTTACACTAGCTATCCCAGACAGTCGCTTGTGCAGGGCCTGCATCGAGGTGGAGGAGACAGCGGCCCACGTGCTACTGGAGTGTGAAGGAGTCATCATCTACTGGGCCAAGCACCTTGATCTGACGGGGTGCCTCCCCGAGGTGGTGAGCAACATCAGAGGGTTGTTAGGTTTCCTTGGGAAATTAGGCTGGCTGGAGACGTCGATTATTGATCTTCAGGTTAGGTAACCGGATCCTGTGAAAAGCGGGATAACGCTAGGGAGACGATGATTTTATATGGAAAGATTGGTAGTTTTTGGCTTAAACCTCCTCCGGTTGATTGAGGAGAGGCCATGCCCAGTACCTGTTCATGCATAGGTATCTGTTTTATTTTTATCGAATATCTGATTAAAAGTCCCTCTAAGTTTGCCACCAAGTGTATTGCGAGTCTATCTTGGGAAATAGAAATTCCTTTTGACCCTCAGGCTATTATTTTAAGAGTAGAATGCCGGCAACAGTTTATTTTGTACACTTATTGGTTCTTAAGACAACATGCCCGGGGCAAAACGCAGTAATAGATACTTTTAGTAACATAATACCTCTGGAAACAAGGGCGTTTTATTTATAAAACTGGAATAAAAATAAACATACATACATAAACTCCTAACCCTTAACCCTTGCCCAGGGATACGGGTGAAGACCTCAACGGCTGCAGAGGCGGAGATGGGAGCCATCGGTACGGCAATGCAGGACGGAAGGGGCATGTCACAGGGACTGTAACCTGGAACCTGACAGAGGGCAGCAGTAACTGTCAGTACTATTCAGAGGCAGAGGACAGGAGTCCTAGTATGGCTTTGTAATAGACTACTCTGGGCGCCATCCCACTCGCGTCAAACAGAGTACTGCGGGGCGGAAGGCAAGAGGGAAACCACTGCCCTATTTTTTCCTAAAAAAGTAGCATGGAGAGTATTTTACAGAAATGCTGCACCGACAAGAGCGTGGCTCTTAAATTGATGATGATGATGATGACATAAACTCACGCACGTGATCCTCAATGGAATGGGCAGAGCCACCGGCAACAAGAATTCCAAAGATGGATATGACAAACCTTACGGTGACAATGAATCAGCCTATCGCCCAATTCATCTATCTATCAAAAGTTGTCTGATAAAAATGCCTCACAAAACAGATATGGTCATAAAATTGAACCTTTGATATAATCGGTACCAAGCTCAGTCACACCCCGGACACTTCATACAAACACCCTCGTTTTACACACACATTGACGTTATCGTACACGCGCATCTGTGTGTGTGATGTCTGACGCCATAATTATGATTCAAGTCTAAACTGTGTTCGAAGGGGGGTGAGGTAAACCTAGCTCAGCCACTGGTGGGGGGTAGAGAGTTACCGTTCTATACGTAGTATTATTCCTTATTCGATGGTTCAGTGCAACCACGTGCAGTAGAACGAAGCGGAAAATTTTAATGAATCCAGGGATTACACGACTCTAGCCACCGTTACGATAGAGCCGCCGAGAGTAACCGGGATTAAGCCATATGTTACCGTACCGACTTTTATACCGAGTCTTTTTTCCTCGTGCATGATGTGTACCATTAATGACGTCATTATATTATACATGCCTATATCCTGTCGCTGAACACGATGTAAGATTGAGATTAGAGATTTAATAATAAACTAAACTTGATGCGCACAAAAACGGGACACGCTGGTCGTGAAGCGGAATTTTGGTAGCGGCACACAAGTATATAATTGACAATAAAAAAAAAGAAAAAATATCATGAATTTTGCGACGGAAAATTCCACTTGATAATAACTCAGAATCATGGTCTGAATCATCCCCGTAAGTATTCGTTACGGTCACACTAAGACCGATACGTACTTGTACGTACCTACTCGTAATCGCTTGATACTCGTATCAAGTGGAATTTCAAAACGAAAATGAGTTCTAAGTAGTATACAGGATGTTAGTGACAACGTAACGAAAACTTTAAAGGATGATTCGGACTATGATTCTGAGTTGATACCAAGTTGAATTAACCGTCGCAAAAGTATGGAACTCAAAAAAACAAAACACTAAAAGTTTCATGAATTTTACGACAGAAAATTTCACTTCATGAGCTGAATCTACCCTCTCAGTATTCGTTACGGTGTCACGTACACCCTGTATATTTTCTCAGTCCCTACAGAGAAAGAAACTTTTTGGACGTAAAAAGAGATCTTATTAAAAACATTTCAGGGTTCATAACATATCAAGATCCTCCACGATGTATCAATTTATTTATGAGTCATTAGCGGCTTATTAAAATTCAGAAGCCAGTTCCCGCAATTTGTGTTCGGATTGAAATACGGTATTATACATTCCGGGAATTTAATTCGCCTACTAATAAGTATCAGTTTTAAAATACTTTTACCCGTGCTTAAAATTACGGTTTCGTGGAAGATGAACTAATTTAATGAACAAGAGGTAAATTAAAATATTTCCAAGATTGCTTACATATTTTTTTGTGAAAAAAATCACAGACTATATGGCAAACGTACCAAGTACCTATGTCATCACCTTTCTCTGTTTTTTTTTGTTATTTATTTTGTAGATGGTGTACAATTAAGGGCAAAATTTTATTTTATTATAAATTTTAATAATAAACAAATGAATTGCAAAATTTTGTATGACGAATATGGAACTATTGATTCTACGAATAAACAATAAGTACCTGACTATTACACACATAGCGAGGAGAACCGATGGCCGCTGGGGCGGAAAGGTTCTAGAATGGCGACCACGTGTCGGACGACGTCAGTGGGTAGGCCCGCTACAAGGTGGACCGACGATCTGGTGAAGGTCGCGGGAAGCCGCTGGATGCGGGCAGCGCAGGACCGATCGTCGTGGAGATCCTTGGGGGAGGCCTATGCCCAGAAGTGGGCGTCGTACGGTTGATGATGACCTGACTATTGAGAAATCGAGCTCAAGACAATTAATACACTTAACACAGACAATCTCGCACGTTATTTCCACAGTGATCGAGCAGAGTTACAATTCCGTAGACGATACCCGTATTCAATAAAACGTCAACAAATCTCAAGAAGTACTTTATGTCGTCTTGTTCATATCTTTGTTGCTGAATTCTGTCAACCAATATATTTATACCACCTATCTATCTATTTTTTCCTTTCTATACCTACACAAACAAGCTCTGGCAAACTATACTACACAACGTGATTTAAATATGAATAGCACAATTATGACGTCAGGAAAGGCAACAGAAACTAAAACTATTAAGGCACATTAGCCGTAACTTTATTACTATAAACGTTACGAAGCAAATTGTGACTTTGATGAGGGCTCGTACATAATAGGATGGACTTAATTTCGCTTCAGCCAGCATTTTATGATGATAGGATCGTTAGCAAGGCCTAATTAGCCTGTACGATCGCGAGGGGACTGCAATGTGACGAGAAAAAAGTGCTATAAAAATTAAATTACTCTCGTATGCGTATACCTACATAAGAGACACGCCCTTGCAACGTACGTTGATATGAAATATTATTACAAATTACTTAGCCTTTGCCTGCAACTTACTTCGCTTGCGCATCGTAACAATAATCGCACTAAAAACTGGTCAAATCCTGACTTGGAAACATTGGACAGGGACGGGTATATTTACCCAATACCCGGCCCTGAGTTTTGATCAACTTTCATCAAAATCAGCCCAGTGAGTTACGCGTGAAAATAACAGACAACCATAGTTACTTTTACATTTATATTGGTATGGAATAATTCAACACGAGTAAGTATGTACAACAAAGTGAATTGGGATGATTCCTGTCAAAGAAAAATTATGAAATTTTGATTACGAAATAAAGACAGATCTAAAGGTGACAAAAAACATTTTCTATTGTCTATTTAACTTATTTATGAATCTTAATAAAGAAAACTAATAATAAGTGGCTCATTTTGTCACTTTTTATGACGTCACCGGTTGCTTTTTCACACAAATTCCATAGTAATTTCATGTTTTGACGTTTAGTAAAAAGTAACTGATTTGACTAGTTGGAAACTACCCTATTCTTCTTTGTCGAAAATAAATTAGAAACGTATTCAAACAAAGGGATAATCCGTTAATGTAGAGTCGACATGCCGTCTGGAGACAGTAACATTGGGACCGTTATTACATGAAGTCCCGTCCGGTCCTGTCTCGATAAAGGCCGGAATTTGTCGCGCGCGTCGATCGCGACAAGCGAGTCCCAGATTATCTTGGATAGAGGAATTCCAATAATATTTCACTAGTCGCCCGCTGGGATGCAGTGGTGCAAGTCATGAGATTATGATTTTTGAAGTAAAAAAAATATAGAGCTACGATAGGTTAAAAGGGTCCCCCCCCCCCCCAAGGGATAAGGAAGAGAAGAAAAGAAGAAGGAGGAGAAGGGTCAGAGGGGGGAAGGATTCGGGGACGAGATTTTGATCTGTCTTTATTTAGTAATCATAATTTCATAATTTATCTTGTACCAATTACACGACCCAATCGTTTATGTTACATAATTATTTCTTTTGTGTGCAATAAAGTTAGAGTTTATGTATAGTATTGTAATAACTCATCATTCCATTACTACGCGCAAAATAAATATATATCGTCACTGGAAAGGCAAAATTACGTAAGCGCCAAAAGGCCATTTCGAGAAAAAGCCGTTTAAAGTTTCATTTTTTCGTTTTTTTATCATAACTTTTTACCCAATTATCCAATTTAGATGATGTCAAAGTAAGGTTACATTGTTTTTTAATTTTCTATGTCCTGCAATACATATTATAACTGTTGGATTGCTATTTTAGGATATAGTGGCGCTTACGTAAAAATGACTTCAGTTTACAGTAAAGCAAATTTACTTAACCGCCATCTGGTTAAAATATTATTTGGAAGCAAAATTACTTACAGCTCTTACGACAATGCATACGAGAACGACAATATTTCTTTAAATATAATAATACTGTAATGTTAGCGGAGTAAAAGTTACTGTAACGACTTTTACACATCTGCTCTCATTATGTAAAAATTGCCTACAAAGTGATCGATTGATTATGTCAGTTCACCAAAAATTCTTTAAAGTAAGTTTTTGTAATATCTTACATGGGTAAAAAGACGTAAGAGACAAATAATTATTCTTAATACCTCTTTAAACTACTTATTACTTCAATTGATTTATAAAAATGGCTATTAAAATACTGAAGTGCCAGAAATAAAGTTTCATAAAATATAAATAATAGCGTACAACCCGTTATCTGTTTGTAAAAGTTTCTTTTTAACACTTTCAAAGACAGAACGTATACGGACGTTCCGATTCCAAGGTGCCATACTACCTATTATGAACCACCAATGACCCATGGTCTCTGTCCGTGAAAGGGTTAAACGGTTTTATTTAGCTAAACCCGTACGGTATATTTGTATCAAAATTAGATATTGCAATTTAAGTACCTTCCTGTTGTCAGATTGATCTGAAATTTGGTACGCACCTTTAATTCCGATGTCAATACAATATAATAAAATCAATAACATTATAAATCTAAGATGGCAGCCGGTACATAATGGGGGATTACATATTTTTCCACAACCCCCTCAATATGGGTATCAAAGATAGGACTACACTAGTAGAATACTGTCATTATGTCAAAATTTCAAATCCAAGATGGACGATATTACAAAATGACTGAAAGAAGGATGTTGCCCTTAATTTTGTCATTGTCATCCACCGTCCATAATATGCAGGGCAGCACAGTGGATCGCTGGGTGGGGTCGCTCCGCGAAGCCTGTGAAATCCCCAGGAGGCTTCTGAGCTTCTGGAAGGAGATAGGTTGGCTTACGTAGTCAACAATTACACGCATAATGGGCCACCTTAGAGTCTAAATGCGGAAAACAGAGCCCACTAACATAACATAACATATGCAGGGCAGCACAGTCGACCATGCAGTAGTATATTTGGGCTCAAAATTGTTTGAATTAGGACAAGCATACGTGGCTCTAAGTCGAGTCAAGTCTCTGGAAGGGTCAAGTCTTTTTAATTCCTCAATAATTCCCCTTATTGTTTTTAAGAGTATTTACCACGAAGTTTAATACACTTTTCCATTCGCTCGAACCAGGTATTATTTAACATTTATTCCACTCCAAAGTAGAAGTGTTCAAAATGGCTGACTTGAAAGCGTTGGCCGCTTCTTCACCGCACTGGAACCTTTGACCGCGAAGAGTTTCTTTTTTAATTTTAGGAAATGTAAAGAAATCATTGGAGCTTAGGTCAGGACTGTATGGAGGATGGTCAAGAATTTCTACGTTTTCCTGCTTCAAATAATCGTTTGACGAGCGGTGTGTGAGCTTGCGTTGTCATGGTGCAGCATCCTGCACTCCTGCGCATCATCATGCGTCGCTTTGGGTTACATTTTCGAAGTTCGGCGATGACTTGTGGTAAACAAATTGTGGTATACCAATCTGCATTAACCGTCCTACGATCTTCAAGTGCAATTGTCGCAACATGACCGATTTTCTCCACGAAGGTAGCCACCATCTTCTTTGAAGTGCTTCGAGAGCGAACAACTTTAGTCGGCTTTGACTGGTTTTGGAAGACCCAAACTGTGGATTGTTGTTTGGAATCAGGATAATAGCATAAATCCAAGATTCGTCACCACTGATGATGTCGTACACGTGATTTGACTCTCCTCGGTTGAACCTCTGAAGAGTTTTCTTACACCATCTGACGCGGGCTACCTTATGATCGTCAGAAAATGCGGGATGCAACGGCAAACTAGTTTTCTCACACCAAGTGCCTCATTCAATATCGTTTAAATGGTTGTCCCTGAAATGCCTAATAACGCCTCTATTCTCGGTATGTCACATGACGATTTTTGAGGATTAGTTGTCTCACAGCAACGATATTATCTTCAGTGAAGGCGGATATCCACGCTCGAATTCTAAATACCAGCGTTCGATGGCTCGCAGACATGGCACTTCATCGTGGAATAGAGATTTTAACTGTTTGAAACACTGAAGTCGCAGTAGGCCTCTTCGAAAGTTTTTCTTTGTAAGATTCATTTTCGGACATGATCTGACAGATTCAAACCAACGCTGTGACTAAACAATTGCATTAATCCTAATGCTTTCAATTGTTTTGATATTCGAAATTCCAACAAATTTGAATTTAGAGTTCTCAATTCAAAATTGGCGCTAAATATGCAAACGACAGAACTTAAAAAGTATAACAAAGTCGCTTTTTCTGTCCCTATATCCCTATGTACGCTTAAATCTTTAAAATTGCGCAACAGATTTTGATGCAATTTTCTTTAGTAGATAGAGTGATTCAAGAGGAAAGTTTATAGGTATGTATAATAACATCCAATAAATAGTGTAGAAATACTGTTATTTTTGAGGATTTTAATGTGATGTCGTAAATAATTTCATTTTTCCTCAGCATTGCATCCGAGCGAAGCCGGGTCGCTAATAAATTATAAAATCAATTCTAAAATAGTTTTACTTTTAGATCTATTGTTAAAAAATAACTTCCTGGGAAACTTACTGCTAGCCCACAAACTTGCTTAATAACAGCATAAAAATGCGAAGGCAAATTTACGTACACGCCTTACTTATTCTAAATACTGTAAGTCAAAATTACTTATTCGCCATTCACTGCATAAACATGCTAGGACATTTTTTTCTTATACGCCTTACTTATTTTAAAAGCTGTAAATAAAAATGACTTATACATAGTCTATTTTTTATTTTCAGTAGTCCAAAATTACTAATAAAATGATACTTTTCAAACTATAGAATGCCAAATTTACTTAAAGTTAATATGTAGTTATTATATAGGACCACAATATTACTTATACACCAGTCACGAAAAAAACACCAAAATCTTGTCGTTTAAGAAACTGGAATTGAAAAAAGTCAACTATTTTCAAATTTACGTAAGCGCCAAAAAAGTGCTCGTATCGCAATGCTACCCAGACAGATCGACGCAGAATGAAACGCTGATTCCGAATATATAAAAAACCCAAAATACCTATTTTGGCGCTTACGTAATTTTGCCTTTCCAGTGACGATATATATGACAAAGAAAAGTTTGAACGTGGACGTCTAAACCAAACAGAACTTTGTTTATTAAAACCATTAAAATATTTTTAGCAGAAACGTTCTCTTTTCGTAAAGGACAAAAGAACCGTTTATTATACCCTGTGATCCCTAGTTTGGTTAGGTCATTACCATGTTGATCACGTGATAGTACGAAAGTAAGATGATCCGTGCTTCGGAAGGCATGTTAAGTCGTTGCGATCTTGGTTATTACTTACTGGTGTAAGTAAGTAGTCGTTACATGAGCTATGTCAGGGGCTTTTGGCGGCATGATAAACCGTATGGGGTTGGTAAACCACCTGACATCCCGAGTGAAGAAGATTAAGCTCCAAATCATCTTCTTTGCTTCGGCACGTCACATTCTTTTAAAATTAACTTACCATCTTGGTTAAAAGACTCGCGATCTGCCTGGGATGTTTACGCAGATTGCCCAATCAGCTGATAGTTCCTCACTTACACCACAAGATGGAGTTACATGGTCTATAACTAACTGTGGACCTTTGCATAGAGCTGGCTTTGACGTGCCATTAATTTGGGTGCAGCTTCCGCCTACTGCCCTCACAACGATTAGCTCTTCCGACCTGCGTCTGGATTTACAGGAATTAAGGCTTCCAGCTGAGATCGTGCTGTCATGCGCGTTACACCAAGAGCGGCTTGGCCTGGTTCAAATCAAACGAGTCGAAACTAGAACGCACAGTAACACAATAAACATTTATACGTCAGCCTCCGTGGTCTAGTGGTTAGAGCGTTAGGCTCACGATCTGGATGTCTGGGTTCGATTCCCGATGGGTACATTGTCGGAATCACTTTGTGAGACTGTCCTTTGTTTGGTAAGGACTTTTCAGGCTTGAATCACCTGATTGTCCGAAAAAGTAAGATGATTCCGTGCTTCGGAGGGCACGTTAAGCCGTTGGTCCCGACTATTAGCCGCAAAAACACCTCTACTAACCCGCGTTGGAGCAGCATGGTGGAATATGCTCCATACCCCCTCCGGTTGATTGAGGGGAGGCCTGTGCCTAGCAGTGGGACGTATATAGACTGTTTATGTATTTGTATACGTCATATTAACTCAATGCAAATACGAATATAACGACGCTTTATAATGAAGGACGCGTAAGCGCCTTTTTGAAAAATCACATTCGTGTTTTTTATTAACAAAATCTCGCAATAGACACGCTAGTTTCGATCCAGGTAAAAAAATGTGACGTCAAAATTTATCCGAATTGAAAGAAATCGAGGTATTGCTGAAGGAACTCAGAATGTGATTTTTCAAAAAGGCACTTAATAAGAAACTCATCATCTCCCTAGCTTTATCCCGTTTTTAACAGGCTCCGCTTACGTAACCTGAAGATTTGACAAGTCCGGTTTTTTACAGAAGCGACTGCCCGTCTGACCTTCCAAACCGCGAGAGTCACATACCTCCGAAAATGCATTTCTCAGGAATGTGGGTGGGGAACGCGACAATTAGGAACTCTAAAACTGAAAATTAGTGATGTCACATAGCGTAGGTATCTCAAATTACATAAAGTAACAAGCATCACGCTTATTTTTCCGAAGTGGTAGGCAAGGTTGTACCTAAAATTTTTCGATTGATTTTGTTCCCTCTAACAGTACCTGATCTATTATATTTTAATGTTAATAGTTTTTAGACTATTTGTAACCGCGCGAATCTCCACTCGTGTGGATTCACTTTATTCCCATTTTCCCTCCTTCTTTTATTCTTCTTTCTTCTTTAATTTCGAAAAAACCGTCCTTATTTCTTTGTTTTTATCCTAAAAGGAACCTCTGCGCAAAAATCTAACTTTCTAAATACAAGAATTTTGGTTGTTTCATATATATTTCATAAAAAAATCACATCAGAAAACCGTAACAATAATAAACATAAACAATAAATAACTAACATAACATAATTATAATAACCCAATACTTATCACATTCTCTGCGTCACACCTACCGCGACGGAATTCCGTACAAACCCAACAGGATAAGAAATTTTCCCCAAACGCGATAACTCAATAAGAAAAATAATGACCCCTGGAGAGAAAAAGAGGCCCTCAGAGATTAGATCTGGCCCTCAGGAAGTGAACAAAACACGGTTAATGGCACAATCTACAGCTTAAATTGCTTTGAATATTATTTCCGTGCGTAGGTACTTACTTATACGTACTCAGGTTTTTCATGCAGCTTCTTTTCCCCAGCTATACAGGTTGTGACAAGCTGCAGTACTTTTAGGCGGATGAGACGTTCGTTATGTAAAAAATGACGTTTCAAAGTGTTACCTACTGAATAAAGATATTTTTGAATTTGTACTTATCTCTAAATCAGAAATCAGAATCATTTATTCAACGTAATTATCATGGATAAACTTGTTGAAGGTCAATGTAACATTTTTGAATTTACGTCATTTCGCAAGGTGTTATGGCTGAGGAGAAGAAATGACAAGAAACTGCAACAGCAACACATCTTTTAAAAACCAATGAGGATATACATTACAAGTTATTTAATAACTAGAGGAAAAAATTTCACTTGTCTTACTTTTAGTAGTTATTAATAATGCCTAGCCTAACGTGTTATTAAGTAAGCCTACTTATTAGTTATATACCTACTTGTTTTATAAGAACGCATTCCAAATGTAGAGTTCTCGTATAATGAAGAGTATTCGCAAAATTTAATGACTTACTGTAGAGCTGAAAGTGCAGATATGAACAAAGGCTGGTAAAACTTCCTCCTCAATAAATTGAAAGTGCAGCTCAACCTAAAACGGGCGCTCTCAACTTTCTCAACTTGCGCTTTTCGTTTGTTCTAAAAATAAATCCATCGGTCGCTGCGAGTGGCACGCGACGAGCCGCTTTGTCCGAAACCTTGAAAGCCGCCGCAGCCGCAGCGTCCTAGAATTCCGTCCGTGAAATAAAAACCCATTACCGCAAAACCTATTTGACCCAGACTGCAGATTACCGGACAGTATTAATTTCCCCTTTGAACAATTCCTCGTCTTGGAAATTGAATCAGCGTGGAGGATCGCGTTTTTTACAAAGTACCCTCGCGATTCGAGAGATTAGAATTTAATGTCGCACTTGAATTAATTCAGTCAGGAAGGTTGGGGTGCCGTAGATTGATATTGAAAAAGATACTCCAAAATTCACCCAAATTAATAGACTTCCCGACACTTTATCTTTCTAATCATAAAAGATCAAGTTTCGAAAACAAGGATGTTCAAGGTTTTCTTGGTTATTCGTTGAAAATTATTAAGTGAACTCTTAAACTTATTATTTTTTTTTAATGACACTGACTTACTATAAAAATAAAATTATTTAATACTTTTAATCAAAAAGTAGTTCGTTTATGTAGAAATGTAGCGAACGTACATAATTATAAGTACTTACCATGAATGTAATAACAAAGCACAATACGAGATACAACTTAGATCGCGGACCGGTGGCGGGAGTAAAGCGCGACGGGTCGTGCGCTCTCCTCAGCCGATCGAGACGATATGGCGCCCGAAGTGGGGCCGACCACTGAGGCTGTACCTACTCTAAACAATAGAGGTGCCTGTAAAGTTTACTCTGCCATGTATAGAGTACCCCGTAACCCATTCTTGTCGAACGTATTATGATTTACAGCGTAATAGTACACTTTGGCGCCCAATTTGGGGCCATTGGTTCTCGTGCTATTGTGCGTTAGTGAAGTGATATTTCTGAAACGATTAGGATATTAAAATTTCTTTTGCTTATCTGGGATTAGCTGTGCAACTTAATTAAAGAATGTTTTTAAACAAACCAGATAAACTTACATAAACAGCATAGACGCCCAAAATGCCCCAGACCGTACTACATTCCTTCCATACATTTTTTTAATATACATAATTATTATATACTTGGGATAAAGACGTAGAATGTCATATTTGCAGTTTAGTCTTACAATTTTATTTCTCTCTCTCTCTCTTTATTTAAGAGCTGCGCTCTTGTCGGTGGAGTAATCGCCATTATTCCATAGATAGGGCGTGTAGAACGGTGGCGTGTATATAAGTTTATCAGAGCTGCTAAATACGAAATTGTCTATTACTGTCTTAAAAAGGGGCCCCATCCAGCCTTGCGTAACTCAATTTATTTATTTATCAGCGTGACGGAACAATTACTGCCCTCCCTTATCTTATCGAGCGCAGTTTAGGTAATCCCTACAATTAACGGACTCAACAAATGGGCCCGAATATCCAACACGGGGATTAGAAAAAGAAGAAAGTGGACTATAAATATCACTAATCCTGGACGTTTTGCTGGAGAAGCAATGACTAGGGTAGACTGAGGGCCAGAGGGAGCAGGAAATACGGAAGTCGATAAAACAGGGTGAAATAAGCTGAAATGGGAATATTTGGCTATTCTGGTGAGTAAAAGAAACAAAAAAAATTCAAATCTTATTTAGAAGTACATATTTTTTCTCAGACAGATAACCCACGCCCGTACCAATTTGGGCGATTCCCACACGCCACAGCACCCCGACATGGTTGACGGTGAAGCAATCGGCAAGGTTGCATTGACTTGTATGTAATCCGCTGATGCGTATGAGTATGAGTATGAGTATGAGTATGAGTATGAGTATTTATTCGCATAACAATTACAAGAATTGTGTTCGAAATACTGAAATAGAATGGTACAAAATAAGTTTTACAAGCAATCAAAAAAATAAATGAACTTAACATAATAAAAATTTAAAAGAATATAAGATAAAAATGCAACAGAATAAGTAGTCATAAGTAATTTTACAATTTTAGGTCACAATATTACCATCAAACGTGAAAGGAAAACAAAAGTAAAAAAAAAAAATAAATACCGTATAACATTGCAAGGGAGTCGTTAATCACGTTTTAGTCTACCACAATCTCTATCACCAATAAAATCATGAACTGAATAATAACATTTACTTAACAGGAAGGCTTTCAATCGTGACTTGAATATAGTGTTATTTGTTATCTCTTTAAAACAAACAGGCAGTTTGTTGTATAGGTAAACTTGTTGGTAAGCAACACTATGTCTAACTACGTTTAGACGGGGTACGATTTCGTGCACCACATCCTTCCGACGGGTACTCAATCGCGACGATCGCGCTTCTACTGTTTCCTCGAGACATAAATGTTTGTGAAAACTAGTCAAAATAACAAACATGTAAAGACACGGTGCAGTAAGTATACCTAAGTTCTTAAAGTGCTCTCTACAAGAATCTGTTTGTTTTATTCTCGTGATGTTCCGTATGGCTCTTTTCTGCAGAAGAAACGCTCTTCTTATATTGTATAAGTAACCATTTCCCCAAAATTTGATGCTATATCTCAATTTAGATTCCATAAGGGCAAAGTATACACCCCTCAACTGATCAGTACTTAGTTCATCCCTAAGGGTACGGATGGCATAACAAGCAGAACTTAAACTGCATTCAATAGATTCAAGCTCCTGCTTCCAATTCAAAAGGCCGTCTATATGGACTCCTAAGAATTTAACAGTATCAACTACTGGTATCGCTTTATCATTGAGCTTTGCACTAATTAATCCACTATAACGAGACGTGCTTTTAAATTGAATAATAGCTGTCTTACAAGGGTTTAGTAGGAGGCCGTTCCTTTTAAACCATGCATCAAAAGAGACTAATACATTGTTGACACTTTCCTGTAGTCCATCAATTGTATCAGCAGTTACAACTGCGTTTGTGTCGTCAGCAAAGACTGTTAGACCTACATCGGCATTCAGGGAACTCATGCTTCTAATTAGATCATTTGTAAATATTATAAAAAATAGAGGTCCAAGGACAGAGCCTTGTGGCACACCCCTTTTTATTTTGACTCTATTAGACCGATAAATAGTCTCCTCCAAGTTTGTGATACTAGCCATTTCTATAAATTGGTATCTGTTGACCAGGTATGACTTCAACAGGCGATGGACATTGCCAGTTACGCCATAAAATTCCAATTTCCGTAAGAGTATCTGATGAGAGACCGAATCAAATGCAGAGCTAAGATCGAGAAAAATACCGGCGACCCGTTTCCCATCATTGAGACTAGTTATGACATCCTTTAACAAGTTGTTAATTGCGTCACCAGTTCCAATATCTTTCTGGAATCCATACTGCCTACTATGTAAAATTCCATTCAATTGTAAGTGTCTGAGGAGTCGGGACTGGATGACCTTTTCAAAGATTTTTGATAACGTGGGCAGTAATGATATTGGTCTGTAATTTTTAGGGTCCGTTTTAACTCCCTTCTTATAGATTGGCAGAACTTTAGCTATCTTTAGCTGATCCGGGAAGACACCATACCTGGCACAGTTGTTAAACCAAGAAGCTAACGGTACAGCCAGAACATCAATGTTGTCCTTAATTACTTTAATCGGTATTTCGTCATATCCACAAGATTTCTTGCTCTGTAAACTAGTGACTAATTTTGTGACTTCATTTGGATATACTGGGGTCCATGTCATGGGAGATGAGAATCCAGTTTCCGAAGCCTGTAGAGACTCTAATGCTAACTCAACCCTCTCAAACACATGGTTAGTAGTGTCGTTGCCAAATCTAGCTGAAAAAATGTTTACAATATCTTGCATATTATTCGTCACCTTTCCAGATACTTCTAGTTTGAGGTTGGTGCTTCCTTTTACTGTGTTCCTGTTTTTTCTATACCTATTTACTATCCTCCAAATCTGTTTACTAGAATTTATGGCGTCATTTATTTCTTTTTGGACAGTTTTCTTTTTTGCTTTTTTGATAACTCTTCTATATATCCTAATATACTTGTTTTTGTAATTAGTTATAGATTCATGATTAGTTGTTACACATGTGTTAGTAAGTACTCGTTTTGTCAGACTGGAAATTTTTATGCCCTTTGTAATCCATTTGATTTTGCCGCTAGAACCAGTAATTTTGCGTTTCCGTATAACCTTTCTAAAACTAGACTTGAATATGGAATTAAACTTTGATAAGAAGCTATTTACGCCTTCTTGACTCCAGTCTTGAGTGAGAAGTTTTTCTCTGAATAGTTTATTACTTCGTTCATCAAACACTCTCCTATGAGTGACAACTGTCTTAGCATTTGGTTCACAACGTTTATCACAACTTAGCTCACAGTAGAGGCTAGCATGACCATCTGAGAGTCCGTTTTGATCTACAACTGTCCTGTATATCAAATCATTTGATAAGTTACTTAACATGTTATCAATACACGAGTGGGAATTACCCTTTACATAAGTTACAACATTATTAAAGATCGGCTTAAAGCCATAAGATACTAAGATACCCAGGAAATCGCGTCTCTGCGTACTTTCTACCAACAAATCGATATTAAAATCTCCGCAAATGATAGCCTTCCTGTTATTAATGTAGTCTAATAACTGTTCCAGACTTTCCAGAAAGGAGTGTAAGTTACTAGGTTTGGGATTGCGGTAGATACAAAAAATATTAATGGAACTAATTAAATCTCTGACACCACATATTTCGAATGATTCTTGCTTGTAAAGTTGCTTACATATAGGTAGGTCCTCACATTGCCTATCATGTGACCTCATGACAAGCGTGCCTCCTCTTTGCATACCTTTTCTCGCGTTAAAACTGACTAAGGTATAATGTTCAAGGTATAAACTTGGTATCCGATTGTCATTAAGAAAATGTTCAGCGAAACAAATATAGTGTGGCCTATTACCATTTTGCTCTAAATACAATTCTAGTTCGTAACATACAAATATCGCGTCGTGTGAGAATCTCCTTAGGTAGCTAGAACTTTGAACTCTTTTTAGGACACTTCGGTGAATGTGCGCAGGAACTTCACGAGTTAATTCCACCTACTCCATTACATGAGGAGCTCGGTGGCGCAGCGGTAAACGCGCTCGGTCTGCGATTGTTGAAGTAAAGCAACTTTCGCAATGGCCGGTCATAGGATGGGTGACCACAAAATAAAAGTTTTCATTTCCAGCTCCTCCGTGCTTCGGAAGGCACGTTAAGCCGTTGGTCCCGGCTGCATTAGCAGTCGTTAATAACCATCAATCCGCACTGGGCCCGCGTGATGGCTTAAGGCCCATTCTCCCTATCCATCCATAGGGAAGGCCCGTGCCCCAGCAGTGGGGACGTTAATGGGCTGATGATGACGACTCCATTACATCTACGGACAACTAGACGTCTGCAGGCATTTCATTTTTATGTTGTGGTTATGCCACCGATCCGCACTAAACGTTTTCCCTCTTCCTTCTTGATGCGAATAGCAAAGGACTGGAACTGTCTGCCGTCATCTGTTTTTCCAACTCGTTATAATCTGGGAGTCTTCAAGGTTAGAGTGAATAGGCATTTGCTAGGTAAGCGTGACCCTACATCACGTTGACACTTACCATCAGGTAAGATTGTGGTCAAACACGAGACTACATTAAACAAAAAAATTAACAAAAAATATTAAAAAAAAATTAATAAAAACATTATTAAAAAAAACTACCTAGTAAAGAGAAGATAACTTTTCGGACACGTTTGTGATCTTGGGATGGAAAATTTAAAATAATTTATACGACGTCCACAAATTATTGTTTTTAAATCTAGCTTAAGACTTGCTATTCATGTCTCACTCCCATCTAAGGCGTAGGTGGCATTGGTAACTTGTCTATCTTTTTTTTTTCGTCTGAGGTGTAGATAGATACTTAGCTCATCTTGCGATGAATGTATCCCTGACTACCCTATTGAGATGTATCTAGTCGTGGGCTTATAAGTTGGGTGGTTAATTTTCTTTTTTTAATTTTATCGTGTTATCAGTGTTGCACACAGTTGTTGTTGTGCTCTGCCTGGTGTGTAGATTTTTTTTTTGACGTGACTTATTGCAGATTTGCCGCAGATGGCATTAACTACTTGGCCGGAGAAATGGGGAGCGCTGAAGGCTCTCACCCGGTACAACGTTTAAGACAACAGGCCTGAGGGTGCCCAGTTGGGCTAGTGTGTAGAGGATGGTAAAAAAAATACAGCGACTTTGAGTTGACCACGATATAATAATAATTAAGTAATTAGGCACACACAATTATTCGTTATTTAGGCGTTGATCGTAGAAGAAGAAAAAAGTATTGCCATTTTTATGTATTAAAAAGTAAAAAATAATATTTTGTTGGATGTTGCCAACAATCAGTATCAATTTTATTCAGTAAACAAAGTTGAATCTTTGATCGTGACAGATAAGGACTCACCGGCAAACACATTATCCCCAAAAGGCGGAAAGGAGAGATTGCGGTGACAAATAAGATTATTTACAAAAGCTCTCACGTATAAACTGTATAGGAAAATAAAGATATCGTTATAAAACTTACGTGTACTAAAATCTTCAGAGATCTTTGAGTGAAAGAAAGTGTGTTCTACATGTGCTAGGTGGGTTTCCTCACGATGTTTTCAAGAGCCAACCCATCAAAGGAAAAAAAAAAAATACGAGACCAAGAAGGCGTCTAGGTATTTACGTGTGCTTGGGTGACACTCTTGGGCGCCCAGAGGACTCTTTGATACTGATCCTGCCGGTGTGGTCGACACTTTCCTCCCGTTGGTTCTTCCTCTTTTTCTCTCCAACATAATCCTTTCAGACAAAGCTCTGACCCAAGGTTCACACCTAAGCACCCACAGGCCTGTTGTCATTTATGATCCAAACATGAATTCGTAAACAAGTTCGACAATCATTGGTTTAGGCCTGTCCTGGATTCGAACCTGCGATCTCAAAGTGAGAGGCAAGCGTTCTACCAACTGGGCTACCACGGCTCCATACTGGCATACACGCCGACACGTCACGGCGACACTGAGTCATATACAAAACAGACAATAAAAATGTAACAACTTTGATAAATGTGTACTTAAAATGTCTTAATCGGGCTTGAACCCGCGACCTACATTCTTGCTGCCATACAATTTAACCGCTGATTCATAGGCTAACGACAAACAAGGAAGAGCGGTCCGAAAACTTTGTATTGTTTTGTGAGCGTAAGTGGCGCATTGGGTCACTGTATTATGGTAAGTATATCTGTTTACATTTTGTTCCTGGTTACAATTACAACCCTCTCCGCGCTCCCTGTCTGTCCTGCCAAGTAGATAACGCCATCTGAGGGAGAAAAAATAAATTATATTGAACATTTCTTCGAAATATCACAGCTTTTGTAAAATATCTAAGTACTTACTTGTCATAAACGTAAACATAAAGCAATAATAAGCTCAAAACCATATCCTAATTGAGGTAGGTACTCAGAGGTACATCCATCATAATATGAACTAAGTACCCACACCTCACCGAGCTTTCTGTTGGACCAAAGATGATGCGGTTAAAATAAATACCTAACTAGATACCTTGTGGTACAGTTCATCTCGCTAAGAATATCTATAGGCTAGTACTACGCAGAAGCTTTGATAGTACCAAAAGTTATAATAAGCGAACAGTAGGTCTGACTGTACAACAACCCATATCTAATCGCTGAAAGGAGATACAAACCTATTAATATAAAAATAGAACGTATACTGATTTTAAACCAATGTTTTTCTGACGTAAACAGTTAAAACGATAAACAACGTCAAACTGACAGTAAAGCCAAAAGTATGTCCGTCTCAAATTAAAATTGAAGAAAAGTGAAATTTTCAAGTTGGAACGGTGTTTTTATAATTTTAGAAGAATTTGTTTTCATGAAATGAGTGATTTAATTTCTGCGTTGGACTACCTTTACGCTCAAAGTAGGAACGCTTTCATTCGCTCCTGGGATCAACCGGAAGGACTGCTCTACAATCTTCGGGTTTTGGTTTACAGTAAGTAAATTATTATTTAGGATGTCATAATTTTCTTATTTTTATTCCTGAAGCCAGAAAGGAGCCCCCGCCGTTTCCGTAGGCGTATGATTACTGTCATGTCATTACTTTATCTAACCATTGGCTCTATCAAAAGTAAAATCTTATTTGTAGGTAGGTAGGCACTCAAAGTATTTGGAGAAAATAAGCCATGCTCTATAAACTTGCTATGAAGTCTTAAGTACCTAAATAATAATGTTGAACCGAAGTTCTGCTAATTTACAGAACATTATTGAAAAATTATAAAGCAGTTTACAAAGATGAGCGATGCGGTGGCCGTCCTACGCCAACCCTGTCTCTCAGAACCATGTTACGAAACAGAAAAAAATGTAGAAGAAGTAGAAGTAGTTGGTAAGATGGATTCTTGTTCTATGAAACTCTGCTAATACGATTTATATTTAAATTATTTTAAAAAACTAGTGTTTATTTTTATAATAATAGAATACTTTGAACGCATTATTTTATTTCTAGTGTTGGTTGCATTGGAAATAATAGTGATGTTGAGAGCGATCGATAAAACTATGCTCGATATTTTTATAGGAACTTCTTAATAATATTATTCAATATTCCGGAGTCAGATAATACACTATATTTTAACATGATTTATAAACTGCACACACACACACACACATTCGTATGTCTTTATTAAATTTGTCCTACAATTGCATAAAATTACTTTATCTGATTTGAAGCTTTCTTCGAAATGTAAAAAAAATCAGCTATCACACTGTATGTTAGGTATAGTTACTGGATATTACAGTTATCGTTTTCTCGGAAGGATAGATAGGTAGGTACCGTATTTTGTTTTTTCTGTAAGCACATTACTATTCCTTGTTTGAATGTTGGCAGTACAGAACTTTGACGTTTAGGTTTGACATATAAGCCGCGCCATTAAAGAAACGAATCGAAAATGGCGTCACTCATCGTTCTCTCTCACTCGCACGCTATTGCTGTCTTTACTCACACACGGGCGTACCGTATACAAAAAAAAAATGAATCAGTCTGGTTTTGCTCTTCCGCTGCTACGACGCTCACGACGCTGTTTGTTTCCAAATTCCTAACCCAACTTTTAAGTGCCGTGTTGATACGTGGTCATTATGACGACTTCTGGAAAACGAGGCAAGGTTCTTCGAAGTGATGCACGTGATATTGTTTATAACGTCATCAAATACTTCCAAGAAGAAAAAAATTTGGAACGGTATCATCCGTTTCAATACGCAAACGCTCGCGCCGCCATGGCCACGGGTTTATCTGTTAGCACTATTGTGAAAATAAAAAAAGAAGGTATGTAATATATTTTTCGTATTTAACAAGGGTATGTCATTAGTAACCCGCGGCATGATTTTGTACACAAGTATAGACATTAAATAGTTTTTGTGAAGAAATCTATAATTTACGAGAAATAATAAAATAACCTCAATATTACACGATTGATGTTATTTTTTTTTTAAATTCGTCCAGTTAGTGTGGAGCAGGCTAAGATCATACCTAATTCATAAAATAAGACCATGTTGCCTAGATTGAAACGAAAGAAGTCCCGCGGCATATTGTGGAACTAAATTTGACTTTTCTTATTTCTTTGCAATAGAGTTCTTTTTCGTGTCTCAAGATGGCCGCCTTTGACGTGCAACGACCTCATCCACGGGACTTCTTTTGTGGCGCGGAGTTCTAGTTTATCGCTAGTTCTTTGTTTTTCTTTTTAAGTTATTTTCGCCTAGCTTTTAGCATGCAAAAGCTCATAGCCCATATAGGCTATCTTCTGTAAAAAACAACTAATGGGAAATATTTTCATTCCATTTTTGAACTAAATCTTTCTTTTGGAAACGAAAATTAAGTTTTAATCTTATAATAAGATTTATATGTATAATACAAATTATTTCTTTTATAAAAATAAGGAATAAAATATGCTTATAAATAGGTACTTCTTAGATATTCTCGATATGTTACGGCTAATATCCGATGATAACTGCAATGTTCAATGTTTTTATTAATGCTGAGAATTATTTTTGTTTTTTAAGGTCAACTTGCTGAGGAGAAGAAGACAAGAATTCGGACACCCAGCAAAGGGAGACGTGGTCTACATAATACTAGAGTCCCCATTGACAATTTTGATATCTGTGCCATCGGAAATATTGTTAATTCTATTTACGATGTGCGTAAAGAAGTACCCACGTTAAATAAAATATTGGCATCCGCAAAAAAAGACTTAAATTTTAAAGGATCTAAAACAACTTTGAGGCGGATTTTAAAAAATAAACTTGGCTATCGGTTCAAAAAATGCCGTCAAAACAGATCGATTCTTATAGAAAAAGACAATATTAAAGCTTGGCGAGCCCGCTATTTGCGACGCATTAGAGAAAATGATGCATTAGGACCCGATAAAAAACCTGTGATATATATGGATGAAACATGGATTCACGCCCACTATACAGTAAGCAAATGCTGGCAAAGTTCGAGGGATAAGGGTGTTCGAAAAAATGACAGCCCTGGCCAAAGGTGGGTAATAGTTCACGCAGGAAGTGAAAATGGTTTCGTGAGTGGTGCTGGCCTGGTTTTTAAAGCGAAATGTAAAACAGGTGACTACCACGACGAAATGGATGGCCAAAATTTTCTAAAATATTTGAATGAAAAATTAATTCCAAATCTGCCTCCATCATGTATTCTAGTACTAGACAATGCTTCGTATCATTCGATGCAATTGGACAAAGCACCAACAACGGCTACTCGAAAAGATGATGTAAAAAAATTTATGAAGGAACATAATATAACCTACAGAGAGGAATGGACAAAAGCAGAGCTCCTAACAGAGTTAAAGAAACAAATGCCAGAGAAAAAGTATGTAGTGGATGAATTATTAAAATCACACGGACACGAAGTCCTAAGATTGCCCCCATATAACTGTGATTTGAACCCGATTGAGCATATCTGGAATTTGTTAAAACAAAGGGTTGCTGACAAAAATGTGGAACAGCATGAAAACAAAATTGAACAACTAACAAAAGATGCCATCTCATCAATAACAGCTGAAGACTGGAAAAAACAAATCAACCATATTAAAAGAGTAGAAGAAACGTACTGGACACGTGACGTTACGAATGAAACGGAAATAGATGATTTCATTATACGAGTGGGTATGGATAGCAGCGACGATTCATCAAGTGAAACTGATACTTCGGCGGAAGAAAGGGACAGTGAGATGTCTGGGATTGAAGAGATTGATTACGATGACCCCGGTGAAGGGACATCAACGTCTACTAAAACCGGTGAAAGGCCATCAACGTCTCAAAATTAATTTGTCTATTTTGATAAATAAATAATAATGTTTCGCTCAAAGCATTGTTTTATATTTACACCTATGTATTCTACATACTTATGTATCTCTTAACAAGCTTGAAACTAATGGGTTTTCGATCCCGGAATATTAATCTTGCTTAAAAAATATTTTTAATAAAATTGAAAAATATCTATTTTTTCGAAATTTCCCGGGAACTAAACCCTAGTATTGCTGACCCTACCATCTGTCTTTGCAAGTACTAGACGCCATTTTCGATTCGTTTCTTTATTGGCGCGGCTTATAACAAAAAATAAGAAAAATGGCTGCGATTGGAATGTGTGAAACTCCCGGTTGCAAATCCGTTGCACAGCTTCAATGTCCGACGTGTATAAAACTGGGTATACAGGGCTCGTTTTTCTGCAACCAAGACTGTTTCAAGAAATCGTGGAAGAATCACAAAATTATCCACTCGTTGGCGAGTAAGTTGTAGGCGAATTTTTAGGTTAAGTTCAGTGTCCGGTGACTGTTTTCGATTGTGTAATTTTTGTTTTAGAGGGTGAGAGTACTGATGGATCGAACGTGGAGTATAATCCTTGGCCGTCGTATACATTTACGGGGAAGTTGAAGCCGTACCCGCCGGGGCCGAAGCGCACGGTGCCGGCTCATATCGGTCGTCCGGACTATGCGGACCATCCGACCGGTTTCCCGGCTTCAGAGAACGCTGCGAAGGGTTCCGGTCAGATAAAAGTGTTAGATGATGAAGAGATCGAGGGCATGCGCGTCGCCTGCCGCCTGGGTCGGGAGGTGCTGGACGAGGCAGCCAAGTAAGTTTACTCATTATCAATATTTGCCATTGGCGTTCGTCCTTGACGTTCGATCTACTTTCAGTACAACAAATTCTTTCAGTGAAATGCTAAATGAAGCATTTACATGTTTTTCCTAACATCGCAATACTATAGCATAATAACATCAGAACATAATATTAAAAACAAACTTTTTAATTTTACAGAGCCTGTGGTGTAGGAGTGACAACTGATGAGATTGACCGTGTGGTCCACGAGGCTTGCATTGAAAGAGAGTGCTACCCGAGCCCGCTCAACTATCATAACTTCCCAAATAGCTGTTGTACGTCCGTCAATGAAGTCATCTGCCATGGCATACCTGATAGCCGTCCTTTAGAGGTAATTTGCCTTGGGATTCTTTTTTGCTTAAGAAAATAAGAAGATAGGCACTTATTTTGTTTGTGTTTTGAATTGGAGGGGATTTGGATTGGTTAACATATTTTAAGCACAAATGTTTTCACTTTCCAGGATGGTGATGTCTGCAATGTGGATGTCACTGTTTACCACCGAGGTTTCCATGGCGATTTGAATGAGACATTCTTCGTAGGGAATGTTCCGGAATCCAGCCGTAAACTAGTGCAGGTCACATATGAGTGCTTACAGAAAGCTATAGAGATAGTGAAGCCGGGAGAGAAGTACCGGGAGATTGGGAATGTGATTCAGAAACACGCGCAAGCTAACGGGTTCAGTGTGGTACGGTCGTACTGTGGTCATGGAATACACAGGCTGTTCCACACGGCACCAAATGTGCCACATTATGCCAGTAAGTGTTGTGTACAAGTATTTTTCAAACAAATTCTCTCTATAGTCATGACAATCTTATCTCAGGGCTTTGTATCAAAAGTATCTTTCAATAATTTGTCTCTCTGCCTTCCTCACTAGGGATCATTAGTGTGAGTGAGAATTTAATTACGTGTGTAAATAATTTATTACAATTATTGTTGTATTCCTATTGCAAAAGCAAATGCTGTCAGATGTCGGGGAAGGCCACGAAAACGATGGCGCGACGAGTTAGACCGCTGTTCGAAACAGTGGCATGGATAAGCTGGGGACAGGGAGGAGTGGAAGGGAAGAGAGGCCTTTGCCCTGCACTGGGACATTGAGGGCTATTAATAATTAGTGTATACAGGGATAATCGCTGGTTGGTGTCACATCACATTTAGACTAAATTGTCTTATGGGGCCTCTACGTGTTGGCTTCGGCCCCACGCACGCCTTCCAAAAGTCCGGGACTCCATAGTCCCTAAATATGGAAATGACAAACATAATAATAATTCCTATTAAGCTGAAGGCCTTGCTTTTTAGCAACATAAAATTGACTGAGTCATACAATCTTTTAGATTATAGGTTGGGTTCTGAACAGTACTGATAATGATTGTCTTTTTAAAAGTTTAAAATTGTTATGCAAATATGAATCATTTATTTATCATCTACGATTTTGTATAGAGTTGTGAGATGAGGTAACTTTTTACATGACTTATTGTAGAACTGTTATATTTTTTTTCTCTGGGAGTAACTACTATAACTTAACATTCATCAATTAACATAAAGGAAAGAATTGTTAAAAGGGAAACACTCGGATACCGCTTCCAGTTGAATGAGGGGAGACCTCTATAGGCTATTTATAATAATTATAATTATTAAGGAAAAGGCTGCCTTTTGCATTTTTGCCTTTAAGTCTCTATCTAGAGACTTTTTAAATCTTAATTCTCTTTGTCATGTTGTAGACGTGTAGATGAGGGAGGGATCTAATAATGTAAAACAAATTGTCAACATTGATTTTAATTTGTATAAATTTTCAGAAAACAAAGCAGTGGGAGTGATGAAGCCAGGCCACTGCTTCACTATCGAGCCGATGATCAATGAGGGCGGCTGGCGGGACGAGCAGTGGCCGGATCACTGGACCGCCGTCACCGCCGACGGCTCACGCTCCGCTCAAGTGAGTTATAATATTACATAATACTGCTTCATACACGGATTGGGATCGGGTAGTGCTATTTGAGGTCAATAACCCTGAATGTTGTGGTCAATGTGGATATGACCACGAGATTGAGATATGTGACGTTATTATACTGTCACCTTGTCATCATCATCAATTTAAGAGCCACGCTCTTGTAGGTGTAGCATTTTCCATTCCAGTCTATCAAAGGCCAATTCCTTGACTTCCCTATAAGACACGACGTTAACCTTTTCTTTAATCTGTTCCATGTAAGCTCTTCTTGGTCTTCCCCTTCCTCTCTTTCCTTCTAGCTTTCCTTCTATGATGTTTTTAATGAATTCGTCGTGTCTTATTAGGTGTCCAATCATCTTGCCTCTTCTGTCCTCAATAATTCTCAGTATTTGTCTCTTTTCCCTTACTCTTACTAGCACTTCCTCATTTGTAACCCTTTCTGTCCAACTTATTCTTTCCATCCTCCTCCAACACCACATTTCAAAGGCCTCGAGTCTCTCTCTGTCCTTCTGTGTCAGTGTCCAAGTTTCACATCCATAGAGGGCTATACTCCATACGAAGGTTTTGACACATCTTTTTCTGATAGATTTGGCAATCCTAGCCTTGAATATGCACCCTTTGTTATGGAAAGCTTGTTTTGCCATTGCTATTCTGGTTTTAACGTCTAAAGTACATCTTGAGTCATTCGTTATTATGCTGCCTAGATACTTAAAGTTCTTTACATTTTCAATCGGGATATTATTTAACTTAATTATTTGGCTGTCTATTTTTGGAGTTTTGGAAATTGTTAGAATTTTGGTTTTACTTATATTAATTTTAAGGTCGTATTTTTCAAAAACTGTGTTCATTGTGTTAAGTAGGGTTTCTAGGTCTTCTTTATTACTGGCCAGTGCCGCAATATCGTCTGCAAATCTGATACTAATTATATTCTGTCCATTTATTGTTATTCCGTTACTGATTTTAGCTATTTCCTTCATGGCACCCTCTATGAAAATGTTAAATATTAGTGGAGATAAGGAACAGCCCTGTCTTACACCTTGCCGTACTCTAGCTTTTCTCTTCACTTCTCCTATTTCTACGACAGTTTCCTGGTGTTTATATAGTTCGTATATTATCCTTCGGTCTCTATATAATCCATTCCTACTTCCTTCAACCCCCTCATCATTTTCCTCCAGTTTACCTTGTCAAAAGCCTTTTCAAGGTCTATAAAAGCCACGCTGGTATCCATGCTTAAATCCAATCTCCTGTCAATTATCAGTCTTAAAGCTAATATTGCTTCTCTTGTACCTTTCTTTTCCCTGAACCCATACTGGTCATCTCCCAGACATCCCTCAGCTTTAGGTCTCAGTCGGTTTTGAATGATTTTAAGTAAAATTTTTGAAGCCTGTGATATTATGCTCAGTGTCCGGTGTTCTTCGCATTTCAAAGTATTTGGTTTTTTTGGTAATGCCAAAGTTTTACTAACTTGAAAGTCTGTTGGTATTTTGCCAGTTGTATACATTAGATTGATTAATTCGTAAATTTCGTTCAAAACTAAGGGGTTTGCAGATTTTAGCAATTCTATAAACAACTTGTCGTCTCCGGCCGCTTTTTTATTTTTTAAACTGTTTAAAGCTTTATCAAATTCCTCTCTCAAGATGTCCGGGCCACGATCATCCTCTTCCACCTCTTGTTCATCCTCTATATCGTCCTCGGTTAGTCCATCTCCCTGATATAATCCTTCTATGTATCTCTTCCATCTGTTAGCTATATCCTCATTATCAATCAAAATCTTTCCATCTTCATCTAGTATTGCTGTACTTCTTGTCTTTTTCTTCCTATTTAAACTTTTTATTATGTTATATGCTAGATCCATTTTACCTGCTTTCATATAATGCTCAACGAGATCACAATCCTTTTATGTCACCTTGTATGTGATAAATAAAAGTAAACTTTTTGAGATGTCATGAGTACAGGCCTACAATTGTAAATGTGAAAGTTTTGAAGTACTATAATGTACGTAAGATACCATTATCACTAATTTGAGAACCACGCTCTTTTCGGTACAGTATTCTCCATGCTACATTTTTAGACAAAATAATAGAGCAGTGGTTTCCCTCTTGCCTTTCGCCCCGCAGTACTCTGTCTGACGCGACTGGGTTAGCGCCCAGAGTACTCAAAGCCGTACTGGGACACCTTTCCTCCGCCTCCGTATAGTACTGACACTTACTGCTGCCCTCTGTCAGGTTGCAGGTTACAGTCCCTGTGACTTGTCCCTTCCATCCTGGATTGCCATACTGATGGCCCATCTCCCCCTCTGCAACCTGTTGACGTTTTCACCCGTATCCCTGGTCAAGGGATATGTAAGATACAAATTACTAAAATAATTCATCGAATATTGTGTTTCGAGATTCAAAATTTGGGAGGCATATCCATGTTAAGACAAATGTCGCAAATGGCACTACTTATCCCTGAGTTTAAGATTGAGCAGCCACAAAATGGGTCATTGGCAGTCCAAAACTGTGTATTTCTCTAGAAACTTACAACTAAACTGTGGAATTAATTGTCGCCGAAAATATCTGGAGCAATACAACCTTCAAACCTTCAAAGAAATCCAACTCCCATCCCATCCCATCTGAAAGGCCCGCAACGTCCTTGTATCCCTACTGGTGTGGCGACAGTAATTGCTCACTATCAGGCGATTCATCTGCTCATTTGCTTCCTATTTTATAAAAAAAAACTTCAACTTTCATGCCTGAAAAGATAGGCAGCTGAACATGTTTTTATATGCACCCAGTCCCACATAGAAGTAAAGTACTCATGTTATATATTAACCAAATTCTTAAATATTTATTTATTTTCTAGTTTGAACAAACGCTGCTGGTGACGGAGACAGGGTGCGACATCCTGACGAAGCGCGCCGCCGGCCGGCCGTGGTTCATGGACCAACTAGAGAAGCTCAATAAGTCCTAGTCGTCTATCTACCTGCCAACTATCCACTGAGGTGATGCACTTACTTTGGTCTAACTTTGACACACCACTTTCAAAACAAGGGGAAGGCAGAGAGTACATGGTACACCCACTCCTTACCAGCTACATTTAAGTCCACACACCACATGTAATAGGGGCAAGCCTATTGTCATTAACCGGACACGAATCCTGGAAACAACGTGATATCAAATTACTATGATACTGGGCTATATTAATGCCCTTACAAAAGCATTTTATATCGCTATAAAATGCTTTAATAAAGGGCATTAATCAAATCGCTTTCTTGATTAATGGCCCTTCTTCTAAGCATAAGTAAAATTATCACCACAAATCTTAGTGGTAAATTTTAAAAAGGGTAACTGATTTGTTTCCCTATTTGTGGTAAGTACCCAGGTAGAGTGATGCGTCATAAGTTAAACTTAATAATTACTTAATAGTCGGAATAGCGTTCCTAAATGGCTGGTGAATTGGTTTTGATGTGTCAATATTATTGATGAAGTTAAATGTTGAAGTTTCCTATTCAGGAAAGTTGGTATTGACCAAACACCTAACATAATCTATAGCCATAGATATACACAACGCAAGATAAGTCTTTTCTGTGAAAATTGCCCTCTTGATAGTTATCTTAGAGATCTAGGAAAACAAGGTACTCTTAAGTCTTTATTAAAGTGCAATATAGTTTTTATTCAATTAGGCATAATATAATCTGCATGAATGTTTTACCTTAGTGGATCGGTGGTAAATATAGATTAGATAAAATGATTACTAAAGGAAAACTAAATGATAATAATAACTTTGTACAGTTTTCTTTTTAACATGCATACTTATTATGGATAATGTTTTATACGAAATTGTTGTGTTTTCTAGTTGTACGAACAACTGTGGTCGTTGGTGACGTAATGTTTTATATTACTCGTATGAAGTGTCGCACAAAAATACGCGGTCTATCCGCCGTTGAATAATGAAAAGTGATTTTCATAAATTTCATAAATTTGTAAATTTGCATAGTGGTTAATCAAAATAAATGGATTCAATAACACTTAATTGTTTTACTCTATATTTAAATAATAATTTTGGCTTTAATAACAATGTTAATAAATAAAATTCTAAATGCACTAACAACTCTTAAGGGTAACTTATTTCTATTGCATTTATTTACACTAAAATTGAATGTATAAGAATATTGCCGTGCTATGTAACAGTTAATGAAATTCGAATGAATGATTATCCAATATTTTGCTTGTAAATCTAACAAATGAATTTTAATATTATCCTGGTTTTATAGTCTTCTGCAATCTCAAAAAAGATTCCTAAAACATCGTAATACAATATAATGTACATGAATCATATACAATTCAATTCCCATAATACCTACTGGTGTTAGAAATTGTTCATTATAAATATCTGTACATAATACAATTGTGTCATGACCTCGGTGTGTTTCGTAAACCAATGTAGAAATTATAGTCGCAAGACCGAATGTCCTTTTAAAATCCAAGCCCCATTGTTTTACTATTGTATCTGGAAATCTCGGCCTTACGACGTTATAGAAAATGTTATTCTCGAATAACACAAGTCAGTAAGCAGATTTGAAGCTATCTCACTCCTCAGACATGGACACAATTGCTTCGTTTACCTTTACTTATTAATCGTATACGGTAATCCAACATATTTCCCATATCTATACCATATAATCATCGAAGAGTGGCGAAAAACTGTCACTTCTAGATCTAAGTTTAAGCCCAAACTGAGTTACTTGTGTTGGCTCAAACCCGTGGGGTTTGGCTAATGCGTTCACAGTGGGCCGTCTCCACTTATCTGCAGTGTCCTGTTGTCGAGTGACTACTTCCTTAGTGTGCTTGATATTCGCTAGCTTTGAGGCTGTTGCTTCTTTCTGCAAGAAGTATTTTCGAAATTCATTGATATATCAATAACTTAGGCAAGATTTAGAAGAAATATACGAGTTCCACAGACCCTATTAATACAGATCACTCGATTATGTTACATGAAATTGTAGTAGAAGAAAGATCAGCTATAGATGGTGGTTTGCAGGATGTAGTACCATTATTAGATTTAGATCGAAAATTAACAGAGTTGGAAGACTTGGATGAGGTTGCTATGATAGAAGTAAACTGAGGAGTGTTAGAATTTGAAAATGATGATTTAGTTGTCATAAGAAGAACTTTAGGCGTTGTTGCAAAGTCGGAAGACGCTGAAGACAAGTTTATAGATGAAGATATAGATTGACTTGAAGCCCCCTGAAGATCCGAAAAGTGTCCAGTAGATAGAGTGCCATTCATTCCATTTACCTGCGCTGAATTGTCGACGTAACTTGCGTATATTCTTAATACAGGTTCTCCAGTTTTGTCATCAAAAGTCAGTTTACTTTTTGGTGGAATCCTAGCTTTCACTATAGTTACTTTTTGAGGAGCGGCCGGTGTAGTAGTGGTTTCCTTGTTCCGAGTCACGGCTACTAGCCTTAGAGGCGCTCGTCTGTTTAGTAAGTGAGCTTTCTCTTTATTAAAGTCCGAATCTTCGCTTACACTGGCTTCTACTAACTGACCAGCGTACACTGATCCATCTTTTGCAACTTTTGTCTCCTTATCGTCGGACCGCACTAAAGTATATGCGACAGAGTTTGGTGCTTTTGCGAATGGGACGCCAAGAAGAGGTTTTATTTCAGTCGTTTTATTTTCTTTAGCTGTTTCCGACTGCTGAACAAAATATTGTTTCAGATCAGCTTTGATGGTTGAGGATGGAACAGGAAGGAGAGTAGTTGTAATATTTTCCTGTGCAATAGTAGATTCTTCTGGTTTTTCTACTTGTGCTAGAGCAGCTGCAGCTCGGATGTCATTAACACCGGAATAAAAACTGTCGGTCACAACATTACCTGTACTTTGGACAACCTGAGCGTTGGCAATGTTCTGACCAGATGTAGCATCGTCGCTAGGAGTTTGAGTACTCTGACTGACTGTGTAAAAAACTGGAGTCGTTTTCTGTTCTTCAGTAGTCGTTTCTATAATGTATTTTACAGTGGTCGCTTCTGGTTTCGATTCGGCTTGCACAAGTTCTAATGTGACGTTTTGCGGCATTGAAGCAGAAGTCACTTCGAACTCGTGTTCAGTGGCGTTAGTTACGACTATTTGCGGGACTAACGTCACTACATTGCCTTCGTGGGTTTCTCTTAGGAATACGTTCTTGTGGTTTTGATTTTCGGCTAGACCGAAGGTGGGTGGATCTTGTTTGACGATTTGTTCGTTCTGGAGTAAGAACAGGGGTGATGACTGCGGGTGCTGTTGTAGTGGTTGCACAGATTGCGGTTGTTGTGGTTGTTGTGTTTGTGGCACTTGCTGAAGATGTATGGCAGGTACTTGTGATTGGATGGATTGAGACTGGACGGGTTGTAAATCGGCCGGGTAAGGCACGAACTCGACGCCAGGGAACCGTTGTAGCAGTTGATTCTGAAGCTTCTCCAAGAAGGCGGGGTCTGGCTGGTACAACGCATTCGGCGATATCACCAACCCTTCTGGCACCGCTTGTACGATTTCTTGATTATTCTGGATATTGTGTAAATTCTGAAACGTAAAATTTTGCTAAGAACATTTGCAATGCTATAAAATACTGAATTAAACAATATTCATTTCAGGTCTTAAGAGTTCTAGAATGTTATGATAACCTACCTGTAAAGAGAACTGCTGAGGAACTATCCCATGGGGTATAAAGTTCTGTTGATGCTGAGCATGTTGATTTTGATGGATTTGTTGTTGTTGCTGTTGGAATAAGTTATTTTGTTGTTGTTGCTGTTGCAGGCGATTTTGTTGGCTCGCTGCGGCTTGTTGTTGAATGTGATGGTGTATCTGTTGTTGCAGTGATGATGGCAACGCTATCGATGAGAGTCCCAAGTCTGAACTCAGTTGCAGTCCGTTCTTGACTAGTGAATGTAGTTCTGGTGCTGTGAACGACTGGAAAAGATATCGTTTGTTATATCGAGTCTCGTATTATGACCAAATAAGACGGCTAACTAAAACATCGAGTATCATAGCTTTCAGATTAGCTTGGGGTTTCTTTCTTGCATTTGAACTTTGATGCAAAACTGATACATTTTTACAGTAGATATGTAGATATATCATTTAGGAAACAGTTCAGAATGAGTGCCGCAGAGTTAATGATAGGTACGATTATTAGAAGGATTCAAGCCCTTACTAATAGGTTTATAGTGGACCTACATAAAGTGCAAAGAAATACATACTGTGGCTTTGGAGAATCCTATAGGCTTTTCTATTCTAGCTGGGACTGAATTCGAAAAGTGGTCTAGGTATTTTTCTGTCACCTCGTATATTTTCGGCTGAAATAGAAGAAAATGGGTAATGATAGTCTGTTTACAAAAAACAAAGGAAGATCTAAGAAGAACACAGTCAATCCACTTTTGATCCAAATATGATTTAGAAAACAAATTTGAAAATCATGTGCCGCCCTCACGAAGAGTGAGATAAGGAAAGGATGATGATAAATTGGTTTAGACGTGTCGAGATTCGAACCTGCGACCTCAAAGTAAGATTCATGCGTTCTTCCGACTGTGCCACTACGGCTCATTGAGCGAAACTGTAAATAAATACGAAACTCATACTCACAGATTCAGTGACGATGTTATGATGGAAGACGTGGTCATCCATGACGACGATGGGCTTCTCCGACAGGCTGAGGTTGGGCGCTGGTATAGTGTGGATGGCACCTGTCAAGACAAAGCTCTGAACCACGCGGCCTTCGTCCACAGGGGGCAGTAGAAAGTCTCAAGTTGGAATTTTAATCTGGGTCTGGTACCTTTGAATGTCAGGGGCATTTGGCGGCTCACTAATAACCCTGACACTAGGATTGATGGGGTCGGTAATCAAGCTATATAAAAATAATAAAAAGCAACGCACACGATAGAAGAAGACCATGTACCCAAAGCTCCAGTAGGTTATTAAAAAAAAAAAGTCTAATGCCCTGTGCCGTGGTTTTTCTTACAGCTACTTTTGCTCGACTATACAGGCTAAGTTCTTTTAGTCGGATGAGACGTTAGACAAAAATTACAAAACAAAGTGTAACTATGTTACCTAGTGAATAGATATTTTTGAGTTTGAGTAAACTTGAAACTTTCTACCGTCCTATTACCACTGTGGACGAAGGTTTTTATGCTCTTTGTGCAGCAGTGCACTAAGGAGTTCAAAGGAGTTCTAGTGGAACATATTTATTGATAACACGACAAGTGACAAGATAACAGACAGGTAATGAAAGGAATTTACCATTTACCCTCTATAAAAGATTTACGTGTCTGTACTGCAGACTTGTAGGTTTTATACGTACCTACATAGGAAAAAGTGTTTTTTTTTTTCGTGTTTGTGTTGGGTAAAAAAAGCCACATCAAAGTTGCAATTCATCTAAAAAAGCAATATTTCAATTTGACATTTGTACATAATAAAAAGTAAGTGCGCAATGCAAACAAATGTCAAATAACAATATTGGTTTATTTTTAGATGAATTGTTTTGATATGGCCTTTTTAACCCCTCAGTAAGTACATTCTGCTTCCATTCATTCTGTCCAACTAGTTGGTTCTTTTAGTTGGTAGGTTGGTACAATTTACCTTAAGACTAACTACCCAATCGGAAAGATAGAAAAGTACCCAATCATCCCTTCCAAAACTAAATACTAGGAGAACATAAGTGCGGTGTACGGTCACGAGTACTAATATACATACACTTTGCAACCATGTCACTTTAACTTTTTTGACAATTTAAACCGTAAGCCTCATTAAATGTCAAATATGATAGTGCGACAGGGTTCTAAAGTGGATACATGATATTGCTCATGACTGTACTACCATAACCCCGTGATAGGCGAATATTATACTTGCTGCGGAAGGCACGCCATGTCTTTGGTCCCGGCTAGTATTTATTTAGTAAGTAAGTAGTAATTTAACTAAGTACTTATGTCAGGCGCTGGCGGTCCAATAGTGACACGGGCGCCAGAGTTGTTGAGGTCCATAGACTTAGGGATATTGTTCGCTATGAGGTCGATCAGCAACCTCATAAATTAGTCAGGTGAATATTGTCCGCTGGATAAGTAACTAAAAGCTGTAACTAGAATTCTAGATAGGCTATCAGAAAATGGCGAAACAGAGGGGCTAAAAAGGCCAAATTTAAGCAATTCATCTAAAAAAGCAAGATTGCTATATGACTGCGCACTTATTTTTATATGCGCAAATGTCAGATAGCAATATCGCTTTGTAGATGAGTTGCTTCGACGTGGCCTTTTTAACGCACAGGTCTTAAGTATTACGAGAACAGAAGTGCGGTGCAGTGCACTAGCGAGTCAACCTTTACCACCGTCGGTGTGGATCGTGGGCGCGGAGGCGGTGCGCACGAACTCGTACTCGGCGGAGACGGGCGCGCCCGGCCGGCTCGCCTTCCACGGGCCCGTGAAGACGCGCGTCGGGGAGTAGTGCTTCACTGCATACCTGTGGACGATGAAGCTAGGGTTAAGTCGCAAAAGGGTAAATTGTCAATATGGCTAATTTGACTTAGTTGGTAATTTGTGAATTGGATTTTCCTCCTAAAGCCGGTGAAGGGATTGTGGAAGGCTAACTGATTATTTTGCTGGCAGTGCAACGACCAAGAAAAAATCTATAATTCAACAAGAAGTGATACTAAGCATAAAATGTTGGTACTTCGGCAAGTGCTTACTTGGCAATTCAAACAAGATAGTTGGTTTCGCCATCTTGACGGTCACCCATCATATTAGAAAGGACACACAATCCCTATGTGGTGGTTTTTACAAAAAAGTTGGTTGTAAATACTTTTAAAATATTAATACTTATTCTGTTAATTTACCGTTGCGGCTGATTCCTATAGATGACGTAGGGCACTCTATGTGACGCGGCTTGCACCAGTCTCGGATGTGTCCAGGGCCGCAGCATGACGCCGGGGCGGAAGGCGGACGCCCGCACCCGGTTGATGGCGCCCTGGTTGCTATTATGGTTGTGGTTCTGGTTCACCAACCCCATGTGACTGACGAACGCCGCGTCAGAGAGCGACAGAAGCGTGAGGTAGATTAGATGTAGCTGTAAAAAATATTACACATTTTATTAATTGACCAAATTAGGTAGGTAATTTCCATCAAGGAAACAAACTGTTTTAAATTGCATCGGTTCTTGGTTTTACTATGTAAACTGAAAATCTGTGCCCAAGAATCGATATTTTGTAATAAGGTAAATACATTGATGTATAATAGGTATGTTATGTGGGCCTTTGGTTGAAGACCTCAACGGTTGCAGAGGCGGAGATGGGACCCATCGGTACGGCTATGCAGGACGGAAGAGGCGAGTCACAGGGACTGTAACCTGGAACCTGACAGAGGGCAGCAGTAACTGTCAGTACTATTCAGAGGTGGAGGACAGGAGTCCTAGTACGGCTTTGAAATAGACTACTCTGGCGTCACACTGGCGTCAGACAGAGCACTGCGGGGCGGAAGGTAAGAGGGAAACCACTGCCCTATTCTTCCCTAAAAAGTACCATGGAGAATGCGACACCGACAAGAGCGTGGCTCTTAAATTAGTTATGAGGCCTATCTTTAATTTTCTGCCCCAGTACCCAACGTAAACTCCGAATTTTGATTATTGAAACCCCTATGTACATAATAGACTTAGGAGTGCAAATTCATATTTCACTCACTTTTACCTTGGTTTACTTTCTAGGTTTTTTTTTTCTTGTACCCCATTCGTACAAGATAGACAGGGACAAACATACTTCTCTACGGGCTTTTTTCAGCCATTTTATGCTACTCCACTTGCCCTTTATTTGGGCCCTACATACTTTCTAGGTTTAAACCGAATTTATTTAAAATAAGATAACTTCTTAGTAGAGTTAATAACAACCTCCGTGGTCCAGTGGTTGAGCGTTGGTATCACGATCCGGAGGTCCCGGGTTCGATTCCCGGTGGGGACATATCACAAAAATCACTTTGTGGTCCCTAGTTTGGTTAGGACATTTCTGGCTGATCACCAGATTGTCCGAAAGTAAGATGATCCGTGCTTCGGAAGGCACGTTAAGCCGTTGGTCCCGGTTACTACTTACTGATGTAAGTAAGTAATCGTTATGTGAGCCATGTCAGGGGCCTTTGGCGGCTCAATAGTAACCCTGACACCAGGGTTGATGAGGTTGGTACTCCTCACAACCCACACGATAGAAGAAGAAGTAGAGTTAATTTGTAAACTTTAGTTCCTGTTATTACTTATTATGGTCAGTGTTTTGCGCGTCCATATTTGGGAGACATACCGGAACTTTTCAGACAGGGTCTACATAACACCAGCGTCGTGGTTCACGTCGCGACATGTACTGAGCGAGGCCCTTATATCTCAGGACGTCCACCACAGCATTATGATCATTATGACAAAAATACGTTTTACTTATTTGTACTTGTTTTATGACAATTTTAAATTATGTTATTGTCCTGTTTTTGAGTTATATTCTATTCAAACGGCGTGGACTTGGACGCTTACTGGAGGGACTGGCCGGAGTAGGTACGAACAGGGCCGCGAAGAATGGAAAGAGGAAGGGGAGGCCTTTGCCCAGCAGTGGGATGTAGTAGGCTAGATTAGATTACTTGTATTCTTTTCTCAAGTGTATTTTATTTTGTGTGTGCGGTCACGAGTATTAATATGTAGGTATGTATACACTTTGACACCATGTCACATTAACTTTTTTGACAAATAAAACCGTAAGTCTCATTAAATATCAAATATATGATAGTGCGACAGGGTTCTAAAGTGGGTACATAATATTGCTCATGACTGTGCAAGTGTGCACCATAATAAATCAATATTTAATTCGAATATCGTCATAATTTCATCGTAGACTAAACCAAGGTGGTCCGTACCAAGTGCGAGTACATTGATAAGAAATTAAATGCACACTCAAACAGGTCAAGTTGGTACTAGAATGTAGAATTCCATAAATGTAACGTTGTCTTCTAGGCGTGTTCAAACGTCAACCAGTATCGGTAGCAAAACGTGAAAACAGTTCTCAGTAAATGTTCCCATAACATTAACATGGCGGTGTGATTGGTATTATTAGAATTGGAGTGGTATTTTCAAAGTAGGTACCAACATAATAATGTTGTGGTTGGTAATATATTCAAATGGTGGGTTGCCTGCGGAGGTCCGTTTCTCTATGAGGTTTCTTCTATCGTGTGGGTTGTAAGGTGGATTACCAACCACATCAACCCTGGTGTCAATGTTATTACTGAGCCGTCATAGGCCCCTGACATGACACATGTAACGACTACGTACTTACATCAGTAAGTAGTAACCGGGACTAACGGCTTAACGTGCCTTCCGAAGCACAGATCATCTTACTTTTGGACAATCAGGTGATCAGCCTGTAATGTCCTAACCAAACTAGGGATCACTAAGTGATTTTTGTGATTTGTCCCCACTGGGATTCGAACCCGGGACCTTCGAACCGTGAGCACAACGCTCACCCACTGGACCACGGAAGCCGTTTATGAGGGTTAAGTAAATATAATGGACTGAACTTTGTATACTCATTGCACGAAGCTTTTTTGACTTGATGTAGGTAATTTGCCGTAAATGGCATTAACTACTTGGCCGGACAAATGGGGAGCTAAGGATCGACGAAGCGATCATTTCAGTAGGAAAGGATTTGTGTCTAACATGGTGGAGCAATAAGGCCGCCTAAATTTACTGTATCCATATGTCATGTATTGTTAAAATTAAGGTCCTGTGCAATAAAGTGTATTTGATTTGATTTGATGGATACTATATGGACTGATCGCGCCTGCGCATGCCTGCGCATGGGGCGGAAAAGTTCTAGAATGGCGACCACGTGTCGGACGACGCTCAGTGGGTAGGCCCGCTACAAGGTGGACCGACGATCTGGTGAAGGTCGCGGGAAGCCGCTGGATGCGGGCAGCGCAGGACCGATTGTCGTGGAGATCCTTGGGGGAGGCCTATGCCCAGCAGTGGGCGTCGTACGGCTGATGATGATGATGTGGACTGATCAAGTGTCACTAACGGCCTCCGTGATCCAGACGTGCGGTGGGCCAGCCACGTTAAGCCGTTGGTCCCGGCTACTACTTACTGATGTATGTACTTAGTCGTTACTTGAGCCATGTCAGGGGTCTTTAGCGGCTCAGTCATAACCCACTGTCATGACACCAGGGTTGATGAGGTTGGTATTCCACCTCACAACCCACATAATAAGAAGTCATGTCACTAAGTGATTCAACATAGGACTTCGTGTCAAAAGTGTCTGCAAATTGTAACCTCATAAATATGTGTGTATGAACAATAGGTATAATTACCAACATCTCATTGTAGAGGAATGCAATACATAAGTAGGTGTACCTATATACTTAACGAATAATCTTTTTTGACATTCGACACACCTAACCCGCGAAAACATCACACGGTTGGCAAATTCTTTCACCACAACCTTGCAAGTCAAAATACAAATGGATATACCATCTACACCACAAATATTACAATTACAACACATCCTTTTTCAACATATTGCCAGATATACACAAGTTAAGAGCGTGGCTTGTGTATCCTGTCTATAGATATGTCTCGAGCGACAAAGCCACCGGTCCACCCATCATGCGCAAACTACGAACTCTCATTATATTTATCTTATGAAAATGTTCCTACTTCTAATATATTATGATATTACAAACATTTAAAAACTTGTATTGGTACGTATGTAATCAGCCATTTCTAACCATATCATGAAGCGCATTTCACTTTTAACTTATTAAAATGTTCATCAATAGCACATTATTCCGAGCGTGCGCAACTTGAATGTCTCCTATACGTCCGTCACGGGTGGGTGCGGGCGAAACCGAATGCGCTAGCGCAGTTTCATGACCGACACGTCAGCGAACCGATAATCCATTCCTGGGATGCATTATCAGAATAAGAATTATTTATTCAACGTAATTATCATGGATAAACTTATTGAAGGTCAATTTAACATTTTTGAATCTACGTCATTTCGCAAAGTGAGGAGCGCAAGTTGAGGAGAAGAAATGACAAGAAACTGCAACAGCAACAGATATTTTAAATCAATGTAGGCATACATTACAAGTTATTTAATAACTAGAGAAACACATTTAATACCAGGCATTTTTATCATTTAGATAATCATTAATCTTATAATTTATTAATCATTTATAATTTCATAAAACTTATACGAACGTCATTTGTCAAACATTCCTCAAACATTGCGACGATCCACCACAGAACACAGTAAAAGAAACACAAAAAACTTCATAGACAAAAACATAGGTGAACACAATAGCGCTACATCTACAGAACAGTTTAAAATCACTCGGTATGTTTACGGATTAAAACATAATTAATTACACAATGAGGAAATATACCGAATACCAAGCAATAGAATCAGCTATCTAGGTAAATAATTTTAGAGGAAGAAAAATTTAAAATCGCCAATATTCCTCTGCTATAGATTAAAAATTAAATAATAAAACTAATTGATTCCAAAAAACCTCTAACAATAAAAATAATAAACAAACTTTTTACATACCGGCCGTTATTTGTAAAAACACGGCCTTGAACAAACCTTTTACAGGGAAAGAAAATAAAAAGAAAAAATAACCTAAAGGCATTTTTTAAATATTTTCGTAGAAAATGGCCAATATTAAAAATAAAGTAATTAAAAAAGTTTCAAATATCATACTTTTACTTATAATTTTGTGTGTTTACGTCTATCTCTTTTATATAAGTTTAAAATCTCTTTCGATAATAAACTTTTTAATTTGCTTTTGGGTAGGTACTGGCCGGGTCATTGCAAAAAAAAATATTCAAATAAGTAGCCATTAAAGCGAAAGGAAGACAAAAACGAAAAAAATACAAAAGGCGTTTTTAATAATGTTTTGGTGAAAAAGGGCCAGTATTAGGTATAAAAATATTACTTACTAAAATCAAAAAAGTTTCTTATGCTTTAATTTAATAGAGATAGTGACATAGTTTTTGCTTGCTGTTTGTCCAGGATCTAGGAAGCAATTTTGTCATAAAATGTTATGCAGATTGCTCAAATACTCGCATATAAATTGTCGGCGTATTATGCTGGCCATTCCCAGTACATGATTGCAGTAAATAAAGCAGAACGTTAACGGTGTTCTTCAGTCTAATTGGCCAGTAGTCCGCTAGAGAAAATCGCCTACACATTAAAACATTTTTTTCTCTACTATTCGTCAGTTTTATGAAACGTGAAAATAACTTGATATTTCGTTGAGGTTGAGGTAATTAGGAAAGTAAGTACATTATATGCCTATTTATTTTGAAATCCGGGTTCCTTTTAATCAGCACTAAGTACCTACTACTTATAACAATTATTTTTTAGAAAATGTGTTTGGTCTTTGGTATCTATGTGGTAGGTATGTACCATCTGGTATTTAGTAACTTTCGCATATATTCTGTTGTTATATCTCTACCTACATATATGTGTAAATATAGTATGATAATTTGACATGTAATTTGACATTTGCACATAATATAATAGTAAGCGCTATGCAAACAAATGTCAAATAGCAATATTGTTTTCTTAGATGAATGGCTTCGATGTGGCCATTTTAACCCCCCTGTTCCGTACCATAAACTTTAAACCCAAAGAACTGATGATGAATTTTTGATGAGTAAAACAAAATTGTAAACAAATTAATAAAAAAACTACCCATTCATTACTGAGACGACCAATGAGTAAACATAAACATTTATAGTTTACAACAACTATTTGTGTGTGCACATTGTTTGCCTACTCACTTAGTTTGGCATTCTTTGTATACAAAACAAGAAATGAATGAGTTTCGGATATGCATTATGTTGCCGGAAAATTATTTACATAATGTCCGTGTTCTTAATAATAATGGTGAGTGTAATATAAACACGAGACGAACGAAAAATATTTTTGGGTACAGCTGTTTATGTATGAATTTCTGTCAAAACTTAATGAATCATTACCTACGAGTTTGTAAACGTCACTGGAAATCTTTCGACTCTATTCATTGATGTATAATGGTGCTAATTCCTGTAAATACCATCTAATTTTATTTTTAGTTATATCTGTCATTTTCTTCTCCGCCGAAAAGGAAAGGGACGGGTAATCGACAAGCATAAAATTTATGGAACACACGTCAATTTTAAGCACAAATCTAAACCAACCGTCTAAAAATTTTACATCAGTCAATAACCCGACACAGTTAAGTAGACAGCACGTCAAACGGATTGCATACCAGCGACTTACCTTTTTGATTCGCCCGGGTTATTCATTCATTTACTCATTCTTCCTAAAATTAAGAGCTGTGAATCATCCGTCCCTTTCCTTTTCGACGGATATGAAAATGACGGATATAACTTAAAATAAAATTAGGCGGTGTCTGCCGGAATCGGGGCCAATATGTTACTATAGCTTAAATTCTTCCAGGAGTTTTGTAGTTTATGATACGTGTGCGTTGTCAGATCAGTGACCGATCTCAGCAACTCTGGTGTCAGGGTTACCATTGGGTCGTGTACTAGGTTCAAGATCAATTTTGACATTCTGATTACTAAATAAAGACAGACCTAAAACTAATGAAAAGCTTTTTCTTTTTCTATTTAACTTATTTACGAATCATATAATAAAGAAAACGCAATAATAAGTCCGACATTTTATCACGTTTTTCTATGACGTCACGGTGCGCTTTTTCATACAAATTCCATAGTAATTTTGTGTTTTAACTTTTAGTAAAAAGTAACTGATTTGACTAATTGGACATTACATGGCTCATGTAACAACTACATAATTTACCTATTCAAACTAAATACTAGAGGGGAGTGATTGCTGACCTTTAAGGTCGAATATATTTTTTAATTTTAACACAGTTTTGGCACATCTCTATACAAAATACGTTTAAAAAAGAACTATAAGAGGTCCATTGTAGCGCAATACTAACCCTGACGCCAGGGTTGATGAGGTCCGTCAATGATGTTACAACCAACACGACAGAGCGCTATTTCGGTGGAAATAGGAAGCGCTGAGGGCTCTACCCAACGTATACCTACTTAGGACATATTTCTTATGTGCAATATTGCCAACATGGAATTCGTAGATTTCCCCCAAGGCAGATGACATGTTCGTTTACCCGGCTGTCATTAACGCGATGTGAAATCTCGAATGACCGGTTCTGCACTCTCTATAGTGCGTGCTACCACTACTATACCTACTATGCACTTTTATTCTAGATCAACAGTAAATATTAGACTTGTATTGCATTAGGGTACCTATTTGACTGGGTAAAAGATAAATTATAAAGTGCTAATCCAAATAGAAGCCATTACAAAGCAATCTCATTTTACTTTACGGCTTAATTTCGATTTTTATTTAAGAATTAAGTAACAATGAGAACGACGTTCGCTTTTATTGATGACGTCACAGGACTGTATTGCCGTACAAACTCTAAAGAAAACTTTCGTTTTGACGTTTCGTAAAAAATATCTCATTTGACCAGTTTGTCAAGTAGCTTATTGTGTGTGTGTTTTTTTTAACATGACTTATTGTAGATTTGCCGCAGATGGCATTAACTACTTGGCCGACCAAAAAAAAATATTGTGTGAGAATTGGGTGTCGCGTAGTTTTAGGCGGATGGGACGTTCGTTATGTGAAAATTGACGATTCAAAGTGTAGGTAACTATGTTATCTACTGAATAAATATATTTTTGATTTTGAATTGAATTTCATGCACTCTAAGTAATATCTATTGTGGTTTTTGTTTCTGTTATTATTATTTATTACTTTAATTATTTAAACAGATTTTTAAGACTTTTTTAAATTGCTTTTTTATGATAAGTCTTTGTAATGTATGGGTCCGCCGGTATTGAGTCCGCCACAATGTATCTAACTAATTATGTTAAGTACCTATACGTATGTGTATTAATTATACGTCTACCATAATGGTAATTATAAACCAGAGCTTGTAAAACACGAGTAAAATTATGAAAAGCGAGAGTAGAGCGAAGCTAGATACCTACTTGCAATACATATCAGTTTTTTGAGACAATTTCTACAATACGTTCACAAACATTATTTCCTCACAAAAGTGCTTTTTATCATTTCGCACACAACAATGATAATTGCATGTTCGTTGAATGCAAATGAGGTAAATGTGAAAATTTATGTTCGATGTTTTATGCATAGATGTTTAATCTATCGCTTCGTTTGCTACCGCCTTTTGTTATACGATAAAAACACGTGCATGCGTGGTTGAATGTCATCTGACAGCATTATTGTCGAAAAACCTCTTTAAAATTAGTTAGAAACTTAAGGGTGCGTTTCCGCCAAAGCAGAGAGGAGACGACCGCAATTGTGTAAGAATCGGCCAAACGCCGTGAAGGAGACAGTGACAGAACTGTCTTGTTCATTTTCATTGGTCAATTGTGCACGTCTCTACTTGCCTCCTCTTAACTCTTCTCGTCTCCACTTTAGTGGAAACTTAATCTATCCGTACGACTCTATAAAGCTTAGGAATAGATTGGAACATAGATATTAGGAACGTAACGCATCGAGTCTGTTGGTTTTTATGTTGTTTTTCTTTTCAGTTTTTAATTTTGATAAAATATTAAAAATAAATCATAGCTATCTTAGTACTTATCAACTGTGTTACTGTAGATCTTGTATTTTCTAGATTGGGATATCTCTTACAACCATCTGACCAAGGGTCTAACATACGTCTTAAAACAAAAAGTCCCACTTTGCTTTAATTTTCTATGTCTTTGTATGAAATAAGACAGTTCTTTATGTCTTCTAGATAAACAAGGGGCCACTGAACGGCCTTGGAACCAGCAGGACAGGTCCAACTATGCAGATACAATTTCTCTACTTACAATAATATTTACCCGTTTCTAATACTCAGCACTACAGATTACTAAGAATTTATCTAAAGCTGTAACGAGCTTTACTTACTGGTTCTATTTAATATACATGATAACGAAAAGCGTTTACCTGACAGCTAAGTTGGAAATGTTCATTTTATACTCTGATTAATTAACTAGTAACTAGGTACTGGAATTCTAATGGTTTCATGATGAATCGCTTTCTGAGTTATTAGTTTGCGTGTGGTAAAGAAACGCTATTGTCAAAGTTGCTCTTCAGTAAATTATTCGTTTTTTAGCAAAATTAACTTTTTCAGTAGGTAACTAATCTTTAATAATAATACGTTTATTTTATTATTGCTTCAAAACTATGTCTGTATTTTTTTGGCATGACTTATTGTAGATTTGCCGCAAATGGCATTAACTACTTGGCTGGACAAATGGGGAGCGCTGAGGGTTCTCACCGGGTCTAAAAATTGTCTGTATTTAATACCCATGAAAACATACAGATTAAATCGAATAATTAGGTTTTCCACGTTAATGTGACGTTTGTCAAAACTTTCAATAAAAACAATAGTAAAAACTCACCTTCATCATCTTCGAAACTGATCACCAACACTCCTTGATCAAACAGTAAAACACCACTTGCGGTTACAATCCAACACGACACAGTTCAATCACATCATTTACCACTCGTAAAATTAAAAATAATAAATTAAAAATGTAAAAGACTATTTCTAAAAAAATAAATTAAGAAATAAAATTCGAAAATTGATTTTTATTTTCTCAATGCGTTTCCCGCGCTTTTCTTAGCGGCCATCGATAGAGTGGCGAGCGGCGCGCGTTGTGAGAGTCGAAATAGGTCACAACGTGAGTTTTATCAACCCCCACTATACTGAGTGACCACTGGCCGGCGAGTGAGTAGTGGACTATGAGTGTTCGTCGTAGCAATTTGAATCAATATACACACTTGTTGTTATTATCAACCATTTATTATGACTCGCGTATCAGACGCGGTAATTGGTAATTCAACTTTCTAATAAGTTCATCTTAGACGCTCTGCGTTAAGTCTAGTGATTTGTTTTTTTTCATTGTGACGTACATTAAACACCGTCAGTCATATTGGGGTAGATAGAATCACAAGTCGTAGGATACAATATGTACCCGAACGAGGCAAGCTGATGTGATCTGACTATTATTACGCGAGCGTAATATTTTATTTACTCTACCTAAGCATGCATGAATCTTTCAAATATTCTGCTTATAAATATATATTTTTTATGTTTTAACTTTTCGTTAATATGCAAGACTTTTTTCCAACTTTTTCAATCGTAACTTGACGTTGGTTTATCGTGTACAATCAATAGATTAAACCAGCAATAGCATGGTACTTAATACTTAGGTAGATATGTTATTCTCAGTGAGAGTAAGCCAGTTAAGTAAGTAATAATATGAAGCTTGTAGATAATCTTGTATCATATCGAATCTAAATTACTGAGGTAAATTACCGATCGCAATGCTCATTCGTTGCATAAAAAAGTTGCTTTAGATAGGTAGCTATTTGTTCTTTTATATCATTGGATTGGCTACTTGACAACCTAGTCAAATAAACTACTTATTTACGAAACGTCAAAACGAAAGTTTTCTTTGAAGTTTGTATGGAAATACTGTCCTGTGACGTCATCAAAAAAGCGGTCAAATGTCCTACTCAAAGTAAAATAAGGAGGTGTCTGCAGGAATCGGGGCCACTGTTTTATTAGAGAAAGACTAACTACCGTCGCAGCGGCGTTATGATATCACTTATATACTTACTACACATTATATACCAATATGGAATAAAAGGAAAACTATAAGTACTAAAAATAACGTTTGAAGTCCACATTAAATCTACTTCTTTAGGCACGTCGTTGGATCGTCTTCAGATACCTACTTTTAAAATAAGGATTTTCCCTTAATGAGTTTGCGTCTAGCTACATTTATATTTTGATAAACTTAAAATGAGGAGCTCGGTGGCGCAGCGGTTAACGCGCTCGGTCTGCGATTGTTGAAGTAAAGCAACTTTCGCAAAGGCCGGTCATAGGATGGGTGACCACAAAAAAAAAGTTTTCATCTCGAGCTCCTCCGTGCTTCGGAGGGCACGTTAAGCCGTTGGTCCCGGCTGCATTAGCAGTCGTTAATAACCATCAATCCGCACTGGGCGCCCGTGATGGTTTAAGGCTTGATCTCCCTATCCATCCATAGGGAAGGCCCGTGCCCCAGCAGTGGGGACGTTAATGGACTGATGATGATGAAACTTAAAATAAGCCCACGACTATATCCCAATTCCCTAATTTGTAAGTAGTGAGAGGTACATCCATCGCTATATAAACTAAGTACCCACGCCTACGACCAACGTGACAGCTGGTTAGCCGTATCACATTTTGATTATGGGCATAAATTAACAGGCATTTTGGTGTTTAACAGAAATAAAACAAATTGTTATTTATAAACTAACGTCAAATATTTTCGTATTTCTAAACTTACAATACAATTTACACGGCAATTTTTCTCGGACATTCTTGTCACCACATTACGTGTTTCAATACAGAATATTTCAGTTAATCCTATTATGCCATTAGTCAAGTTCATTGGCATCATGTTGGTTGAACAATTCATGCAGTGAGAGTTTCGATCGTGTCAGCGACTCCTGCGCACGCAATGTGGAAATCTTCGGCTAGTTATCAGCAAATTTCGGTTTCAGTATTATTTTTGCTCAAATTCTTGTGCGTGGACGCACCCGTAATTGCAAATTGTTGTCGCTAGTGTTGCACGCGATTGTAAGTTAGATTATAGTTAGAATATAGTTTTTTCTTATGAACAAGTTCGTAAAAAATCATCATACGAAATTATAGTGATCTAAGAACATTCACATTGCTTTGCAATTTGTTTTAAGATTTTAGAAATTCTTATTTGATGATATGTATTTTATTTTATTGTTTGTTGTAAGTATTTTTATACCTATCTTTTTATCGTGATCGCCGAAACTGATAAATTGAAAATAAATCACAATCACCAGCAGTGATTTCTCGTAAGAGTCACTTTTAAAATACACGCTCTTTTATACAAGGTGTTAGTGACATCGTACCGAATACTGAGGGAGATGATTTTGACCATGATTCTGAGCTAATATCAAGTGGAATTTTCCGTCGGAGAATTCGTAAAATAGTTTGTGTTTTTTAAATAATACTTTTGCGATGGGATGTTCCGCTTGATATTAACTCAGAATCATGAGCCTAATAACCCCCCCCAGTTTTCGTTATGATGTCACCTACACCGTTTACAAGTACTTATAGGTAGCCATACGGGTATGTATGGGTGTTTCTGCCCGTGGAAGGCTGCCTGTTGTGTATTTCCAGCACCATTTCTTCCACCGACGAAAAATTGATACCAAATGAACAGCGCAAATATGCATATACGCATACGCCATTGCAAACATTGAAGTTTTACTCGTAGATTACTCCAATTAACGATTACAGGGGTCAACAGCCCTCACCCCGCAATCACTAGAGGAAAGCGACCACCGAGCCTCGACCAGGAAGGTGCGTACGCGCAGAACACTCTAATGACAGCATTATCGCCCAAGCTATGGTTTTACTTCACTGTGTTCCGTAATCTCAGGAAGTTCAGGCCTGAGACATTTTTTGTTTCAAATTGGTGCGACGTGTCTGGTCGGGTAAGTGGAATAAAATTTTGAAAATTTGTACCACTTTGTTGCTGGTGATTTCATAAGAGTTATACTGTGGTGTAGTGGATAAGTACGTCGATCATAGAACAGGTGTCCTGAAAATGGGTTGATTATTTATTATTATTGGTTGATTTATTTATAACTGTTTATAAATAATCAACCAATAATAATCAACCTCCGTGATCTAGTGGTTAGAGGGTTCGATTCCCGATAGGGACATTGTGAAATCACTTTGTGACACTGTCCTTTGTGTGGTAAGGACGTTTCAGGCTTGAATCACCTGATTGTCCGAAAAAGTAAGATGATTCCGTGCTTCGGAGGGCACGTTAAGCCGTTGGTCCCGGTTATTAGCCGTAAAAACACCTCCATCAACCCGCATTGGAACAGCGTAGTTTAGTATGCTCCACCACACCCCCTCCGGTTGATTGAGGGGAGGCCCGTGCCCAGCAGTGGGAGTGGGACGTATATAGGCTGTTTATGTATGTTATGTATCCAGTCACGTGACATTTAGTTGTATTAATAAATTACTCTATTTACTTTTAATTCCCATTTCCATCAATTATCAGATTTATGTATCAAAAATTGAATTTAGAACTACTTAAGTAGGTAGTTTGTTATTGTTTTGATTAAGTAGGTACCGTTCGAACCACCCCTTACCCCTTGAGTTATTAATAATGAACACAGTTGGTTCGACCATTACAAACGGCGATACGGCTCACAGAAAGCACAGTGAGGTATAGGTACGGTCACGAGCATTCATTATGTATACACTTTGGTGCCATGTCACATTAACTTTTTTGACAAATTGAACTGTAAGTCTCACTAAATGTCAAACATGTTAGTGCGACAGAGTCCTAAAGTGGGTACATTATATTGCTCATGACTGTACTTACTTCACTTTGCAATGGATGTACCTCTGACTACCCCAATTGGGATACAATCTTGAGCTTATATTATGTTATTTTAGTACTTATACAAACTTTTCCCGCGGCTCCGCTCGAATGAGATCATACTTTCTTAACTGTACTGACCACACAACACGTGATTATTATCGTGATCTCTTAACATATTTTATTGACTAATTAGTTAATTGCACATTATGTCTGATGAACATATTATTATCTGATCTTAATGCGTAAAGCTTGGCTTGGTTATTCATAACATACACTAAGCGCTCTGCATCGTCCTTCATTATGCGCACTGCAAAGGAGTGGAATTCTCTGCCGTCTTCTGTATTTCCGAATGCATATAACCCGGGTGCTTTCATGGCCTGAGTGAACAGGCACCTTCTGAGCGAGCTCGGTCCATCTTAGGCCTCGTCAATGCCTTCGGGCAAGTCTGAGGCCAAGAGCAAACCCATCAAAGGAAAAAATTACGAGACCAAGAAGGCGCTTTGATATTTACATGCGCTTGAATGACACCCTTGGGCGCCCAGAAGACTCTTTGATACCGACCCCGCCGGTCTGGTCGACGCTTTCCCCCCGTCAGTTCTTGCTCTTTTTTGATTCTCTCCAACGTAATCCTTTCAAACAAAGCTCTGACCCAAGGTTCACCTAAGCACCCCCAGGTCTGTTATCTTGATATTTTTACAAACATTGTTTTGAAAACAAATTCGACAATCACTGGTTTAAGGCTGTGCTGGATTCGAACCTGCGACCTTAAAGTGAGAGGCAAGCGTTCTACCAACTGGGCCACCACGACTGTATCTAAATAAGTAAATAAAGACAGCATAGCAAGATAGCAGCAGTATACTTCACATTATATAGAAATCCAAGACGGACGCGGCAGCTATACAACGGAAACATCTAGATCAGATATTTTTTTCCTACACCCATTACACAAGCAGCCATAAGAAATACATTATCACCGATACGTGTATCGGGGCTTACTTTTTCTCATCTGTTTCGAACATCGAACACGTTTCGCCGTTTCCCGGTGAACGAGTAAACCGTCCACTTCCGTCGAAGCAGGAAACGCCGCCATTACTGAACACTGTCATTTTGTGCGGTCGTTGGTGCCTGTACACTTGGGTATTTACCTTCATACTCTTTTGCTCTTGGGGGTAGATGTCGAGGAGTAGGTACCTATTGATTTATTTTGGAATCCAAACGCGTTAGTATAATGAGAAGTGCCGAAGAGAGCGTGTCTTTAATGTGATCTATGTCTAGCCATGCTCATTTCATTTGCTTGAGGAGGCAGTACGTCACAGATCTATTAAATTAATTATATATTAAGTATGCGATCATCATCATCATCAGCCCATTAACGTCCCCACTGCTGGGGCACGGGCCTTCCCTATGGATGGAAGTATGCAATATTTAAAGTCATTTTTTCATAGGGTCAGGTTACCTAACCTGAAGATTTGACAGGTCCGGTTTTTTACAGAAGCGACTACCTGACCTAGCGGCTGTCTGACCTTCCAACCCGCGATACTACTACCGCGATACTTTTGTTTTACCTATATCTGCAATCTCTACTAACATAGGTACATACATAAATAGCCTGTATACGTCCTACTGCTGGGCACAGGCCTCCCCTCAATCAACCGGAAGGGGTATATTTTTTTATTTATTTTTTTACTTATTGTAGATTTGCCGCAGATGGCATTAACTACTTGGCCGGACAAATGGGGAGCGCTGAAGGCTCTCACCCGGAATATAGGTAAAGCAAAAGTACTATAATAAAGAATAATACTACGTATAGAACGGTAACTCTTCGCCCCGCACCAATTCGTATTGAGCACTGACGTCACCCTGCGTGGGTCTTACTTTAGTCTTAAACTTAATTGGCCGTAAGCCGCTAAGAGTAAGGAGGAGAACGTGGACTATCTCGCTCGCACTTACGCGTTAGGCGGCACAAGTTAAAAAAGTGACTTTTGTATGGAGTGTGGTGTGATAATTGTGGAAAAGGATGGAGGGTACAAGCTTGACTAAAATGGTGTCAAATGAAAAAGTGCTGGAAAGAGTTGAAGAAAACAGAATCATAGCGGAGACTTTGGAAACCCGGAGAGGAAATATAATTGGTCACCTGATACGACACGACTCATCTATAAAAAACATCATAGAAGGAAAAATTGAAGGGAACAGAGGAAGAGGTAGACATAGGAGAACATTTATAAAACCAATAAAAGAGAAGATGCAGGTCGAGTCGTATCAAGAGGTGAAGAATTTAGCGGAGAGAAGAGAGGAATGGCGATTACTCCACCAACAAGAGCGCAGCTCTTAATTAATGAGAGAGAGAGAGATGTTTTGAAAGAGAGTTTGAACGTGTACTTAAGGGATGAAATCCAAATACGAATACAAATATATACATAAATAGAAAATGGATACGTCTGTGAAGTTTCGCCCCAAGTCTGCAATATTCTTAACCAATCCTGCTACTTATTACTACTACTAGTATCTATAACTGTTATTGCCAATAGACACGTAACAAGTAAATCCTACAAGATACAACATTTTACCATTAAAAGCATCGAGAAGTTATGTGACGACCAATCCCGTTATAGTTACATGAACTGATGAATAGTAATTAGCAAACTGGATAAGATGCAGGAAGTTGAAATGAATACTCCCTTAGGTATGCTTCATTAGTTATCTCAGCTAGATTACAGGTAATTTATGGTTTTCCATGGTATTTAGAGATTAGAAAATTAAACCTTTCAATATTGTTTAAAAATTATTACTTAAATATAAATGTTCGCTTGTGACTGTAACACAAACTTTGTCTACTTATATACGTAAACTATTCGTGCAAAAGGTTATTTATCAGAAAGTTCTTAGGTTATTAAAATAATAAAAAAATCGAAACTAGTCGCTATTGAAAGCTAGTTTTACTTAAACCTCCTGCGCACTAAAAATAGCAAGACACTGACTCGACATTTTGCTAATATAAATTATACAGGCGTTGTGTCAGTAACTGAGTGAGTAAGGCTATAATAATATATGTCGGCCATTCGTTCAGAGCCTCTATATTTATATCATTTTTTATTTATTTTTAGTACTGTTCGCAAAGTGTATCATACTACATATTAACCACTAAGTAGACGCACTACCCCCCATAGGTGTATTTACTTGTAATCTGTTTGAGCCTAAACACATATTTTTGTCAGAGATTCAAGATTCATGTATTGCATTCTTTGTTTTACTTGTCTATAGACTTCGAAACATCCATTCTTTTGCATCCTCGCACCTATGTGGCTCAGTCAGGTTGACAATCTCAACCTCTATAGGAATTACGGATTGACTTAGGTATATGGCGTGGTATTGAAATATTAATGAAATGATAAAAAAGGTAGACTCACATCCCTCATAATTTATTTACAAAATAAGTAATAAAAAGTTTATAATAGTTATTTAAGTGTATAAATAATAGTTAGTTGAGCAAGATTAGACCTATTTACAATAAAAAAGTAAGCGAATAAGTACATTCACTATCCTTACAAAACCAATCTTTACACAAGTAAATAAATATAGAAAGTTATCTACATAAATAAAATGGTACCTATGGGTAATACTGAGTTGGACAACTGCCCGACTGCTAGCGAGTCAGCGAATGATGATGTAACGAGTTAGAACCCTAAGCTCTAACCTTTTGTCCAGTTATGCGTTTAGAGGCAAATCTACAATAAGTAACTTCATAAAACAAACCTAAGTCTAGTTAAGTTTGATGACTTTGGCGCTGAAAAGCCTTTCGAGTCTTTTATAGCTTAGGCAAGGCTGTTAAATTTTATAAAACCCTCATAAAGTATCTAATCAAGTAAAACTTCAAATTCCCAGATTTGTATATATTAGAATTGATACTTGTAAATAAATGCCATTTTCCCTTTTTGATATGAAATGATGTAAGAGTGCTCCTGCTCTGGTAAATCTTAGCCTATTGCGGCTTAGATCTCCAGACACAATAATTAAACAATGGGGATTGATCTTAAGACCATATAGATTTGGGCACAAAATCTATAAATTAACGAGAATTCTATACAATAATAGCTGTGTCCGAACTATGATCACACATTACAGAAATTTATTGAAGTAAACTCAATTTAGTTTTTTAAATTGACCGACATCGATTTCCGCTAATCGCCAGCAGTGGAACAGCAGTCTTATTACACTAGGAAATTTTAAAAACAACACTATGGTTTTTTTAACAAGGTAAGTACGTATTTACATTTTAACAAATTCAAAGAGCCTTCTCTTATTATAACAAAACACCAATAGCTTATATTACTAAATTCGTTTTTAAATTCATTTTATCTGTGTATACCTAAAGAAGTAAGTTCAGTACTAAAGAAGAATTCAGGTAGAAATTAAGTACTTACAGATTTGTTTTATATAAACGACCATATTCTAGTTCTTATAGCTATGTACTACATACAGTTATACACAACTAAGAACCTATTAATTTCGATACTTAAGTTGTAAGTAACTTAAAATATCTCTTAGGAAAACTTTTATAACTTTAAAACATTTGCATTTTATTTCAGTTCAGAAGATCTTCATTTGAACATTAATCTTGTATGTTGACGATTAAACTTGGCATAATATGCGCACTTGCGCAGGACAAGTGTCACAAATGTAGTGAAAATAACATTGCCTTAGATTATATTCCAAATAAGTACTGTTCAAAAACCCAAAAACAAACAGTTCACATTCCTGTGCATAATTCCGAGACTTCAATATATTTTTCATTTACGGCGTATTAATAAGTTTATTATTGTTTAAATAATTGGCAGGGCCTAATAGCAGCATTCGAATGAAACCCTGTATAGTCTAAGTCCTTTAAATATAGGACAATCTATTTGACAGCTGTTTAAACAATACATTTTCCCGTACAGTCATGAGCAGTACCATGTACCCACTTTGGAACCCTGTCGCACTATCATATTTGTCATTTAATGAGACTTACGGTTAAACTTGTCAAAAAAGTTAATGTAACATGGTTTCAAAGTGTATACATATCAGTACTTGTGCCCGTACACTACTTTTTAACCTTCTTCTCAAATAAATTATTTCTAATCAAATAAATTATTCTATATTTAGTCCAGGGTTTTATGTAATGCTTGTATTGTCCGGTGTGGGCCTCATACATAACAAAAATTTACATTTTCTTTCAAATTGCATACATTATCGTCTTAGGCAAGTCCTAGTCACTTCGTAATTTCATTTCCAATAACTTTTTGGTTGAACAACATGTTTCAGACTTAATCTAGAGAACTGGTAATAGTATCACCGAGATTTGAGCTCTATTTTATGCCAAGTAGTGTTGCAATTCCTCTGCACCCAACACCTCTCCGCCATGTACGGGAACATCTGAAAAAAAAAAATGATTATTTATTATTTACCATAAAAAAAAATACAAGG